>NC_086319.1:393390344-393765344 GCF_036172605.1 Pelobates fuscus | reverse complement strand
CCCAGTGTAAATCTCGCGAGAGCCGCGGCTCTCGCGAGATTTACACTGGGAGCTGACCGAGGTGCTGAACGGACCGGCGGAGGAGGAGAGAGCTGACAGGAGCTGCAGGAAAGGTAAGTACAGCTCTGCCAGCCCCCCTCTCCCCCCAGTCTGTATTATGGCAATGCAAATTGCCATAATACAGACTCTGACTCGAGTATAAGCCGAGTTGGGGTTTTTCAGCCCAAAAAATGGGCTGAAAAACTCGGCTTATACTCGAGTATATACGGTAATAAATTGCTGAGAATTAGACAGTGAAACTGCAGGGACATTGTGTAAACATTTCAAAAAACAGAGGTGCTGTAATATAACTTGATTAGATATAAATAATATTAATTTGTTGGAAATGCTTTGTTAAACTGATTTATGGAAAGAGAATTTCAGTGACAGTGCCACTTTAAAGTAAGGTCTGTCTATTTATTTTTTTTCCGCTCCATGTTGTAAACATTCTCTTTTTCTGTTCCATGCAAAAGATACACTATCATTGTTGTATAAGTCGCTGGAGAAACTGAAACAGTTTCACCACTTCCACACTATGGTGCTTGTAGTGTTCCTTTAAATCAGGCATCTCAAATGCTGACCCCTGAAATATTTCTGAATTGCAACTCCTATAATTATCTGGTCATCTATTGCTTTTAGAGAATTATTGAAGCTGACAGGCATGGCTTAAAGGGACCCTATAGGCAACTATACCACTTCACCCACTGAAGTGGTCTGGGTGCAGTGTCCCTGTCCCCTTAGCCCTGCAGCTGCAAACATTGGAGTGTTAAGACAGCCACTAGAGGCACTTCTTGTAGTTTCATGGAGTTTGATTCTATGAAATGATGCTGGACAAACCACGTTCTGCATGAGGACATCCAGCGCCTTTCAAAACCCCATAGGAAAGCATTGATTCAATGCTTTACTATAAGGATATGGATGTGCGTTAGGTTCCTCCAAGGGACATTGGCGCTGGAATCGGGTAAGTGTTTAGCGGAATATTTAATCCCTTTCATGGATAGCAGAGGGATACTTTAGTGTTAGGAATAAAGCTTTGTAGCCAAGTGAAACTATTTTCAGTTAGATGGTGTCAGCATGGTGTGGGATAATAAGTTTGTAAAATATCTTTTTAATCCATTCAGGGTGATTAGTACACTCACATTAGCAATACACTTTTGGGTTCCTAACGCACAACGTTCCTTTAAAGCAGGGCTGGGGAACCTTCGGCCTTCCAGATGTTTTGGACTACATCTCCCTTGATGCTTTGCAAGGCGGAGACAGGGGAAGAAAGACAATGGCCATCCATAAAAGTAACCAAAGCCCAGACCCGAACGCGGAGCCTGGTGAATTAGCTGCACAACGCAAGGTGGAGAAGGGGGTTTTCCATAGTACAATGTGTCCTGCATTATGGGAAATATAGTCCAAAACATCTGGCGGGCCGAAGGTTCCCCACCCCTGCTTTAAAGGGAGACTATAATCACCAGAACAACTACAACTTATTGCATTTGTTCTGGTTAGTAGAATCATTCCCTTCAGACTTTTTGCAATAGACACTGTCTTTTCAGCGAAAATGCTGTGTTTACATTACAGCCTAGTGATAACTCCACTGTCCACTCCTCAGATGGCTGCTAGAGGTGCTTCCTGGGGAAGTGCAGCAATAACATTTGGTGTCTCCACATTCTGCATGGAGACACTGAACTTTCCTCATGCATCTCTATAAAGAGAGACTTATTGTTCAGGGCTGTGTTTGGCTTGTGCTGACTCTGCGCCTGTGATCTGCCTCCTTGACAAGCTTAGCCAATCCAGTGCATTCCTAGCAAGCATTGTGTTCTACTTAGATCAACACCTCTGATTATGTCAGCCCCAGAGGCAGATCATGGGCAAATCCAGCACCAGCAGACCGTAATAAAGGTCTGATTTTACTATATTTAGTGGAGGGCTAGATGGTGGTGTTAACATTATAGGATCAGGTATACATGTTTGCGTTCCTGACCCTATAGTGTTCCTTTAATGCAACTCCCTGGTGCTTCAGCAAGGCACACCTATTATTATTATTATTATTATTATTATTATTATTGCCATTTATATAGCGCCAACAGATTCCCTAGCGCTTTACAATATTATAAGAGGGGGATAATAGGACAATTACAAAAAACTTACGGGAACAATAGGTTGAAGAGGACCCTGCTCAATCGAGCTTACATTCTATAGGAGGTGGGGTGTAAAACACATTAGGACAGGAGTTTGCAGTCAAATAAGGTGGGCTGCCCTTTAGGAGAGAGCAAGAGACAGATATGTGAGATAGGGGTTAGTCTGGGAGGCCATAAGCTTTCTTAAAGAGATGGGTTTTAAGGCACTTCTTAAAAGATGCAAGCCTAGGGTAGAGTCTGATGGCGGTAGGCAGGCTATTCCATAGGAAGGGAGCCGCCCGCGAGAAGTTCTGCAAGCGTGAGTTGGCTGTATGGGTGCAGACAATGGACAGGAGGTGGCCACGGGCAGAGCGGAGAGACTGAGAAGGGACATACCTATGGATCTGTGAGGAGATATGAGGGGCTAGAGTTGTTCAGTGCTTTATAGTTGTGAATTAGTACCTTGAATTGACTCCTATAGCATACAGGAAGCCAATGTAAGGCCTTGCAGAGGGGTGAGGTGTGAGAGAACCGACTAGAGAGGAAAATCAATCTGGCAGCGGCGTTCATTATGGACTGTAGCGGTGCAGTACGGCTTTTGGGAAGACCGATCAGGAGAGGGTTACAGTAATCCATGCGGGAAATTACTAGAGCATAGACAGCATGTCTTAGTAGCATCTTGTGTAAGAAAGGGGCGGATGCAGGCTATGTTTTTAAGATGGCATGTTGGCAACATGCTGGATGTGAGGCTCCAAGGTGAGGCCAGAATTAAGTATGACGCCAAGACCGCACGCTTGCAAGGATGGACTGATGTGGGTACCACAAACTTGAAGGGAGAGTGGAAGAGGAGGATCAGTATTAGGAGGAGGAAAGAAAATGAGCTCAGTTTTAGAGAGATTGAGTTTCAGAAAGTGGGAGGACATCCAGTCAGAGATGGAAGAAAGGCAAGCAGTGACATGTTGCAGGACGGCAGGAGAGAGGTCTGGGGAGGAGAGATATAACTGGGTGTCATCAGTGTACAGGTGGTAGTGGAATCCAAAAGAGGTAATAAGTTTGCTAAGAGAGACAGTATAAAGAGAAAATAGAAGGGGGGGGACTCCAACCGAGACAGGACGAGGGGAGGAGGTATCATTAGAAAATGAGCGTTGGGAGAGAAAAGAGAAAAACCACGAGAGGACAGAGTCACAGAGACCGAGTGATTGAAGAGTTTGAAGAAGGAGAGCATGATCAACGGTGTCAAAGGCTGCAGAGAGAAGAATTAGTATGGAGTAGTGGCCTTTGGATTTAGCTACGATTAGGTCGTTAGTAACTTTGATAAGGGCAGTCTCAGTAGAGTGGAGAGGGCGGAAGCCAGATTGAAGAGGGTCAAGGAGAGAGTTGGAATTGAGGAAATGAGACACATGGGTAAAGACAAGTCTTTCCAGAGGCTTTGAGGAAAAAGGGAGCAGGGATATGGGACGATAGTTAGAGGGGGTGATCGGGTCAAGGGATGTTTTTTTTTAGTATAGGTACTACAGTGGCATATTTAAGGTCAGCAGGGACAATGCCAGAAGAGAGAGAGCAGTTGAAGATGTGCGTTAAGGAAGGCATGAGACAAGTGGAGAGAGATCTAATAAGGTGAGATGGGACAGGATTGAGCAGGCAAGTGGTAGGGCGAGAGGAAAAGAGAAGAGCAGCCACCTCTTGGTCAGTAGCCAGGGAGAATGTCTGAAGGGTAGGAAAGGCATGATCAATGTGTGGTTGAGAAACAGAATGGCAAGGAGGGGAGAATTCTTTCCTTAGCTGTTCAATCTTGTCAGTAAAGTAACATGCAAAGTTATCAGCAGTAAGGTTAGTTTGGGGGGTGGCCACAGCAGGGCGAAGAAGAGAATTAAATTGCGGGAGCATGAACTAATGACAGAGGAAAAGTAGGACTGTTTGGCAAGGGCAAGGGCTGCGCTGTATGAACACAATATGAATCTATAATGGAGAAAGTCTGACTGGATGCGAGACTTCCTCTAGGAGCGTTCAGCACAACCTGAGCATCTTTGCAGGTAGCGTGTTGATTTAGTATGCCACGGTTGAGGGCGGGTCCTCCTCGAGGTGCTGGTTTCGAGTGGTGCTGCAGCGTTCAAGGCAGAGGTGAGGGTAGTGTTATATGCGGAGATGGCCAGTGAGGGACAGGAGAGGGAAGGGATGGACAGCAGTTGTGAATCAATATCAGCTGACAACTGTTGGAGATCAAGAGAATTAAGGTCCCTCCTGAGTTCAGGGGGGTTAGGCTGAGGTTGTTGGTTGAGGGGGTACACGAGAGCAAATGATAAAAGGTGGTGATCAGAGAGAGGAAATGGAGTGTTGCAGATATAAGATACTGTACATGCATAAGAGAAGATTAGGTCAAGGGTATTGCCAGCTACATGGGTGGGAGAATTAGCCCACTGTGATAGCCCGAGGGAGGAAGTAATTGAAAATAGTTTAGAGGCTGCAGAGGTTAAAGGTGGGTTAATAGGAATATTGAAGTCCCCGAGAATTAGGGATGGAATATTAGAAGGGAGGAAATAGGGTAGCCAGGCAGCAAAGTGGTCAAGGAAGAGAAGAGGGGACCCAGGGGGACGATAAATAACAGCAATGTTAGCAGAGAAGGGTTTGAAAAGGCGAATTGAATGTATTTCAAATGACGGGAAAGAGAGGGAAGGGGTGGGGTGGGTAGAGGTTTAAAGGAGCAGTGAGGGGAGAGGAGAAACCCAGCACCACCACCTTTACATTCAGAGTTTCTTGGGTTGTGGGTAAGTTGGAGACCACCGAAGGACAAAGATGCAGGGGTAGAAGTGTCAGAGGGGGAGAGCCAGGTTTCTGTTAAGGCTAGTGAATTTATTGAACAAGAGATGAAGAAGTCATGGACAGCAGTGGATTTAGTTAAATTGCAAACAGAGCGTGCGTTCCAGAGGGCAGTATTGAAGGAGGATTTAGAGGAACATGAGATGGGTATGAGATTAGTGTGGGTCCTTCGGTTAGTATGTGGTGAGTTTGCTAAGATGGGACCGGGGTTTGCCCCCTAAAGAATCCGCCTCGGAGATCTTTATGTCATAAATAATGTCTATCTAATCCTAGCAGGAGGAATCCCAATACATTTCACAAATGGAATCCCTGAGATATCACCTACAGAACATGCTGAGTGTGAACAATCCTGGGACATCACACGGTGAGTGATGGTGTAATGCCTCGTATGAAAAGAGAGAAAGGAAGAGTCCATTTCTATAGCTGTCTCTTTTACCTAATCCTAATCTTTCACTTGTAGGTACATTGATAGATAAAAGAGAAGATGATCGGAGTGACAGCACAAGTACATTGCTTAAGTAAGTTACACTGCCACCTTGTGATCAATTGTGTGTGTGTGTGTCCTGCGCTGCGGAATAAGTTGGTGCATATAAATAATAACGTGGTTGTATAACTGTGCTATACATTAGGCAAATATCTGTCACACGATGCATGCAGTATGGGTAACGGATGGGTATTGATTGAAGTTTGTGTGTGTGAGAGCTGGATGCGGTAAGAAATGCAATATTCTTTTTTTTCTTCCAGAGTTATACAATGGATAATAATGGTTCCTTTTAATACTTTGTATTTATTTTTATTGGACTAACAGAAATTAGCAGTGATAGAGGGTTAGTTCCTTTGAGTAATCTAATGCCTTACAGGGTAGATCAGTTGATTGAAGATTCAAAGTGAATTTCAAATTTAAGGTCAGAATAGCTGCACTGGAAAAATTCTCTAAGTCAGCCATACTGTCTGTTCGGCTTGCACTGAAAACTATAGCATTCTCAACATGGATAAATTCTATTTACCAGTGTTAGAGCTATGTAAAGCAGCTCTGTCACACTACACTTGCCAATCTAGCATTTTTTTTAAATTTATCTTTTAAACCCTTCACGGGTTCCCACTAAAACATGTTTTGTAATAGATCAGCCATGTCTTAATTTGGCAACACTGAGATTTATTGACAATATTTTGCAACGTGCTCATCCAGCTTTATCACCAGGCAAGATAAAGGCCGGTGTTGGGTTAACCTATTATCTCTCTATGTTCTTTGATCTATCAAAAGCAATTTTCTAAAGGTTGAGCAATAAACATGGAACCCTCTGGAATGTTTCTGCCTACTGCTCTTCTTTTAGTTAGTTACCGAGAATTGCTAACAAGGTTATTTAGAAAGGATAGAATCCAAAGTGAAAGTCAGATTTAAAGCGGCACTGTTATGGCCAAATTTTTTTTAACCCCCCTCCCGCCTCCACTACATCTAACTGACCCCCAAATGCCCCTGAGCCCCTCAGATTACCTATTTTTAATCTTTATTTTCCCTTCAGATTAGAGGCAGTGCTTATACCACAGGGATATCCAATCTGGAGGGAAAAAACAGGCAGGCAAATCTCCAAACATTTTAACCCCTCCCCTAATTACCTCCTTTCCCATAAGTAGCAGCTCCTCCTGATCATACCCAGTTCTTTGCCTGCCTCCGGCAGGGGAGGTTAGACAGGAGGTTCTCCAGGAAGCAGGTGAGAAGGGCTGAGGCTCTGGGGGCACTGCTTCCTTCATGTCCGGGTAAGTAGCCTTTAACACGCCGGACGGCGTGGTCCCTCAAGTTTTATGTTGCCGTCTAATGCCGTGCCAGGTGCCGGTCTGACGAAGGACGCAGGCGTGCGTCGGCTGGGAAGTCCTGCGGTGGAACGCACACACAGGTTGCGTTGCGTTCCACTAGGGAGTCGCGGAGCGCTATGCGCATGCGCAATGCGAACCTTGATTCAGGCGCCAAATTTGAACTGGGCGTTCTCTTTGGTTTCAGGACTTATATGAGCATTTACCAGCAGCAACCTCTGTTTGCCAGGAGCTCTCAGATCGGTTGTAAAGAGTGTTATCTCACATGCCCTCCAACACACTCTCAGCCCATTTAAGGTAAGACTGATTAAGTTTTTAATTAAATGGGTCCTAGCCTGAATCGATAAGGAGAAAAATTTTGATTGTTTTCCCTTTTTTGTTTTCTCTTTTCAGTATGTCTAATCCGGAAAATTTGTTGCTGAAAAGGGGAAATGTTCATCTAAAGCCAAGCATTTAATCTGCTCTGTGTGTAGCCAACCTATGCCAGATGGTTACAAAAAGAAACTTTGCTCAGTGTGTTCTAAAGAAGCTTCAGAGGAAGCAAAAAGAACAGAAATGTCTACTTTCCTCAGCTGGTTGCAACAAAGTATGCAGCAAACATTTGTGGATATGCAGTCGGCTGCATTACAGTCAGTCCAGGCCTCGGTTGCCCAAGATTCGCAAGTTGTAAAACATGCTAAGAAAAGACTAAGATCTTGGGAAGCTTCTGATACTAGTTCAGTAACTAGTGGTTCTGAGTATGAGGAAATTTCAGGTAGTGATTCTTCAGACGAGGAGTTTGCCTTCCCAGATGAAGCAATTGGGAAATTGATTAAAGAAGTGCAGTGCATTTTTGGAATTGAGGAAACAGGGAAAAAGTCCAAAGTATTTCCTTTTCTCCCACAGATTAAGGAATTGATTTTAAAAGAGTGGAAATTCCCTAGTCACAAGCCGTTTCTGTCTAGACATTTTAAAACTCTTTTTTTCCTTAGCATCGGAGCAAGACTGTAAGCTGGATACGGTCCCTGTAGTGGACGTTCCTATTGCTCAAATCTCTAAGAAAACTACTTTACCGATTGGAGACACAAGCGGGCTCAAGGATGTCATGGACAAACGCATTGACTCCTCCTTAAAAAAGTTGTTCTTATCTTCTGCAGCCCAAGCTAAAGCTTTGATTTCGGGGTCATCTGTTGCCAAGGCCCAAAGACTTTGGTTGGAAGAACTTGAAAAAGTTTATACGGGAGAAACTAAGGAAGACCCGGTAAAGCTATTAAAGAATATCAGGATGGCATCGGATTTTTTGGTAGATGCGTCTGCAGAAAGCCTAAAAATTTCGGCCAAGAATATAGGTACTTCAACAGTCGCCAGAAGAGCGCTTTGGCTCAAAAATTGGTCAGCAGATACAGCATCTAAGAATTCACTGTGTGACCTATCCTTTGAACCAGGAAGACTTTTTGGTTCAAAACTGGATGAATTGTTAAAACAGATGAAGGAAGGAAGGAAAGCTTTACCAGAATCATTTAAGAAGCAGTTTAGAAGACGTAAAGCGGAGTCGCTTCCCTCATTTAGAAGTTCCTTTCGTAGAAACTATTTCAGGGGTCAGCATAAAAAAACCTTTGATTATAGGAAGAAGGAAAGATTTTCTGACAGAAGAAATAAAAAGTTATGACGCCAGGCCTGTGGGTGGAAGGCTGAGTCACTTCCTAGAGCACTGGAAAGGAACAACATCAGATCGCTGGGTTCTCACAGTGATAAAACACGGATACGCTCTAGAATTGTCACAAGCCCCAATGGAAATGTTTCTATGTTCCGAGGTTCATTCTCTAGAGATGGAACTCTCTCTAATGCGAGAAGTATCGACTCTATTACTGAAAAGAGTGGTGGAAGAAGTTCCTATCAAGGAAAGTTTTCGGGGCACCTATTCAAGACTTTTCTTGGTTCCAAAGCCAGATGGTTCGTTCAGACCCATTTTAGATCTAAAAGCCGTAAACAGGTGGATTATCAAAAAGAAGTTCCTCATGGAAACAATAAAGTCCGCTACTCTGCTTATTCATCCAAAAAGTTGGTTTGCGTCCCTGGATTTAAAAGATGCCTATCTTCATGTGCCCATAGCAGAATCCAGCAAAAGTCTTCTAAGGTTCGCTGTGTGCTGCCGATCAGTAATCAAACATTACCAATTCAGAGCATTACCTTTCGGCCTGTCATCAGCACCCAGGGTATTCACAAAGCTGCTAGTAGTCGTTTCAGCTTTTCTAAGAGGTATGGGCATCTCTGTCATTCCATATTTGGACGACTGGCTGTTGATTGCAGAGTCCCAAGGTCAACTACAGCTAGACCTGGGGACAGCGATAGAATCGCTAGAAAAGCATGGCTGGCTAATAAATTTCAACAAATCGGAACTAGTGCCAGTTCAAAGGATCCAGTTCCTGGGTCTGATTTTGGATTCTATCGCAATGAAGATATTCCTGCCAGAAGAGAAGAAACTAAAAATCAAGCGATTAATTCGGAATCTCAGAAGAAAAATTGTGTTTTCAATCAGAGAAGCCATGGGCTTACTGGGTCTGTTTACAGCCTCAATCCCGGCAGTCGGTTGGGCAAAATCCAGAATGAGACCTCTACAAAGAAACATTCTGCAAGTCTGGAATCGACAGGAACTCGGCCTGGATGGGCTTATGAGGTTCAACAAGCTAACTTTGAGAAGTCTGCAGTGGTGGACATCTTCTCGATTCCTGCACGAGGGTCTCTCATTCCGGATGAAGTCCTTCACTATAATTACGACAGACGCCTCTGCCCTGGGCTGGGGGGCCCATCTGGGAGACATCAAGAAGCAGGGGTCCTGGCAAGAGAAGGATATGAAAAATTCCTCGAACTTCAGGGAATTAAAGGCCGTGTGGATGGCACTCTTGGCATTTCAGATGCTTATCAAAGATCGACATATTCAAATCCGCTCAGACAATCGAACGACAGTGGCATATTTGAACAGACAGGGAGGTACGAGATCAACAAAGTTAGAAAGCCTTTGTTCAATGATCATGCTGTGGTCAGAAGTGCACCTGATGTCAATTTCAGCAGTTCACATTTTAGGGAAATTCAATGTGGTGGCAGATGCCCTGAGCAGGCATCATTTGAAACAAGCAGATTGGTCCCTGTCATGCAGAACTTTCAAGTTCATCACAGACCGCTTCGGTGTTCCGGAGATAGATCTGATGGCTTCCAGAATGAACAGGAAGACAAGACGTTTTGCATCCCTAAATCCAACAGACAGGCCGGATATCATAGATGCCCTGTCAGTTCCATGGAAGTTCAATCTGGCTTATGCCTTTCCGCCAGTAGTGCTTATTCCCAGAATACTTCAAAAAGTAAGACTGGAAAGTGTACGTATTATCCTTATCCTTCCATGGTGGCCAAGAAGAAGTTGGTTCTCGGTTCTCCTGAATTTTCCAGGGGCCACATTTTGGAAGCTCCCACTTTCAAGAGAAATACTAGAGGACGCCATGGTGCCTCTGCCGACCCTTCGAAGATTCCATTTGACGGCCTGGTTTCTGAACGCCAGATTCTAGAGAGCAACGGTCTGGATACTGAAGTGATAAATATCCTGTTGGCAACTAACAAGGAATCTACTTCAAAGATCTACGCTAGAATTTGGAAGATATTCTGTCAGTGGTGTTGTAGATTTAAAATCAACCCTGTTTCCGCATCCATCCAGAAGATTCTAAGTTTCCTTCAGATGGGATTTGCTAAAGGTCTTAAACCTGCTTCATTGAAATTGCAGGTTTCTGCTATCAGTTTCTTCTCCCTCAGATGCTTGGCCTCTAATATTCTGATTTCGAGGTTCTTCAGAGCTCTAACTCGTTTGGTGCCCTATGTTAGGGAAACCTATCCTCCCTGGGATCTTAACTTGGTTCTTTCAGCGCTTTGTGAGCCGCCCTTTGAACCATTGGAGGAAACTTCCCTGAAGATTATTTCGTTAAAAACTGTCTTTTTGGTGGCTATTACATCAGCTAAAAGAATTTGTGAGATTCAAGCTCTTCGGGCGAATTTTCCTTTTTTAGTTTTCCATCAGGACAAGGTGGTTCTAAAGCTCGATCCTTCTTTTATACCTAAAGTTTTTTCGGTTTCGAACGTCAACCAGGAAGTAGTCTTACCGACTTTTTGTCAGAATCCATCTAATGCCTTGGAAAGCAAATTTCACTGCCTAGACGTAAAGAGATGTCTGTTACAATACCTAAAATCTACGGAATCCTTCAGGAAGGATAATAGTCTTTTTGTCCTATTCAGAGGCACTAGGAAAGGCATGAAGGTTTCGAAGAGTTCTCTGGCTAGATGGCTGAAGGATTGTATTCTGTTGGCTTATTCCAAGAATGGCATGGAACATCCAGGCCCTATAAAGGCCCACTCTACTAGAGCGGTTTCGACGTCTTGGGCTCTCCGAGCAGCTGCATCTCCCTCTCAGATTTGTTCGGCTGCTACTTGGTCCTCTCTCCATACTTTCTCGAGACACTACAAGTTGGACATACTGGCCTCGGAGGATGCTGCTTTTGGGCGCAAGGTGCTTCAAGCTGTAGTGAAATGAACCCGCCCTCAGGATCTGCTTTATTATATCCCTGTGGTATAAGCACTGCCTCTAATCTGAAGGGAAAAACATAAATTTTACTTACCGTAAATTTCTTTTTCCTGAAGATTAGAGGCAGTGCTACATTCCCGCCCCTTTTTTCTAATAAACTCAGTAATTTTGCAGCTATTTGGCTTATGTATTTTCTGGGTATGATCAGGAGGAGCTGCTACTTATGGGAAAGGAGGTAATTAGGGGAGGGTTTAAATGTTTGGAGATTTGCCTGCCTGTTTTTTCCCTCCAGATTGGATATCCCTGTGGTATAAGCACTGCCTCTAATCTTCAGGAAAAAGAAATTTACGGTAAGTAAAATTTATGTTTTTCTGCCCCGATCTATATTCAGGGCACCGCCATCTTTGTGTGGGTAGAGGAAGTCTCTGTGGAACACGTCATCTGCCCACACTAGATAGCAATGAGATTCCTGCACATGCCCAATTAAACACTTGGACATGCGAACTGGAATTTCATCTATTCATTCATTCGGCAGAAAGACGAATGAATGACTAGGAATTTCAGACGAACAAACTAACACTGAATATCAGTGTTTGTTTGTTCGTTCAGTTTATTACAAGGAGGGAGGTACCGGAGCACAGCTCCCTCCATGTAATATGTAAAGATAGAAGCGGCAGGGAGCTGTGCTCCCCGCCACTTCCTAAGCCCCCCATGTCCCCCCTCACTTTAGGGGGGTCAATATGACCCCCATAATAGTATAAGGGAGATTAAAATCTCCCAAATGCCTACTAAACAGTGAGCAGCCTGCACGGCGAGTGGGGGCCCTAAATAACAATAAGGGGGTGAAGACCTATTGTCCTCCCCCTGGCCACCCCAGCCCTGAGCGGTGGGTGGGGGCCCTAGATAGGAATGTGGGGGGGGGAGACCTACTGTCCTCCCCCCGGCCCCCACCCCTGAGCGGTGGGTGGGGGCTCTAAAAAACAGTAAGGGGGAAACCTACTGTGTGTCCCCCCTGGCCCCCACCCCTGAGCGGTGGTTGGGGGCCCTATATAAGAATGGTGGGAGGGGGGGACCTACTGTCCTGCCCCCCTGGCCCCAGCCCCCTTACTAAAAATAGTAAGGGGGGAATAAAATAACTAACCTGTAAAGAAAAATTAAACTTGACGTTTATTAAATTTTAAATTTGACGTCTTCTTTTTTTTATAAAATCTTCATTTTTCAGCCGCAAAAATGGCCAAATAAAAAGCCATCATACCCGTCGAACTTTAAAATAAAAAACCTGAGCGCCCAAAAAAAAAATTCCTGACGAAAAAGAAAAAACCCGACACTAAAAAAATCGGGGGAACAGGGAGGAAAGGTAAGGATTGTGGGAAAATTGCTGTGACCACCGGAAACCAAGCACACTTTGCTCCTCCGCTGGTCACTGCGTAGGAAACCTCCATAAGAGAACTAGTCCCTACTTTTTCTTAAGTTTTAAAGAAAACTAGAGCAGACAGGAAGAAATGAATAACAGATCCTGAGAGAGGGAGAGAAGAGGAATTGATTGGGGAAAGGCAAGTTTGACATGACAGTGCCGCTTTAAGTCCAGATTAACCAAAGTAAAAGTTTAGGTGACTTAAAGAAAGTTTCTGCACTTTGGCTGTTTTGTCTAAAATGTGAAGTTCTATTTGTTTTCCTGAGAATTCTTACTTTAGTAAGTAACTGGATAGTACACTCTTTTAAACCAGTAGCAGGCCAAAGCAAAACTTAGCTGGCCCGTACGGGGATCGAACCCGCGACCTTGGCGTTATTAGCACCACGCTCTAACCAACTGAGCTAACCGGCCACAATGAATCGGACACTCACTGAGCTCCATTCCAAAAACAAGAAAATAGAATTAATTATCTCTCTAGTAGTATTTTCTTAACAGCCAGACAGCAATAGCTGCCCATTTACTAGTTTGTGATTACCGTGAGTGTCTGTTTTGAGAACTGGGAAATATCTTTTATAGTGGGATTGATGCCACATTGGTGGGCACTCACCTGTTTACTAAATAAACTAAAACTGTCAAAACACAGGCTTTTAGGATTTCAAGTTCCAGTACATTTTCCTTGTTCCATATTGTCGGACAGCACATGAAAAGTGCTGACCGGTAGTATACATAATCCAAATACTGCAGGTAGAACATCAGGAGTCCTGCGGCATGTGAAGTCCACTTATTGTATGGCAACAGTTTTCATGTGCTGGCCATCACCATAATGAAATAACAATGTATATCCAGGAAAACATGAAGGACACTGCAACACTATAGGACTAGGTCATGACATTTTTAGTAAATTATCAATACAATCCATTAAGAAATGGGACACAAACTCCACCCTGGAGGGTCTATTTAAATATACTCATTAACAGCTCAAGCTCTCTGCTTGAGGATCGCATTAAAATGATTTGGTTATTAAGGAGTTAATGAATGAGTTCCTTTTCATGCTGATGCCTCCTTGTGGTCAACATGTGTATCTAAATACATTTCCTATAAGCAGCCTAGAATCTGGTCTGATCCTTTGCTCTTTGATCCGGCATGTTCTTCCTGTAGTGAATTCCATGTTTCCTCAACCCTTGCAGCAATCTCAGTGAGCCATTCTGCTTACAGGGCTGGGTACCATTCTCATTGTAGTGATCTAGAAAGCTATGTTGGTTTGAGTTAGAGATACCCATCTCTGGGGCTGCAGGGTATGAAGTAAGATGGCTCCTGGCATATTATACAATATTCCACTCTCAACTGTAAAAGTATTAGACATAGAATATAGCTCTTCAGGGCAATTTGGTCCTAATATTTTGTAGGTTTGTCGATACATTTATCCTTATCCGAATTATCCTGAATTAGGCACAACTGGAGCCAGCTGGTAAATTTATATGGTCCTGTTTGGTTTCCTAAATACGCCGTATTAAATCCTTAATACCCAAACAGTTTTCTCTTTTAAATAATTAAATTGATATTAAAAATAAATAATTAAATGCTTTGTGTCCCGTCCCCCCCCCCCCCCCCCCCCCCCCCCGCCCATAATAATTATTAAAGGGAACATGTATTAACCCTGAACCTGCCATACATGATGTGATAGAATGGGAAGGGACATAGTAATCCATGGTATCGGGGATCTCCTGAGTGTTTTTTTTTTTAATGCAGAGCAGGTTTAAACGAGTTTGCTTTTTGTAATGACAATCTATGTTCTTTCCTAGCCAGCGTCCACTGTCCCCTGCTCTGTCGCTTTCTGGTCTGGAGGCACTCTTCCCACGTTACTCAACGCTGTACAATGCGGCCCCCTCTCTCCCTGACCTGCAGCTGAGAGATGCGCTAGAGAGGGAGACCACTCGACGTAAGGTACTCTCGTCCCTATAAATACTCTTCCTCTATTTCCTATTTTCTGTGTACTTGTTTACTCCTTGCCTGTATATAAAGACATTTTAATGGCCGTTTAGGGCACAGTTGTTGTGTAATATTTTGTCCTTTAACATTCATTATATATTTTAAACTTGCGTAGCTTGCCTGTTCCCTGCCGAATTTTGTAGAAAGCAGGAAATGAGAGGTGCAGGAAAAGACTGAAGAAAAAAAACCTTTTAGCTGCTCTATTCTAATGCAATCTGTACCCTGATTGGCTGAAAACCTCAAGCAGAAAAAGTACAGATGAGGATAAACCAGTAGCATGCCCTTTCTAGTACCAAGTGAAGGCTTCCTGAAACCTAAAGGCTAAAGATAAGCATTTCCCATAAACCTCTCTGCCTGTAAATAGAAGCCTTTGTCGGCTTTCCTCCGCTCTATGGCTGTCACCACACTCACTGTACTGTCCGCCCACACGGCTGCTCTTCAATATATCATAGATATGTAAGAAAGATGGGAAAACCATGCAGCTGACTTTTTTTTTTCTGTTTCTCATCTCTGCGGTTCTGTCCATTTGGTTGACGTTTACTTTAATATTAGAAAATGTTGTGTTTATGACAAGGTCTACAGGTTAGATAGAAAATTAATGTTTCCATATCGGAAGACTGGTGAATAATCCTGGCAGACACGAAACCAAAGTGTGGATTTCAGATTTTAGACCAAAATGGCAGAAGTGGGAAAAAATTCTCCAGTCCAGCAAAGTTTTCAATTTGGCTTCTTTGGCCTAAAATGTGAAATTGGAGTTAGTAAAGCACCCTGTGTGTTTTCGCTCGCTCAGCGTATATGGCATTGCATTGTGGGATTCACTTGCTTTAGCTGATGTTTTTTGTTTTTTTTTGTTATGCTGTTGAAACCTGTACAAACTGATATATCTTATTTTCTCTTCTGTTATACTTTTTTTTTCTTTTTCCTCTAACCCTGGGATTGTGGGGAATTGACCAAAAATATATGAGCTGTATACATTTCTGTGCTCAAGAATTATTCCAGTTTGTCAGTTTTAGTCTAAAACCTCAATTTTCTGGTCAATTTCGGGTCCTGGTTTAGCGAGATCAGCATCCATATCTGTCCATGTTTCTATGACTTTGCTCCTGTTCTCTCCTACATCTCCCAGACCCCCCTTTTATCTGGCTCTTGCAGTCATCTGTCATGACTCTGGATCAGCCGCTAATCCGCTGTGCTGTAATCTCATTATTACATCACGTGGTGAGAGCTTTCATTAAACCCGTTCAGCTCTCTGCTAATTACAGACAATCCTACGACAGAAAAAAAAGAGGGGGGGAGGGACATTAGGGGGCGCTGTTACACCTTCTGCCATTCTCTTTTTTAGCACCTTGAACGTCACATTCAGAACCTGCAGAATGAAATGTTGGAGTTGCAGCAGCGACTGACCGTGTCTGTGACAGCAGACCGAAGAAAGGACACGATGATTCAGCAGCTGGATCAGGTGACAAGCCTACTTTAGAGCACCTCCAGTCAATGGCATGGTTCCACCAGTATCTTACCCCACTGTTTGTGTATAAAAAAAACATCCTGTACATCTGCCCTGTTTGTATGTACACACATTAGCACACTCACTCAGAGTCTACTGATGTACTGCAAGGAAGGAGGCGTGTCTAGTCATGTCATGTGATTTAGACTTCTTAATGAGGTCTTTGATTGGCTGGAGAGCAGTATGGTTCTAGTAGGTGAGTGTCATAGTTAGCCTATCTATTCATAGAAAAGGTAAATCACTCGTTGGCAGAAAACTCCAAAGTACATTAACAAGTGCAGTTATGCACACTCAAGTGTTTCCCGTATAAAATGATTATAACTGTCCTGTTCCTTTTTATTTATTTTGAGGATCTGTCAACTAAGCTTTCAGAGAGTCATAAATTGAGAAACAGTTGGATTTTCTGCTTTTTCTGCTTTTTCCTTCATGTTTTGAAGGTGATGTCTGCCACTGCGGCCCGTAATGACATTGGGTAATTTGCACGCTTTGACTTGTTTGTTAGTTTTAAATCCATAATGTCATCAATATGGACTCCTATGAGTAACACCTGGCCCACACTGCCAAGCTGACTCCTCACTGATGCCAATAAAGCGTTTCTCTAGCAAACTTATGAAAGCCTGCAGCTCACTGTAATTGCAAGAGGGGAATCATGGGAACCCAAGTTTGCATACTTAAAATGGCGGCAAGTATTGCCTTCAAATGTGGGGTATTCAATGGAGAATCTGAATTACACAAGCAGCCTGTCGTGTGTATGATGTTCTGAGAGTTTCTGGTTATTGTCTCATTGAGCTAGTTCTGTGTTTTCTTGGCTGTGCAGTAAATGTGATATTATGTGTCCTTTTCTGCAGACTCTGGCTGTGGTGGTGGGAGGATGGAAACAGCAGGAGAAGAAGAGAGAGGAGATGGTGATGCAGCTGCAAGAGGAGAAACAGGAGACTGAGCGAGCCAGACTGAGAGACCAGGAGGTGAGCTCACTTGGATACCCACGTCTGTCAGGCTTGTCGGCACCCATTCTGTCCTGTCTTTTCTCACACAACCTGTTACCCACAGGTCCTGGTAGAGGTGCGGCAAGAGCTGACACAGGCATTAGAAGCTTTGGCCAAAGTGGAACAGACAGCAGCTGAGGAGCAAAGAGTGCTGCAAAGCCAGGTAACAGGACAGGGAGAGTGTCTACTACTGATTGCACTGGGATTTGGATGGTTCTGGTTTCTACTCATCATTAAATGTCACTAGTTATAGGACTTTACCCTTTACCTATAAAGCATGTCCCTTTCAGCTATACGGGACTGTCCCTTTAACCCATTGAACATGTCACTGTCATTAGGTCACATTATTTGGGACTGACCCTTTTATCATTGAACATGTTATTGTCGTTGGTTCACTCTACATGTGACAGACCACCCAGTCACCCAGCACTGGTACATGTCTCCTAACCACCACTTCCCTCTAAAAGAACTATACTGACCTGGAGCAAGAACACAAACCCTCTGAAACTCCTGATCTGATCATGGAGTTGCCGCAGCCCTGTAAAGCTTTGTCGAGGGCACTCTTGGTCCTAGAGTTACCGAGGGGTGATAGAGAAGGTTGTGAGGCATGGAACGATACCAAGGATTTGAGGGAGTTCCATATACCGACGGAAAGCGCCATCATTTTAGGTGATCGGGATTTCCTATTTAGCAGCCCAGTCAAAACTTTACTTTCAGCTAAATCGGGCTAGACACCTCCAATCAGAGTGCTTTTGGACGGCGTTGGCACCTGAGAAAGAGCTTCTCAGGGATGGCATTCGATTGGGGATTGTGGCACAGGAACCCTATTTTATTGTGAGAATGTGTACAGGTGCCAAGGTGTCTGGACAGGCACGGATGTTGAACAATGTCTATTGTTTTCCTGGTGATCCCCTGCTGGGGTCCCATGTATAAAAGTATTTGCATGGAACAGCGATACAGGCTATATTCTTTGAGCTTTATTCACACGGGCTATAATCACAAACAGGAAACACCCAAGCTACTAGCGGGTAGGCTGCCACAACATGGGGACTGTCCCTTTAATCCATTAAACATGTCACTGTCCCTTTAACTCAAAAGACAGATCTCTAACTGCTGCAAAGCTATAACGCTCCAGTTGCTTTACCAACCATAAGGTAGTTCTGCATCAGCTAGGGATCTACTTCTCCTGGCCTCCCCTTATTCTATCCCATTAAACAGGTCTTTACATCACTTTACATGGAACTGACCTTATAATTCACTGAACGTGTCACTGTCCTCTAATCACTTTACATAGAACTGACTCTGTAACTCACTAAATGTGCCATCTGATCACTTTACATAGGCCTTTAACACATGAAGTCACTTTACCTAGTACTGACCCTTTAACCCATCACACACTGTGGCTCCTTCTCCCAAACAGGTTGATGAGAAGACAATGCTGGTTACGAAGCTCCAGGCAGAGCGAGAGATTGAAGAAAAGACTTTGGTGGAAGAAAGGAGGGAGATGGAGATCCTAAAACTTCAGATAGCGAAGCAGCTCAACGATTGGGAGTCTAGGGAGAGGGAGCTGCAGGAACAATGTGAAAAACTGCAGGAGGAGAAAAGGAGAGAAGTGGAAAATGAGAGGGTGAGTGAGAACTCAGCTTGCAGCAGAAAGGGTGTGGAGTATGGGTTTAGTCACTACAATACAGAAACCTAGGAGGGTATTTCTAGAGCACGCCGGGTGTGAAGTGCTAATGGGGGAGCAGCAACAGGCAGTTTCCCCAGTTTCTGCTCCATTGATCTTTATATCTTACTTTAACAAACACCGTGACAGATCATAGACTACCATTTCTTTTTAAATTAGCATTCCCTCACATTACTGTTCCAGCTGAAAAATGTGCTGCCTTGTTCTGGCACTTTTCTTCTAATATTTCTCTCCCGTGATTGTTCCATCTCCCAGGAAGCCCAGTTGCACAGCATGCTTGCCCTCTTCGCTTCTCTCTTTGTCTCAGCTGGTTTTTCTCCCACAGGCTCTGGCTCAGCAGGAGTATCAGAAGTGCCAGGAATTGCAGCTGGCCCTCTCCTCCCTGCAGGGCGATATTGTCCGGTTAGAGCGTGACTTGCAGACATCGCACCGGGAGATAGACACTCTACAGATGGAGCTAAACCTGGAGAAGGTGACCGCAAACCGCAACAATTTGCACTTCTTTCATTATCCCTTAGCATATGGTGTTAATGTGTTTTATAATATAGTTTGTAGGTATAGATCCTGGCTATATTCATGCTTTTTTGTTTGTTTTTTATATTTGTATCTATTTAATGAAACATCACAACTGCTTCCTCAGAAGGAACACCGGTAATTTCATGCTAATTGTACATTTCACATGAACCTCTGGTATAAAGACGTTGTTGGTACATAGCATTTTTTTGAGGTTTTTTTTGTTTTTTTTTGATAATATGGAAATGCAGGGAAATGGGAAATGTCACTTACAATGGAATAACGAGCAGCATAGAAACATAGTGTGACGGCAGATAATAACCATTCGGCCCATCTAGTCTGCCCAAATTTATAAATACTTTCATTAGTCCCTGGCATTATCTTATAGTTAGGATAGTCTTATGCCTATCCCACGCATGCTTAAACTCCTTTACTGTGTTAACCTCTACCACTTCAACTGGAAGGCTATTCCGTGCATCCACTACCCTCTCAGTAAAGTAATACTTCCTGAAATAAATTTTTAAAAACTGTTGTTGATTCAGCAACAAAAGCCCTGTTTCTCTAGGTGTTAAAGAGGAGCGTAAATGTTTGCTGACTACTGTGTCGTAAAAACGGGTGAAAAAAAGGGTTCTCTTGCGTTGGCCGGAAAACGAACTCTGGTCAAATGCTTGCAAGGCAGCTTTGCTCACACTTATACCACCACCAATGACATTGTATCAGAGGTCAATGGAAATGAAAGCTGACATGAAATTTCCTGTGTGCTTTTCCAGCAGCAGCTGTGATGTCAGAGTGAAACGTTAATATTTTTTAAATATTTACATTGAAAATTCAGTATATTAAAAAAATGAATAACTCAAGTAATAGTTTATCTTTTCTGATGGATTCAGGTAGATCATTTTGGGCACACCTCAAAGGAACATTGTCTTCAAATATTTTTATAGAATATTATTATTATTGCCATTTATATAGCGCCAACAGATTCCGTAGCGCTTTACCATATTTTGACATGTAACAATAAATAGGACAATTACAAGAAAACTTACAGGAACAATAGGTTGAAGAGGACCCTGCTCAAACGAGCTTACAGTCTATAGAATATAAGATTATATGTAAGCCATCACCTCTGTAGAGCAGCCATCTTTAAGTCTGGCTAGTGGCACCACATATTGGATCGATGATTGTCAGAAATATTGTCTCAGAATGCATGTTTGAGACATCCGGCACTTGCTCATGACATCAGGATTTGTTAACAGTAAGAGGTAAAGGATTTGTGAAGGATAAGCAATCCGTCTGGTCTAGATGGTAGCTTCCATGCAGCAAGGGTAAGCCAAGATAAGCACAAAAAGGAGGTATTAACGTGTACATTGCAGAATGATGCACAACAAGGCTATATTGCTTAGAATCTTTTTATATTAAATAATGCAAGGTTATGAATTTATTTTTTATCCTCCGATATGCTGCCAGAGAGAGGATCGGTTTATAAAGTTTCCATAATTTAGTTACAATGATGACAAATCTGGATTCAATAAACCAGGCTGAGTGTGAAAGGTTTGCGACTCAGGGCAGTTGTATACTCCTGTCAAATTTTTGGGAATATAAATGATATGTAGTATTGCCATGCTCTGACTAAACATGATAAGAAAAGAAGGGCATACATTGGTACTGTCAGCCATCAAGCTCAGTCAGACAAAAATACATTTAAATAAATTAACTAAACATTGAATTATAATGAACTAAAAAACAAAACTGAACAATTTAGACCTAAAAAATCTGACTTGGAAAAATTGTCCTATTCGGCTATGGCCACAGTTCGTGTTTAAAATGTGGACACAATTTGCAACCCGTTTGATTTTATTTTCTTGGCAATTTACCACAATCTCCTAAATATTTGCCAACATCTCAAATGCATCCTTCACCACCTGATTTTACCCAACCTCGGCTTCTCCCTGTCCCTCACCGCAAAGTTGCACTGGCTACCTTATTCTAACTCCTTTCCATTGGTGTTATCAATTGTCTTAATTATCTCTTGTGTTCCACCAGGCTCGCAGCGAGTCTGAGAGAGTGCGGATTGAGAGTGAACACAAAATACGCTTAGAAGAAGTGATCACTGAGAAAGTGAGTGCAGTTCATGAGGAGAGTGCTCGACACCTATGTGCAGTAAGGGAACAACACAGGTATGAAATGGCCTGGGTCTTGTTGCTTGAAGAGACACTTGTTTAGTTTATTGAACAGCAATGTTTTGAAAGTTTTTTTTGTTTACTTATTAATACTTTAAGGCGACAATTACTGGAGCTCACCTCCCAGCATGAGCGAGAATTATCCAGCCAGCTGTCCGACTTCAAGACAGATCTGCAAGAGCGGGAAAGACGCCACAAGGATGCCATCATGGAGTACGAGCTAAAGTAAGTCTGAGTTGTTTATTGGAGTGACTGGGCATTCTACACCTGATACTTGTTGGCGTTATTTGATATATGGAATTAATTTTTCTATTCAGTGACGTCATCGCTCCAATCTCGTTTTATCTCTCTCTCTCCCAGGCTGTCTCACTCAGAAGATCGGACGCGGGAGCTGTCTGCAGCGCTTCGTCGGCTAGAGAGTGAGAGAGCAGAGATGCTAATACAGTTGCAGGAGGTTATGAAGAGCCACTGGAGTCAGGCACTCAGAGTGCTTTCTGCCAAGGTGAGAACAAGAGGAATGACTGTGAAAGAAATAGATCTATCATTAGAGAGAGCTTTTTTTTTTTTTTTTCTTCAGCCTGATGGCATCAATAGCTCACTTCTTGGTATCTGTTCATCACTCTCTTAGACTGAAAATATCACCCTTTTTGTGTCATTTTTTGCTCCATATTACAGACATTTTCTGAAAGCTCAGACATCTGCCCATCACTAGCTGTACCCCTCCAGACATCTTTGTGTAAAGATTCAGAGACACAGTGGCGTCCATACCTACTAAACAAAAGTGGAAAACAAGAAGAGGCTAAGGACCAAGAAGGTCACAGCATGGGAGCAGTGAATCTCTTCAAAAATAATACTACTGGCACTGTCCAGGAGACCAGCAGCTCACAAGCAATGGATGGTAGCCATATCAAAAACGGCAGCAGTCGATCGCTATTAGGAGGTAGTCGTCTTGGTGATAGCAGAAGCCAACATTTGGAAGAAAGCAGTTGTGAAAGCCAACAGATGATGGGTAGTAGGCATGTGACTGAATGTGATAGCCTAGACCCACTTAAGCACAATCAGACCGTGGAAAACAGAAGCCAATACTTGATTGGGAGTAGTCCCTTGAACGACACACATTTCACATTCTTAGGGAGTGATCCGTTCAGAAGCCAAAACATGCTGGGCAACAGTGGAAGTGATCAGCAAGTGTTGTCCAGGAGCCAATCCATATTAGATACTAGCCAGATCAAAGCTGAAACTAGCCAACTCTTTGGTGTTAAAGGAAAATCATTGATAAAGAGAGACAATCTTGTCCAAAATGCCACAATAAAAAGCCATTCGGATGAGACTACTAATCAATCCATAATAGACAATCAGCAGCGAAGGACACCTAGTCAAAATATTTTTCACACTGACTACATGAAGAGGTTTAACCAGCCTCTGAATTTTATGGAAACAGGTGACTTTGAAGGTTTTGGTAATAGACCAATCCGTACCTGCAATACGCAATCTGTGGTAAACAGCCAACTGACAAGCCAGCCAAGGCTAGAAACTGACATTAAGCATAACGATTTCCACTCTGCAGTGGACCTTACTCTGTTCAGTAAGATCAGCAGCCAGCTTGGGCTTGTTAATTCCCAAAAAGACTCCGGTCATACTTGGGCCACTCAGCGAAATGTTGAGGGACCTATTTCAAAACATTCTGTCCAAGGTTCCAACTGGCAACAAAGCATGAACTACGGCCACCGAGAGGAGAGGACCCACCAGCCAAGAGTCCAGGTTACAGACCCAGAAGAGGACTTCTATCCTATGCAAATGGAGGAACTGAGTCAAAGCTTTAGTAGCCACATGGGATTCTACCCTCTGGAACCAATTCCTGATCGAGCTACAATTGGAACAGGTAAGTGCCTCCTTCATCAAGAGACACACAAATTATATTTCTATGTATGTGTTTCACTATGCAGTAGGGATAAATACATCAAAAACTTTATAATGATATGCTTTTAAGACCAAGTCCACGTTTAAGACCTTTTAACCCTCTTTAGAAGTATTGAAGCACTGTAAGAATATAAACATGTCCACCAATTGCAACAGTAAATTACTTGGGGAAAATAATCACCCAGTCTAGTGTTATCTTAAAATGTTTTGTTTTTGCATTTTTTTATTTTATATGGACTGTAAAATCACCTTTTTACTGGGACTTTAATTGTGCTTATTCCTAGTTAAATGCTTTGTACTATACACCAAAAAATACTTTTACTATAAATTTACCAGGCAGTGGTGGGGTTTTTGTTTTTTGTTTTATTTAATGTTATGCCATTGTTTGTTAGGTTTTTATTGTATTTGTGTTTTGTTTTTTTCTTCTTTCTTCTACAAAAGATACTGAGGATCACAGCTCCTAAAAACATTTTTATTGAATAGATGAATGTTTCAGGATAACATCGGAGGGTCAGTACAATGAGCAACTCTAGGGTAAAATGCTTAATGTGGAGCAGTCGCCATAGATACCATCGGAATGCTTCTGCTAATTTCTCCACTTTCAGCAGATTGGCGCATAATTGCTTTTTATGCTGAAATCCGAACAAGACTCTCCATCAAAACATTAACAAACAGCGATTACACGCGTATTCAGTGTACAATTCATAAACCTGTGCGCCCAGAGCCCAAAGAGCTCTGGACATGGACATAGTTTGTGTAAGCCCTAATGGAACCTGGAGCTGGGATGGCAGTTACAGGGTTAATTTTCCAGAGGGATTGATGGTGATTATTTATTTAAGAATAGATAGCAGGGGGCAGCACTAATGAGCAAGAGCATGTGAGATATATGCAGGGGGTGCTATTTTAGCAACAGGAGGTGCGATCAAGAGAATTTTGTTTTCTGTTATTTTCATTCATATATTTTCCATCCTATTCTGTCTCATAGTCTCTGAAACTAGCACCCAAATCTCTCCAGAGCACCCCTTCCAGGAGGAGCCATCATCCAAGTATGGGAAATCAAATGTCCGCAGCCTGGAGACACCTCAAAACATGAACGCAAACACAGAGCAACTGTCCCCTAACCCCCTACTTCAGTACTACATCCGAATGGTGAGCCACACTGTTTTCTGTAATCAGTTAGCGTCACGGGGCATGCACATGTCCTGGCAATCAACATAACAATTAACCATTTGGTTATCAGAGTGTTTTAAATTTTTTTTATACTCACATTAATACTCACATTAATCCAGTGCCGGGCAAAATACCAGGGTGCAACTAGCCCCAGCACACAAGTGCAAATAACTCTGGATATGTAGTGTTTCAAACAGCGACACTGCACATCCAGACTCCTAACACCAGGACGACAAAGTGGTCATGATAGTTGGAGCAAAAATTTAATTGAATTCTTGTAAAGGAGAAGACTAGAAGCAGGATATATTCCTGATACTATAACCACTATAATGGACTGTAGTGGTTATGATGTTTGGAGTCTTCCTTTAATTTGTATCTGTCCATTAAATTGATGGTTGCAGTAAAAGGGTCTTTGCATCAGGACCACTCCAGTAAGATAAAGTAGTTATGGTGCTTAGAGTAACATTTTAGCTCCTGTCTCTGGCCGTGGTTTTCTCCGAATCAAAATATTCCCAATGTTATTTGTATCGGACCGATTCCAGTAGTTGTGTAAGGTGTTGGGTAATCATTAGATCATTAATCTTAGTGTCTTCTGTTTGTTGGGCTCCCATGTATTAATGTCTAGCTGCACTGGTTAACGAGAGTGAGTAATTGCAGTTTTTTTAATTACAATCAGTTACTTGATCGAACTCCGGGGGATCCCTTCAGTGACGAACTTGAAAGCAAGTCCTCCGAAACTCACCCAGGTAGGAAAATGTTGTCTTTTTATGCATGCATGTGGACTCCGGGTTGAGCTATGGTCAGGATAGAGATGGCCTGAAAACTACAGACCAGTAAACTTGAAAGGGACACTATAGTCACCAGAACCATTAATGTAGTTGTTCTGCTATCTATAGCCTGTCTCTGCAGGCTTTTCAGAGAAAAAGCAGTGTTTACATTGCTGCATCGTAACAACTCTAGTGGCAGCCACTCAAACGGCCACTAGAGGTGCTTGAGGTGCTTGCTGGGTCTGTGCTGTACAGTGTGCAGCACTGCCGTTCAGTGTCTCCACGGTCTGCATGGTGATTCAATGCATCATGACAAGGAGACACTAATTGGCGTGGGTTATTACTGTGCATATAGCGCAATAGCCTTCCAATGCTATTGGATTTGATGATCTCAACCAAGGAGAAAGAAGGAGCAGAGCCAGCAGCAGCAGACTGGAATTAAGGTAAGACTTTACTATATTAAGAGGGGCAAGGGAGGTTCGATAGTCTTTTTAACACTATATATAGAATCATAAAAACAGGTTTGTGTTCCTGACCCTATAGTGTTGATTGCTGTTTCAGAGTGACCTTGGAGTTTTAGAGTAAAAGTGCTTTACTAAACCACTTGCGTTTATATTTTTCTTTCGGGTCAGCATGCCTATAGTGAAGCAGTGGGTCTTAGTGTGACCATTTCCCAAAGTGAACTTTCCCAATAATTCTATTAATCTTATGTCACTCTCTCTAAACAGATGCCTCTTATCCCAATACAGACATGGCTGAGCTTTGTCAGTTCTTGCAGAACAGAACCAACCAGCAGCCAAGGTACTAAACATTTCAGTCTGTCATTTCAGAATTCTCACCCATCACTCACACTTCCTGTCTTATATCTGATTCTGCCTTCACCCACCGTCTTTTCTCTACAGGTCTGATGACAATCCTCCAAAGAAACCAGTTCCTAAAGTTCATGGAGCAGTAAAGAAAGAGGTATGTAATGATGAAATAATTAATTTTAAATGTCTCTTATCTGGACCCCCATTTGTGTGTCTCCCATCTAATGGTCTATTCTTTATTTTTTTTAAATTTTTTTTTAGGTGCTCCCATCTCAGCGACGCCCTGCCCAAGCTAAAGTCATAAAGAGGGTTTCAGCCCGGGGTGGGCGCCCCGGAGTTTGGAAGTAAGATTATGTGGACTCCAACATCAACATGTAAATAGCTATGACCTAAACAAATAGTGCAGTTCTAATGGATACACCAAATAAAATAAAACCTTTATTGTGCAGAACCCTGAATGACCCCGAATATATGGAGCGGAGTATTCATGCAGTGTGTAGATACATTTAGGTTCACTGCTCAATGCGCATGTGATGTTTGTTGTGACAGTGTCACTTTAAATATGCTCCACCTCTCAAAGCACTATATACAATACCCATGATGTGCTACGTACAGAAGCAGTAGGCAGGGCAAGCAGTCTGGCAATGGAAACCATTTTTATAATTTTATATGTTTTGTTCTATCATTGCTCTCTTGTATAGACTGTGTGAAAAACGTTTGTGGAGAGGAAAGGAGTATGTTGACATTGTGTGGTGTGCTGTTTATGATTCCCCCCCTTCGCATTGGTAGTTTTTGCAGCCCTGTGTGATCCATTATGGGAGGGAAGACCCCTTGTGTGGTTTACATATACTGTACTGAGAAAACCCTCTTGCAAAGAGATGAGCAAGAGCGGAAGGAGCTTCTTTTTTTTTTTTTTTTTTTTTTTTTTTTTAAATAGCCTGCACATGCACCCATAATGCATTGTGTCTGCACATGCACCCATGATGCATTGTTGACCATCCCAGCATTCAATGCTCATTTTTGCTCAATGAACGATGGTCATTATAACCCTCTGTTTCTCATACGATGGGGAGTTGCTTGTAGTTCTGCCTGCACAGTCCATGGGCTGTATTGCTCCAGATTTGCACTGTACACATTGTTTAGATGCCAAAGATAGCACAATCAAAATAAATGTTGTTTTCTGGAAACTCAGACGGTTTTATTAATAATAATAATTATTAATTGTGATTAAGAGTAGGAAAATGATTGTAGCCAGTAAAATGAAATCAATGCGCTCACCAGCTGAGCACACGTGTGTGCACTTTCAGTTATTTGTCATTTTCATTGTCATGTTTGTAAATTTTTATTTATTTTTATAATTTATAATTTTTTATATAAAAGACAAAATTGTATGAAAACATTTTTACAAAATAAAAATTTGTCTTATCAGACTGTGTTCTTTGTATATTGTCATTAACGATTAAACTTAAGAGATAATTAATTACAGGTTTGGTGGGCTTTCGGTTATAACAAACAACACACATACAGTGTTCTGTAAAATATATATTCAACTCTTTCATTTTGAATATACACAATCTCACCCTGCTCCTCTCTATATAATATACACAGCTATCTCTCACTCTGCTCCTCCTCTCTATATAATATACACAGCTATCTCTCACTCTGCTCCTCCTCTCTATATAATATACACAGCTATCTCTCACTCTGCTCCTCTCTATATAATATACACAGCTATCTCTCACGCTGCTCCTCTCTATATAATATACACAGCTATCTCTCACGCTGCTCCTCTCTGTATAATATACACAGCTATCTCTCACTCTGCTCCTCTCTATATAATATACACAGCTATCTCTCACTCTGCTCCTCTCTGTAATATACACAGCTATCTCTCACTCTGCTCCTCTCTATATAATATACACAGCTATCTCTCACTCTGCTCCTCTCTGTAATATACACAGCTATCTCTCACTCTGCTCCTCTCTGTAATATACACAGCTATCTCTCACTCTGCTCCTCTCTATATAATATACACAGCTATCTCTCACTCTGCTCCTCTCTGTAATATACACAGCTATCTCTCACTCTGCTCCTCTCTATATAATATACACAGCTATCTCTCACTCTGCTCCTCTCTGTAATATACACAGCTATCTCTCACTCTGCTCCTCTCTATATAATATACACAGCTATCTCTCACTCTGCTCCTCTCTATATAATATACACAGCTATCTCTCACTCTGCTCCTCTCTATATAATATACACAGCTATCTCTCACTCTGCTCCTCTCTATAATATACACAGCTATCTCTCACTCTGCTCCTCTCTATATAATATACACAGCTATCTCTCACTCTGCTCCTCTCTATAATATACACAGCTATCTCTCACGCTGCTCCTCTCTGTATAATATACACAGCTATCTCTCACTCTGCTCCTCTCTATATAATATACACAGCTATCTCTCACTCTGCCCCTCTCTGTATAATATACACAGCTATCTCTCACTCTGCTCCTCTCTATATAATATACACAGCTATCTCTCACCCTGCTCCTCTCTAATATACACAGCTATCTCTCACCCTGCTCCTCTCTATATAATATACACAGCTATCTCTCACCCTGCTCCTCTCTAATATACACAGCTATCTCTCACTCTGCTCCTCTCTATATAATATACACAGCTATCTCTCACTCTGCCACTCTATATAATATACACAGCTATCTATCACTCTGCCACTCTATATAATATACACAGCTATCTCTCACTCTGCTCCTCCTCTCTATATAATATACACAGCTATCTCTCACCCTGCTCCTCTCTAATATACACAGCTATCTCTCACCCTGCTCCTCTCTATATAATATACACAGCTATCTCTCACCCTGCTCCTCTCTAATATACACAGCTATCTCTCACTCTGCTCCTCTCTATATAATATACACAGCTATCTCTCGCTCTGCTCCTCTCTATATAATATACACAGCTATCTCTCACTCTGCTCCTCTCTATATAATATACACAGCTATCTCTCACTCTGCTCCTCTCTATATAATATACACAGCTATCTCTCACTCTGCTCCTCCTCTCTATATAATATACACAGCTATCTCTCACTCTGCTCCTCCTCTCTATATAATATACACAGCTATCTCTCACTCTGCCCCTCTCTATATAATATACACAGCTATCTCTCACTCTGCTCCTCCTCTCTATATAATATACACAGCTATCTCTCACCCTGCTCCTCTCTAATATACACAGCTATCTCTCACCCTGCTCCTCTCTATATAATATACACAGCTATCTCTCACCCTGCTCCTCTCTAATATACACAGCTATCTCTCACTCTGCTCCTCTCTATATAATATACACCGCTATCTCTCACTCTGCTACTCTCTATATAATATACACCGCTATCTCTCACTCTGCTACTCTCTATATAATATACACAGCTATCTCTCACTCTGCCACTCTCTATATAATATACACAGCTATCTATCACTCTCCTCCTCTCTGTAATATACACAGCTATCTCTCACTCTGCTCCTCTCTATATAATATACACTGCTATCTCTCACTCTGCTCCTCTCTATATAATATACATAGCTATCTCTCACTCTGCTCCTCTCTATATAATATACACAGCTATCTCTCGCTCTGCTCCTCTCTATATAATATACACAGCTATCTCTCACTCTGCTCCTCTCTATATAATATACACAGCTATCTCTCACTCTGCTCCTCTCTATATAATATACACAGCTATCTCTCACTCTGCTCCTCCTCTCTATATAATATACACAGCTATCTCTCGCTCTGCTCCTCTCTGTATAATATACACAGCTATCTCTCACTCTGCTCCTCTCTGTATAATATACACAGCTATCTCTCACTCTGCTCCTCCTCTCTGTATAATATACACAGCTATCTCTCACTCTGCTCCTCCTCTCTATATAATATACACAGCTCTCTCTTGCTCTGCTCCTCTCTATATAATATACACAGCTATCTCTCACTCTGCTCCTCCTCTCTATATAATATACACAGCTCTCTCTTGCTCTGCTCCTCTCTGTATAATATACACAGCTATCTCTCACTCTGCCTATTTCTTTATAAGATTTATATTAATTTCTCACGTTGCTCATCTCTATACAAGAAACTAAAAAAAGCTATCTCTCTTCTTTCCAAGTTAGAAAGAAATGTCACGAGGATCACTCACACTGCCTCTGTCTTCAATATACACAGCTATTTATCTACTTCTCTCTATGAAACATGCAACTATTTCTTATTCTGTTGCGTTCTATATATCATCTCTCATTCTGCTCCTCTCTGTAAGATGCCCAGCTACATTTCACATTGTAGCCCCCCATATACAAAGTCTCAGCAAGAGGTGACCTAATCTTCACCCACCTCCTGAGCAGAGTCTGAGCTAATCAGCTTAATGAGATGGGGGGAGGGATGGAGAGGGGGAGTTAGCAGGACCAGGAGGTGAATAGGTAAGATTTGAAATGGCAGAGATAATTGAAAGAAGGAAGGGGAAAAAGGTGATGGGGAAGAAGAATCGGGAGCTACAGGTGTTTCATGAGAGCAAATAGCTAAAAAAAAAAAAGAAAAGTTTAGACATATGTGGAGATCAACATATATGACTTTGGACAAGAATGAGAAAGAGAGAGAATCTACATTTGTCAAGAAAGGTAACTGCGAGAGATCCCAGAAAAGAAAAGTCTCACAGGCCAATTCCATAAGGATAGAGCCATTTAGAAAACGGGAGAGAAGTAGATACCAGAAAACTAGCCAACGTAGATTGTCATCAGAATGGAGGCGAAACGGACACTGCAAAACTGGTGAGGAGAAGAGATTAGTAGGGGGAGAACGGGAAGTAGAGAGAGAATCGGACAATAAGTAGGAGAGACAGAGGGAAAAAAAGCAGATTAAAGATCAGGATTAGGTTTCTCAGTCGTGCTTTCCACCTTGCTGCCATTTACAGATCTTCAGGGTCCCTCTAGGAATCTTCTGTAACTCACCGAAACCTACAGAAAAGTTTCCACTCCAGAAAACATCCACCGGATTGATCACAGTGAGTACTGAGTGAATATTTCAGCATAAAATTCTCTGGTGATAGATGTGCTGCGATACAAGATTATAAATAGCTGGGTATGGGCAGGTAAGAAAAGAGATTCACCATACTGTGGTAAAGAAAGTCGAGCATAGGACAATGTTAAGTCAAGATTTGCCACTTGTCTTGTACAGCCTGGGATCTCGATGTTAATATGCAACATATTGGCACTTTCAAGTGAAAGCATTTTAGCGGGTAGGTCTACTAAACCTCAATCAGGCAACCACTGTTCAAATATTAGGACATTTTAACAGTCGTTTCCTGGTGAATATTTGGTGGGCTCAAGCTAAAGTTTGATTTTTATTTCCTTGTTACAAGTGTCAATACTCTTCGTATCACCAAGTTGCGGCCAGGTTTCCAGCACCAGTGGGTTAAGCCTTTAATTTATATCACTGGTTTACTCTATTTATTCACTCGTTTTTTTCCAATTTTAACAGAATCGCAGTTATTCTGGCCAGCATTTTGTCCTGTACCCGCGAAATAAACTAGCTAAAGTCCTAGCCACTATGTTATGTCATGAACATTTTAACATGTATGTTACTTTATTTCATTCTAACCACTTTAAAAATTGGCATGGGTCATACTACATTAAGTCACTTGCTTTAGAGCCAGTTAGTATCCTCCCCATAGTTATTATTTAATAGGAATCCGGCGTACCATCTCTTCAATGCAATTTGGCATGCCCTCTGGGTCCATAAGTCATGCGTCCTCTTGGTCAGAATGTCACACCAGTCTTCTAATACCACCATTCCTGCAGTCGGCTTATGTGAGCCTAGGTAAATCTGTCTGAAACACTGGGACACGTGATAAAGGATAAACAAAGGATGCTTAGTGGTACTTTTAAGAGCACTTAAAGACTGATTTTAGAAACCGTGATCTAAATTGACTTGTTCGGTAGATAATGGAGCACCAAAGCGCCTAAGGTTAAATCCTCTATTACTATTTGTAATTATCTATTTGCTTCTGCAGAATCTAAATGATTAAGGTTGTTTAATACGGGACATCAAGGACCATGTATGAACACACGTCGCACAATACTACTACACATGACATAATCACTGAAATCGGATTTGTAAAGAATTTATGAAAGTACGGCAAATGTTTTGTGCACAAAAAAATGAGTTGCAAAAATAGCTGAGTGGGACAATTTTCCATAATTAGCTATTTTGACCTAAAATGTTCATAAAAAATTTTTCGTCACAGTTCCGTGGATTGTATCAATGGAAAAATCATGTAATCCAAGTGTCCGTTGTACAGATAAAATTGTCCTTTACTTCACCTTTAACTTCTAGGTCTGGCAATAGACAAAATGCATCCTCAAGTAAAAGCCTGCTCTCCCCCTAAATAATATGACATTGTCTGAAAATCACTAGTTTTAATAATATTGCCTTGCTTGATTATAATCTCTTTCAAGAAAATGCCAAGTGCATTTGAATCCACGCAATTGGCAGAAAACATCTCTTCATAATGTTAAATATGTAGAAAAGGCTGTGGTTTTGATAGGTATGGTAGATTATGGATGACTTTGACTGTTAAAAGTATTCTGTCTTGATGTCTGTAAACGGTTTTAATTCAATTTGCTAACACTGTTCAACATTTTGTCTTCTTCTTCTGTCTCTCACTCCTGGATCCTAACTATATATGAAACTGTCTACCTCAGCCATGACAACAATACTGCTATAAAATCTGGCATTTTAGCAAGGCAATGCACCTTCCAAGCTCATTACTCTTCCTTTCCTACCACCCTAGGTGGGCCTCATCAGTTTCTATTTTCTTCCTTTTTCTCTTCCTCTCACCAAGCAAAGTTTGGACTGCCACCTTCCGAATTGGCCTTGTGGGACCTTGGACTTGTGACCCCTTTTTGTCTAAAGCCTTCCCTGAGGTAGCTGCCAAGCTGGCACTCTCTGATTTAAGTAGAGATAAATCTCTAATCTCTGGACTTTGGTTTGACCATATTCTCATAACTGAAGGATGTTCTGCCCCTCGTGCTTTTGCGGCCTTTTCTCTCATGGAACATTCAGTTGCTGCCTTTGTTGGCCCAGCCAACCCAGGATACTGTTCTTCTGCAAGCCTATTGGCAAAAGCTTGGAACAAACCAATGGTCTCATGGTCCTGTCTAGGGGTTCTGAGCCCGCTGCCACATCCAGTCCATGTTCTCTATACTGTCTTGAGCTTTTTTCGCTGGGCAGGGGTAGCAGTAGTGATTGGTCCCCAAGAACTATGGGCCGGAGCAGGGAAGGAGCTGGCTGATGCTCTGCGTAGCTGGGGACTTCCGGTAGGACCCATAGTTACCATGGATGCAGGTGAAGAAGGTGCAGGGGAGGCTCTGCGGAGGCTAAAGAGAAGGCGGAGAGTGAGAGGTGAGGTGTTGCACACATGTATACATTTAGATTATTTGCACATATTCATTCCAAGTCTAGAATTGTTTTCACTTTTTCAAACTCTTCTTTGTTTCTAATGTAGTAATCGTTATGTGCATGAAATCTGTCCTCATCGGAGGTGAGGACCAACGGCACCTTCTTGAAGTAGCCCATGATTTGCGTATGACTGATGGCTCCCTTGTCTTCATTCCTTACGACACTCTGCTGTATAGTCTTCCATATGACCAGCCACATCCAATTTTAACCAATAACACCAAACTGCGACAAGCATATGATGCAGTTCTTACTATCACAGTTTCCTCACAGCAAGGAAATTTTTATGACATGTTTAAAAATGCAAGAGATAACCATGAGGTGCCACAACATATTGACCCAATGGAGGTACGATGTCTTCATTGGATTCCATCTACTGATACCTAATTATCACAATGATTACAACAAAAAAAGAGGCCATTTGTGTCATTGTCTTCTCTTCCTTCTCTAACTAGGTTTCACCACTTTTTGCTACCATCTACAACTCCATCTACCTCCTTGCAACAGCTGTAGATAGGTCGTATAAATCAGGGCAACGGATTACTGCCAATTCCATTGCACGTCATATTCCAAACGTACGCCTTAAGGGATTCGGGTTTCCTATAGCCCATGATGAAGATGGTGATTCTGAAACTCCTTACATAATCCTAGATACAGATGGGAAGAGTGGGCAACTTATACCTGTATATAAGGTCCATCAAGCAAGAGGTGAACTCAGCCATATAAGGGATATTCATTTCCCTTATGGATACCGCCCTGGAACTGATTCTGATTGCTGGTTTGATCGAAGTTCAATCTGCATTGGTGGTATGTTTTGATTTAACCATATATTCTATTTAAATGCATTGTGATTTTAAGTTGCTTTGTATATAGTAGGAATAGTAATGATCCCAAGGCACACCAAACTTTGCACATAAAAAATGTTTATTCATGTATTTAAAAAAATACATCAATTGATTATGACAGAAAGAAAGTGCATACCCAATCTATAATACCGATACCACAATACAAAATGCAAACACCCATTAAAAAGGTATACTGACCAAGAGCAGGAGAAATGAAAGCCTTCCTCTGGGGATATACAGACAAGCTGATTTTGACTAAATCCCACTTCAAACACTAACCTAATTTTGTGTGCGTGCGTGCGTGCGTGCGTGCGTGCATAAATGGTGCTTCTATTGTTTATATGGACAAAGTAGCGAACTGTAAGTTATGACTTCGGGATTGGCCCTTGAGGGCCAGTGTCAATTTAGGATAATACTAAGCTCATTGTTTATACACTAACTCAGACAAATGCTAAAACTATGATTGGATTAAAACACTTACAGTGATGATTATCACATAAGATTTGATGTGCATTTTACAGGATAATTTATCATACAATACAGTTAGTATTTTTAAATGAATGTTTTTGTTTTTTTCTTGTTGTGCATTTCTAAGTATAAATCGGACTACAGAAACCATTAGTATCAGATCACAAACGTTACGAACCGTTAAACTATAAATGCATTCATATTTTGTACTTCCACATTGTATAGGAAACTCACAGAATTTAAAGCAGCAGTCACACAATTTTCTTCACATTAATTGACTTGTTACAAAAAACGATTACTATTTCTTTACTCTAACAAAACAATGTTATATTTAATTATAATCCCATGTGGAGGTGGCCATCTTGGTCCTGTATCACGGTTATCAAAATTGCAGTAACTAAAAAAAAAATGATCTAAAATATCAGCAGCCAATCAGAATTTGTGATTTTTGAGTGGTTCCAATTATTCCATTGTGTAGGAAGAGGAAATGTTGAAAGCCCCATATTACCATATGTCCTTTTTTGTCGTTGTCGTTTTGTAAAAAATCGAATTAAACATTATAAGTAAAAGGCATAGTTTGCAAGTGTTGCATGATGGTTCATAGAATATGTCTGATGACAGACATTCTTCTGTTTAGCCTGTTATGGGGGAGCAATTTTGTATATTTCTACATTCTTTTTCCACAGTATGCTGACTGCAATAGAATCTGCCGTATCCTGAAAGCTTGTTTCTCCTTATTTGCCGGAATTAGCTCTTAGTAGCCACGTTGTCTTGATTTACCACATTTTTGATGGGCATTGATACGTCCTGATAGTTGGGAAAGAAAACAGAAAGTGGGAAACAAGAATTATTCTGCGCTAAAACTCACACTACTCCTGGGCAGCAGCTGACTATAATACACATCAGCCACAATGCATACAACAAGAGAGCAAGAAAAGAGTTCCTTGCGCACTATCCCAAATCCCTATGCATATTTAAATAACTGAGGGTTTAGTATTGCTCCAATGGCCACCTGTCGTTTGAAGGAATTTGGGGGCCCCAAGCAAAATAGACATGGAGGCCCCCCCCCTCCACGCCCTCCCCACCTTACGCACGCAAAGCCTATAGGAATCACAATAATTAACATACACCCCCATAATATACACCCTCCATAATTAATCCAACCCCCCATAATTAATCCACTCCCCATAATGAATACACCCCCCATAATTAATCCACCCCCCATAATTAATCCACTCCCCATAATGAATACACCCCCCATAATTAATCCACCCCCCATAATTAATCCACTCCCCATAATGAATACACCCCCCATAATTAATCCACCCCCCATAATTAATCCACTCCCCATAATGAATACACCCCCCATAATTAATCCACCCCCCATAATTAATCCAATCCCCCATAATTAATCCACTCCCCCATAATTAATCCACTCCCCCATAATATACACCCCCCATAATTAATACACTCCCCCATAATTAATCCACTCCCCATAATGAATACACCCCCCATAATTAATCCACCCCCCATAATTAATCCACTCCCCCATAATTAATCCACTCCCCCATAATATACACCCCCCATAATTAATACACTCCCCCATAATTAATCCACCCCACCCCATTATTAATACACCCCCATAATTAATGCACTCCCCCCATAATTAATACACTCCCCCCATAATTAATCCACCCCCCCATAATTAATATACACCACCCCATTATTAATACACCCCCATAGTTAATATACACCCCCCCATAATTAATACACTCCCCCCATAATTAATATACACCACCCCATTATTAATACACCCCCATAATTAATATACACCCCCCATAATTAATATACACCCCCCATAATTAATAAGCACCCCCATAATTAATATACGCCCCCCCATAATTAATACAACCCCCCATAATAATTAATATACACCCCCATAATTAATCCACCCCATAATTAATCCACCCCCCATAATTAATCCACCCCCCATAATTAACATACACCACCCCATAATTAATATACACCCCCATAATTAATCCACCCCCCATAATTAATATACACCCCCCATAATTAATACACTCCCCCATAATTAATACACTCCCCCATAATTAATATACACCACCCCATTATTAATATACACCCCCCCATAATTAATCCACACCACCCCATTATTAATACACCCCCATAATTAATATACACCCCCCATACTTAATCCACCCCCCATAATTAATCCACTCCCCCATAATATACACCCCCCCATAATTAATACACTCCCCCATAATTAATACACTAACCCATAATTAATCCACCCCCATAATTAATATACACCACCCCATTATTAATACACCCCCATAATTAATATACACCCCCCCATAATTAATATACCCCCCCCATAATTAATACACTCCCCCATAATTAATCCACCCCACCCCATTATTAATACACCCCCATAATTAATATACACCCCCCATAATTAATACACTCCCCCATAATTAATCCACCCCCCCATAATTAATATACACCACCCCATTATTAATACACCCCCATAGTTAATATACACCCCCCATAATTAATACACTCCCCCATAATTAATCCACCCCCCCATAATTAATATACACCACCCCATTATTAATACACCCCCATAATTAATATACAGCCCCCCCATACTTAATACACCCCCATAATTAATATACACCCCCCATAATTAATATACACCCCCATAATTAATATACACCCCCCCATAATTAATACAACCCCCCCATAATAATTAATATACACCCCCATAATTAATCCACCCCCCATAATTAATCCACCCCCATAATTAACATACACCACCCCATAATTAATATACACCCCCCCATAATTAATCCACCCCCATAATTAATCCACCCCCCATAATTAACATACACCACCCCATAATTAATATACACCCCCCATAATTAATCCACCCCCCCATAATTAATATACACCACCCCATTATTAATACACCCCCATAATTAATATACACCCCCCATACTTAATCCCCCCCCATAATTAATACACTCCCCCATAATTAATACACTAACCCATAATTAATCCACCCCCCATAATTAATATACACCACCCCATTATTAATACACCCCCATAATTAATATACACCCCCCCATAATTAATACACTCCCCCATAATTAATATACCCCCCCATAATTAATACACTCCCCCATAATTAATCCACCCCACCCCATTATTAATACACCCCCATAATTAATATACACCCCCCATAATTAATACACTCCCCCCATAATTAATCCACCCCCCATAATTAATATACACCACCCCATTATTAATACACCCCCATAATTAATATACACCCCCCATAATTAATACACTCCCCCATAATTAATCCACCCCACCCCATTATTAATACACCCCCATAATTAATATACACCCCCCATAATTAATACACTCCCCCCATAATTAATCCACCCCCCATAATTAATATACACCACCCCATTATTAATACACCCCCATAATTAATATACACCCCCCATAATTAATACACTCCCCCATAATTAATATACACCCCCCCATAATTAATACACTCCCCCATAATGAATCCACCCCACCCCATTATTAATACACCCCCATAATTAATATACACCCCCCATAATTAATCCACCCCCCCATAATTAATATACACCACCCCATAATTAATATACACCACCCCATTATTAATACACCCCCATAGTTAATATATACCCCCCATACTTAATACACCCCCCATAATTAATACACCCCCCATAATTAATACACTCCCCCATAATTAATCCACCCCCCATAATTAATATACACCACCCCATTATTAATACACCCCCATAATTAATATACACCCCCCATACTTAATACACCCCCATAATTAATACACACCCCCCATAATTCATATATACCCCCCCATAATTAATATACACCCCCATAATTAATATACACCCCCCGATAATTAATACAACCCCCCATAATAATTAATATACACCCCCATAATTAATCCACCCCCATAAATAATCCACCCCCCATAATTAATCCACCCCCATAATTAACATACACCACCCCATAATTAATATACACCCCCCATAATTAATCCACCCCCATAATTAATCCACCCCCCATAATTAACATACACCACCCCATAATTAATATACACCCCCCCATAATTAATCCACCCCCCATAATTAACATACACCACCCCATAATTAATATACACCCCCCCATAATTAATCCACCCCCCATAATTAATATACACCCCCCCATAATTAATATACACCCCCCCATAATTAATACACTGCCCCATAATTAATATACACCACCCCATTATTAATATACACCCCCCATAATTAATCCACCCCCCCAGAATTAATATACACCACCCCATTATTAATACACCCCCATAATTAATATACACCCCCCATACTTAATCCACTCCCCCATAATATACACCCCCATAATTAATACACTCCCCCATAATTAATACACTAACCCATAATTAATCCACCCCCCATAATTAATATACACCACCCCATTATATATACACCCCCCCATAATTAATACACTCCCCCATAATTAATATACACCCCCCCCATAATTAATACACTCCCCCATAATTAATCCACCCCACCCCATTATTAATACACCCCCCATAATTAATATACACCCCCCATAATTAATACACTCCCCCATAATTAATCCACCCCCCCATAATTAATATACACCACCCCATTATTAATACACCCCCATAGTTAATATACACCCCCCATACTTAATACACTCCCCCATAATTAATCCACCCCCCCATAATTAATATACACCACCCCATTATTAATACACCCCCATAGTTAATATACACCCCCCATACTTAATACACCCCCATAATTAATATACACCCCCCATAATTAATACACCCCCCAAAATTAATACACCCCCCCATAATTAATACACCCCCCATAATTAATACACTCCCCCATAATTAATCCACCCCCCCATAATTAATATACACCACCCCATTATTAATACACCCCCATAATTAATATACACCCCCCATACTTAATACACCCCCCATAATTAATATACACCCCCCATAATTAATACAACCCCCCCATAATAATTAATATACACCCCCATAATTAATCCACCCCCATAATTAATCCACCCCCCATAATTAATCCACCCCATAATTAACATACACCACCCCATAATTAATATACACCGCCCCATAATTAATACACCCCCCATAATTAATATACACCCCCCCATAATTAATACACCCCCCATAATTAATACACCCCCTTTAATTAATTAAATAACATTACATAAATTACAAAAACACATAAATTACTACTCACGTTTTGATGATGCCTTCCCTCCGAGACCGACCACTGGATCCTTGCGCTGAAGATCCGTGAAGGCGGATTGACGGCGGCGCTGCGTACGGCGTCATCACGCCGCGTCCCAAAGACTCCTCCCCCTTCTCAAAGGTGCGGCTGAGCGCAGCATGATGATTGGGGCCAGGGGGGCGACACATGACACGTGAAGTCATGGCACCCCCCTGGACAGTGGCACCCGGAGCGGGCCGCCCCCCCCCGCCCCCCCGCCCCCCCGCCCCCCCCTTAGTACGCCACTGACGAGAAAGGCGGCTGCAGCCTTATAGGAAGCACCGGCTCTGCTTGGGGCCCCAGGCCAGCTCGGGGCCCTAAGCAGTTGCTTGGTTTGCCTGTCGGGTAGCGACGGTAGCCACGTCAAGGCAAACCTCTAGTCCTACACTAACAATTCACCTTGCTTCTTCGGATTAAGGTAAACATATCAAATGAGACAGAGAGGGGTATTTTTTTTAAACCTGTACATACTTATTAACCCCTTATATGGAACACATTGGGTGGGCGACAGCATTGTAACATGGCTGTGTAATTCAAACATACCAAAATAGATCAAACCCCCACTACTCCTGGGCATCAGCAATGACTATAGTACACAACATCCCCCATACACGCAATAAAAACCAAAGAAAAACGTTACTAAAAAAACCTCCAGTTATTTAATTGTGCATAGGGATTTGGGATAGTAATGCAAGGTTTGCAAGTGAAGTCTTGGGAGCTAAACTTTATTAAACACTGTTTTAGAGCAGGGCTGCCCACCAGGTAGATCCCAAGATGTTGTAGTACTGCAACTCCCATGATGCTTTGCATGCCTTTAGAATGCATTTAGAATGACAAAGCATCACGGGAGTTGTAGTTCTACAACATCTGGGGATCTACCTGTTGGGCCGCCCTGTTTTAGAGGATGCATTAAACAAGGTGAAAATTGATAGGTTCACTTCATACGAAACTAGCCTGTGTTTATTTTTTAATTATTTTTTTAGACGAAGTCTTGGGATGAAGACATTTTTTTTCTTTTTTTTTTTTTAAATGATCTATCTGAGAGTAGCCATCATGCTTTTGCAGAAATCTAAAGACATTTAACATTTCATCAGCCGCATTATAGGTGAGAAGGTCGAAAGAATCCCTCTTAGATGTTGAAGGGATACTATAGTACCAGGAAGCAGTATTCCTGACATTATCGCTCCACCTGCCTTCCCCCTCCCCAGCGCTCCCCCTCCCCGGTTAATAAAGGGTTAAAACCCTTCATTTACTTATCTTATCCCAGCACAGACGCCTCTCGACGCTGAGCCGACGCTCCATCCTCTCCAACGCATTGGACCTCCCCATAGGAAAGCATCCAATTAATGCTTTGTTAAGGAGAAAAATCTCACGCTGGACGTCCTCATTCAGATACTGGACAAAAGGTTGTTTCAATCCAGGAAGCCCTCTAGTGAATGTTTGGGAGACTGCCATTGAGGGCAGACTTAGAGCTGCAATGTTTCTCTGGAACAGCAATGGTTTACATTGCAGCACCAAGTGCAAAAGGGGCACTGCATCCAGACCACTTCAATTAGCTGAAGGGGTCTGGATACCTACAGTGTCCCTTTAAAGGTTCTGCTTCAAATTAAATGTAAATCCCTTGACAAACCCCATTGGGTGAAGCAAATAGAAGGGTGCTGGCTCTGGACCCTTCCTGGTTATTCAGGGGTCATGGGATCACCTGTTTCTTTCTTTATTATAGTCTGTAACACTAACATGCTTATTCAATATAGTGAAAGTTTTTGGGAATCCCCAGCGCATTCAAAGTGAATATTAAATGTAAGGCTAAAAGAGCCTAAATTGGAAAATGCTCTAAATCAGCTGACTTCTCGTTCACATGCTACTCGTCCCACTGTCTCAAGAGCTGGCTAACAGAATTCTGAACTCAAACAAATTCAGCTCCTGTAAATAGCCAAATCCCTTTATTTTAATAGTACAGTATGCTTATTTTAAGCCGTGGTAAGTAGGACTTTTTAATTCATGTTGACTGGTTGAGCCAGATCATGGCTCATTTCTTTAACCCACAAACTATTATCCGTTTCGAGATTATCGTCCCCAATTCAGTATCTCTATACTCTGCAGATGATGATTGTTTTTTTTTACACACTGAATATATAAGTAATAATCTGATTTTAGGGGTGGATCCAACATTTGTGCTGCTAATCTTCATTCTAATTTCAAGTTTTGTGATCACCGGAGCTTCACTCGCCTGCTACATCAGGTAAGATTCCAATACATATGCAATGTGTGTATATGGTTATTATGTTACGTGTGTATGTGTCCAGATCTAAAGTCAAGAACTTCCTCATTACAGGAGAAGGATTCAGCAAGCAAAACAGTTGAAAGGGCCCAATAAAATTATCCTTAACTTGCAAGATCTGGCATTCATCCACACACAGAGCAGGAAGGTGAGTATCAGAGAGTGAATGAGCAAGAAAAAGTGAAGTAAAGAAAAGGAAACATCTCAAAACAATATATATTGTTTCTCAGAAGGTGACAGATGACAGCAAGTCCAGTCTTCTTGGAAGAAGTGTCAGTGACATGAGGACACCTAGACATTCCATATCCGGAAAAAGCATGCTAGCTGCTTCTCCGCACACCACCAATGTAGGGGTGTATGAGGTAAGACCATTGGATCCCTATTCCGTTTGAATTGTTTTATTTGTAAATTAGTAACAGGGGTTGGAGTTGTTTTTTTAAAAGGAGAATCTGTTTCCATCCTCATTTTGAAGGATCACAATAGGCACCAAGACCACTTTATCTCAATGAATAGTTTTGGGTTCAGTGGCCCTTTACAATAGTCTAACAGTATAAAACCTCACTATCTAGTTACAGGGATAGGCAACCTTCGGCACTCCAGATGTTATGGACTACATTCCTCATAATGCTCTTACACCCATAATGCTGGCAAAGCATCATGGGAGGTGTAGTCCAAAACATCTGGAGTGCCGAAGGTTGCCTATGCCTAATCTAGTAGATACAGCAATACTTTAATTGCAGGGTTAAACATACCTCTAGTGCATTTCTTCCTGACAGCCACCAGAGGGTGCTCCCACCACTATAAATGAGCCCAATCAATGCTTCTCAATGCAATCAGTGCGAATTATGAATGGAGAAGCACAGTTTGTACTGCGCATGCGCATTTTCTCTACAATGCTGATCTATGAGAAACATTGGATTGGACAGAAAGATGTAAGATGTGCGCATGGTTCCTGACGAAGAAGGAGCCGGAGCTGGCTGCAATGACGGTGTATCGGCGTAGGAAACAAGGTGAGTAAAATACACATTATATCTGTACTTTTCAAACTTCAACTGGGTGGACAGAGGTCCCTGTAATCACTGGGAAGTTATAGTCCTGAAAAAAAAGAATAGAAAAAAAAAAGGAACACTATAGTCACTAAAACAACTTTAGCTTAATGAAGCAGTTTTGGTGTAAAGATTATCCTTTTGAAGTCTCATTGCTCAGGTATCTGCCATTTAGGAGTTAAATCACTTTTGTTTCTGTTTATTCAGCCCTAGCCACACCTCCCCTGGCTGTGACTCACACAGCCTGCATGAAAAAAATAATTATTTCATTTTCAATCACATGTAACTTACTTTAAAAGTTTTTATCTCCTGCTCTGTAAATTGAACGTTAAACGTACAGGAGGCTCCTGCAGGGCCTAGCAAACTAACACGGCAGGAGATTATAAATTCAACATTAAACAGAATTTGCAATAAAGGAAGTGTAAACATTAGCTGACTCTTTACAGGAAGTGTTTAGGAAGGCCGAGTAAGTCACATGCAGGGAGGTGTGCCTAGGGCTGTAAAAACAAAGCGATTTAACTCCTAAATGGCAGAGATTTAAGCAATGAGACTGTAGTGGCATGATCTATACACCAAAACTGCTTCATTAAGCTGAAGCTGTTTTGGTGACTATAGTGTATCTTTAACCCTTTAAGACCGGAGGACGTACAATTACGTCCTTTTTTAAGCGTCTCGCTTAAAATTGTACGCCCTTCGGTTTTTTTTTTTTTTACTTACCCGGTCGCCGGTGATCCCACGCCGGCGATCACAGTTGGGGGGACTCCCAGGGAGCCCCCCGCAGCACGTCCGCCCTCCAGCAGCCTTGCGAGGACCTCACAATCACATGGCCGGGATAGCTGGCTGCTGCATTGCCAGCAGGGGGACTAACTGTAATGACAGTTAGTCCCCCTGCTTGCTGAAATCAAATAAAAAAAAAAAGGTTAAAATAAGTGTAAAAAAAATAAATTATATACTTAGCTCATATATTATATATATATGATCTAAGTATATATATACATATACACTGTCTAGGTGTATTTTACTATTAATATATATATAATTATATATATATTAAATTCAAATTACACGTAGACTGATACTGATTAAATATATATATAATTATTGTTGTTATATATATATTTATATGTAATATAAAAAAAATGTAAATACGTAAAAAAAAAAAATGAAAAAAATAATTAAAAATAAATAATTAAAGAATATATAGATGTGTGTTATTTCGTTTTAACTGTATTGTGATATTAATATATATATATTTATATCAAAATACACGTAGAACGAAATAATATATATATCAATATAAAAATTATATATATATATCATATATATATACCTATATATAAATAAAAATATAAAAAAAAAATTATATATATATATATACATATATATACACATATATGTAATTCTACACATATATTTATGTAATATTTTTACATAATTAGGTATCCTAATTAATTACAATTAGCGGGACCTGCCTGACAACCCATGCCGAAAGTATAGGGAATTTAATTTGCTAGCACTATATTTAACCCTATAACTTTCCAAGACACCATAAAACCTGTACATGGGGGGTACTGTTTTACTCGGGAGACTTTGCTGAACACAAATATTAGTGTTTCAAAACAGTAAAATGTATTACAACGATGATATCGCCAGTAAAAGTGAAGTTTTTGCATTTTTCACGCACAAACAGCACTTACACGGACGATATTATTGCTGCAATACTTTTTACTGTTTTGAAACACAAATATTTGTGTTCAGCGAAGTCTCCCGAGTACAACAGTACCCCTCATGTACAGGTTTTATTGTGTTTTCAAAAGTTACAGCGTCAAATATAAGGCATGTGTTTCATTTTTTTCACATTAAAATTTGCCAGATTGCTTACGTTGCCTTTGTGACCCTATGGTAGCCCAAGAATGAAAATTACCCCTATGATGGCATACCATTTGCAATAGTAGACAACCCAAGGTATTGCAAATGGGGTATGTCCAGTCTTTTTTTAGTAGCCACTTAGTCACAAACACTGGCCAAAATTGGCGGTTTTTGCATTTTTCACACACAAACAAATACTAACGCTAACTTTGGCCAGTGTTTGTGACCAAATGGCTACTAAAAAAGACTGGACATACCACATTTGCAATACCTTGGGTTGTCTACTATTGCAAATGGTATGCCATTATGGGTGTAAATTTAATTCCTGGGCTACTATACAGTCTCAAAGGCAACGTAACCAATCTGGCGAATTTCAATTTCAAATGTAACGTGCTATATTTGACCCTGTAACTTCCCAAAACACCATAAAACCTGTACATAGGGGGTACTGTTTTACACGTGAGACTTTGCTGAATACAAATATGTGTATTATATTGCAGTAAAAGCAAACAGTATTATGACATTGACAGTTAAAATGTCATGTAGCACCATGCCGCACAGGTATCCCACACAGAAAACCTGGTTACACGACACCCCCTAAGCAGTTAAAAGCACACCCTAGACGAGCATATGGATGAGGTAGAGCGGAAACCAAGGGAAGCAAAGTGAGACATATCACTTATACCTATAGACTGTCAGGCTATAAATAGGATCACGCCAGCAGTACTTACCTACGTGACAAATCTCTAAACAAGCCCTAGCAGCGACGGAAAGTAAGGCACCGAACACTGCAAGCTCCTGACAGCCCACACATGACTACAGGAAAGCCGGACAGGTATCCTGCTCATCGTCAGACATAGGTCAACCCCCAAACCGACCATAGCACACTCATACCCAAGACACTATTATTACTATTGTTATATGCTTAAACTTTTACATTACCATTCTGACCTATTATGATTTTACAAACGTTACAGCCTTTATAACGAAGAAATTTTAACGATAACTAGCTGTTTACTTACTACTAATCACTATCTGTAATATAGTACGATTTGAATCGACCAGTTAACCTATCAAATTGTGCAATTTATGAATATGTCATGACACTGTATACCCTAAACAGCCAGCAGTTGCTGTTGTGGCACTGCGGGCATGTCTGTTTAACCTCATTGCACTATCAAAATAAAGTATTAAAAAAAAAAAATGTCATGTAGAACTAAAAAAATAACAACATTTCTTATTTTCTCCCATTATTTTCATATTAAATTATGTTTCATAGCTAAATATTTGATATTGCATGAAAGCCCGTGTTCCCCTGAATAAAATGATATATAATAAGGGGGGGTGCATTTAATATGAAAGAGGTGAATTATGGTTGGACAGACATATAGCGCAAATGCCAGGTTTTGTTTACGTTTTGTTTTGATCACAACTTGTACATTTGGCTGCGGTCTTAAGGGGTTAAGACAATTATGCAATAATGTGTAAGCTATGGTCAGTAAAGTGTATGGAATTTTTGCAATTTTTACAGGGTGACTGGGTGTGGCTGAAAAAATTTCCTGGTGAAAAGCATGGAGAGATCCGACCAGCAACAAGAAACGTCTTCCGCACGGTGAGTGCACGCAGGTGTGTGGCAGGAATGTTTCCTTTGAGCAACAAAATTAAAAGTACATTCCACTGCCCCCCCAAAAAAAAATCTTTAGTAGACCTGGGCATTCGTTTTCAGACGAACGCGGTTTCATTCGAATTTTCAGCAATCAGCTCATTTGTCCGAAAGCCGAATGAACAAATAGAAGTTACAAGAAATGAAATGAAGAACAAAATGCTTGTTGGCCAATTTTTCGATTTGTTTTAGTTTATTACAAGGAAGAAGCCCTCCTTGTAATATTTAAAAATAGAGCAACCGCCTGTCTCTTGAGTTTAGCTCCACTGAAGTGTGTGTTTGTATGTGTACTGGGGATGTAGTATGTGTCTGTGTGCGTGCGGAGGATGTAGTATATGTCTATGTGTGCTAGGGGTGTAGCGTGTGTCTGTGTGTGCCCTGCTGCCAATACACTTACCTATACACTGTGCCTGTGTATATGCATGTGTGTCAGTGTTTGTAGTTTGTGTCTGTATCTATATGTGTGTCAGTGATTGTATCTGTTTGTCTATGTATCTGCATGTGTGGCAGTGTTTGTGTGTCTGTATATCTGCATGTGTATCAGTGTGTCTGTACAACTGTATGTGTGTCCGTATATGAATCAAAAACTAACACACATGCAGATACTGACACACATACAGATGCCCAGACACACTGATACGCCTGCAGATACACAGGCATACAGACGCTGACACATACAGAAACACACACTGCCACACATGCAGATACACACAAATACACATTACACACATACAATATACACAATATACACACTACACACACACAGAGACACACATACAAACACACAGATACCCACACTACACAGATACACATACAGATACACACACACACACACACTACACATACACAGATACACACACATTACACACACTACACATACACAGATACCCACACTCCATACAGATACACATACAAACATACAGATACACATACAAACATACAGATACCCACACTACAAACAGATACAACCATACACACATTAAAAAAATTAAGCCACCCAGCAGGTTCTTACCTCTTGCTAGCTGTGGCTGGTGGGAGTTGGGGTCATGCTCTCCCTATACGGCCCCATCCTCGCAGCGTCCTCCTCCCGCGCGATTGTGTGAGTGAGCTGGGAGGAAGTGATATGCTGTCACTTCCTCCCAGATCTCTGTGCAGGATAGAAGGGACTCGGTCGCACTGTTAAAGCGCAACAGCGCACGACTGGGCACCTCATTCCATATGTCCTAAGAGCATGGGCCACCCGATGGACCCTCACACAGGTTCCCAGCCCATGCAGTGCTGCTGCAAAACCGCCAAGGGTTGGGAAATCCTGTTTTAGATTATGACAGGGGTAGCAAAATGCCGCCCCTGTCAGAGTGCCGCCTGGAGCTGTGGCTCCAGCACGTTCTATAGATGGTCCGGGCCTGCAACCAGGTGTTTGTAACCAGGTTAATTTATAAAAGTGACAATTTCTGTTGAAATCTGCACTTTTTGTTAAATAAAAAAACAGGACACAATATTCAAGTATAAAGCACTAAATCAAGATTAAGTGTTCTAGAGGTCCGGAGTGTCCCTTTAAGTCAAATGCATTGGGGGGGATCTAATTTGGTTATTTTCACTGGATTCTGTCAATTCTCCACAATTCCTGATATAATTCCCTGTAGCTACTGTTCGGTAAATCTTACTGTTCTTTACCAAGAGTCGTACATTTCATAGGAATATGTGACATAGCCTTGGATCTTCCTCTCCCTATCTGTGACGCCAGCATTACCTTAAATGGTGCCTGTATGGACCGGTGCTGATCTCCTTCACTGGACTGTTGTCCACACTGTAGAAATAAACGGGAAGCTCCGAGAACCTCTGTGTGCAGGGTGCAGAGCTGGTGTATGTCTCCCGTGACATTGTGAAACTATCAAGCCCTGGGCTATTACAAGAGCTATTACATGAGATCTGCTCTAAGTTGAGGGATAAACCAGAAGCTCTAGACATGGACTGCACTGCGTTTTTTACCCATATTTGTTTTTTTAATGTTAATATAATTAATTAAATAATATTATTGTATATAAATATAGGATAGTTTGTGTGGAGGGGTGCCCTATTGTGGGATAGCGGCTGCAGTTTATGCAGAGGGGGATTAGAGATAATATATAGTATATATTAAGCTCCATCTCACTGGTCCTCCACACAAACTAATGGCCATATCCCATAATCGCAACGCTCAGAAGGCTGCGGGTATCGCAAGAGTTATTAGAAGAGAAGAGGCAGTGTGCTGGGCCCCCTGTGTGGTAACAGGGAGCCGGGGGGCCCGCGGCTGCACACATAGATCGCGATATTCACTATCTATGTGTACAGAGAGGGAAAGTGGGGCCCGGGGCTGCCAGAGCAGTCCGGGCCCCCCAGGACCGCAGGGCCAGTGACAACCATCATGGTTGTCACCCCCTGATGGCGGCCCTGAACACAACAATACATTCCTTACACACACTGCATCACCAGCAAAAACACACTGCAGCCCACGTTTGACACACGTTACATCCTCCACACTACTGTCCCTGTACACACTGTGATAAAGTGAAGTCAGAGAGGCCATTTAACCCCAGGGGGAGTATGTGTAGTTTGTGTTGTAGGCAACACAAGCCAGAGTTTAGTTATGGGCCCCTGGGGTGGAGCATTTGGAGAGCAGGGTGGGCCAATGCTCCACTCCGCAGTTTACAGACAACTGGGAGAAATAAGTTCCAGGCCAAAGTTCTCGTTCTCTCTCTCTCTCTCTCTCTCTCTCTCTCTCTCTCTCTCTCTCTCTTTTGGACCCTAAAAACACCCCTGGTAACCATGTATAACCTTGCTCTTCCAGCTCCGTGAGTTACGACATGAGAATGTTAACCTTTACTTGGCAATGTTTCATGATATGGGGGTGATCGGTGTTGTATCAGAGCACTGCTCACGTGGAAGCCTGGAGGACCTTATTCAGAACCAGGACATGAAATTGGACTGGATGTTCAAATCTTCCCTTTTGCTCGATCTCATCAAGGTGAGACAGGCAGACATCACTAAGAAATATATATATATATTATGATAGTGACTTTCACAACTAGGTCTTTTCTTTTGGATGCAAGTCAGGTGGTTTCTTAGTGTCACTCTGTCACAAAGGGATAGAATTGTACGTTATATTCTGTAAGTACTAAGCTGCAGCTACATTTCTGATCAGTTCTCTACAGCTTTCATGGTTCAGTATATTCCCTGTGGAACTTTTATGTATCATTTGGAACCTTTAAGTCAAAGCCTTTTACATTACAATATTTAATTATAAATATGGATTCTTGTTCTCAAGAACTTCTGGTGCGTGCTTAAAGGGACACTATAGTCACCTGAACAACTTTAGCCTAATGAAGCAGTTTTGGTGTGTAGAACATGCCCCTGCAGCCCCACTGCTCAATCCTCTGCCATATAGGAGTTAAATCCCTTTGTTTATGAACCCTAGTCACACATCCCTGCATGTGACTTGCACAGCCTTCCATAAACACTTCCTGTAAAGAGAGCCCTATTTAGGCTTTCTTTATTACAAGTTCTGTTTAATTAAGATTTTCTTATCCCCTGCTATGTTAATAGCTTGCTAGACCCTGCAAGAGCCTCCTGCATGTGATTAAAGTTCAATTTAGAGATTGAGATACAATTATTTAAGGTAAATTACATCTGTTTGAAAGTGAAACCAGTTTTTGTTTTTTTTCATGCAGGCTCTGTCAATCATAGCCAGGGGAGGTGTGGCTAGGGCTGCATAAACAGAAAAAGTGATTTAACTCCTAAATGACAGTGAATTGAGCAGTGAAATTGCAGGGGAATGATCTATACACTAAAACTGCTTTATTTAGCTAAAGTAATTTAGGGGACTATAGTGTTCCTTTAAGTTTATATCCACACTTTATCTCCCCCCCACTAACACCTACAACTGCATGGTCACCTTGATCATCACACGATCCCAGGAGTGAACTGCACTTAGTTAAAATGAATCACAGATATGTCTATGAGAAGTCATTGCATGGGATAACCTCCTAATACATTTGGAATAGATATTTTCTATCTATCTGGCAGGGTTTGAAGTTCCTGCATCATCGCGAGATTGCTCACGGGCGTATCAAGTCGCGAAATTGTGTTGTTGATGGGAGATTTGTCCTTAAAGTTACAGACCATGGAATTAATGATCTTTATGATGCCCAAAGACTGGATTCAGTAGACCCACAACCTGAGGGTAAGTTATTTTTAATCACAGGGTCTCACACACACTGTTACATGACATGTATACACAGCTCACAGATAGGGCTGGACATTCCACTCAGATGCCTGTGTATACATGTGGATAGATGCATATGTATTTCTCTTTGTAAGTGGATCTGTTGTTCTAGTGCTTGTAGCTATGGACATCATGTAAGTGTTGTTTAAATTGTGTGGCTGCAGTTAGCAGTGTGTGAATGTCCTGTTTAATCTGCGAGTGAGGTCAGAACTGTGTGATACCTTTTTTTTCTTATTAAAATGTGCATGACCGGTGTATAGTCGCCATATGGGCAGTCGGACTCCAGGACAATCCTCCCACATACCTAACCCAATAACTCACTGACACTCAGGTAGATGGGAAAAATTGTCCACAGCTTTATTTAAAATAATCTAGAATAATAACAATTTATTCATTTCCATATTAATAACCATAACAATATTAATTTAACAATAAACATGGGTCATTGCCCCCCATACTCCGCCCTCGCATCCGAATCCTTCTGTTGATATAAAAGGCAATGACCCCCATATAAATAACACATATATATATATATATATATATATATATATAAAACATACATACCAACATATTCCAACATACCAACTTAAAGTGCCAAACATAAATTAACCATGGCAGGGGTATACCCGGATACCCCTGCCCCACCAGATTCTGAGCCACCGACAGGACTCGGAACCTACCAACCACTAATGACCACAGTTTTACGTCTCCATGACGTTCATCCTAGGGAGCCTATTTCTTCTCCTTCAGCTCCCTATCCCGCCACAAGCTCAGACCTTGACTCCATAAGCTGTCTGAGCCCCGCCACCCCGAAGAAAAAGTGCCTTGGTTATGCCATCCTGCCAGCTCACGGTCAACAGATCCCAACCAACTTCCGAAAGATGGACCCCATCCGAGCGGTAGTACCCCGGCAACCCACCTTCCAACTCGCTGTGCCGTACCACCACACCCCCTAGCTTCCGCACGAAGCTTGCCATCAAGCTATTTACTGTCTTCCTACACCTGTCAATAGCCTCCGCATCCCTAGGGTGCCGCCAACGCCTCCTCGGGACAATTTCCGACCAGACCAACATCACCCCAGGAAGCAGGTCCCTTACACTGTTAAGGTCCTGCTTCATCCACTTCACCAGCCGGCGCTGCGGCGTGAGGCCTAAGTCGTTGCCCCCGCATGGAGTACCAGCAGGTCCGGCCTTTGCCCACCCGCCACCAACCGGAACACCATCCCGCAGACCTCCCCCCAACAAAAACCCCAGTACCCAAACCATTGCACTGCCAACTGGTCCCTATGAAAGCCCAGCTGGTGGCCCTGAGCTCGAGCTGCAGCCCTCCTTTCGGGCCAGAAGACAAATGAATGGCCCACGATCCATGCGACACGGCCTGGGGGAGAGAAGAAAACAGATCGTAACAACCCTAGTTGTATCCAACCCATCCCGGGGCCCTCGCAGGCCCCCCCCCCCACTGTACTAGTCCAATAAACCCAAGCGAACATACGAACGGAACCTTACCGACTCCCATCTCCCAATCCGCTTCACTATGTCATCCCCCAGACCCAACCGTGCCGCCTCCGTGGCCGCCCCAATGCGAAACGAGTGTGTACCAAACTTATCCGCCCTCAATCCCAGCTTCCCCAGGCCTAACCGAAAAACTTTGGTAAATTGGAACCGGGAGAGGGAAGACCCGTCCGCGTTCACCAGCAGCGAACCCCCAACCCCCGGCCTTCGTGCCATGTACCCCCTCCACCGCGGCCACCGGGCACAGAGTGGAGCCCGGCAGGGCCGGCAGCGTCACGTCCCTGCCCTTGCCCATCGTGTCCGTCTTGGATTTCGCCAGGTGTACAACCACCTTCCCTTCCCGCATTCGGACCCCCGACACCTGAACCCCCCCCGGCCACAGCCCTCGTGGCACTCACCAACTCCCCTAACCGAAAAGCTGTGACGAAACCAATCTCGCCACATTGTTTTGGAGGAGCCTGGTTGCCCGCCTCCTGCCCTGCGACTACGGCCCCTGGACATATTGCTCTATAAAAACTATATTTGGGCATGTAATAATGTATATGGCTGCTACTGGCCCTTTAAAATCATCTATGAACAGATTGGGACTTTTTGGACTACTGTCCCTTTAAGACTGTGAAGCATATTCTAGTGTACTGCCTGTAATATTGTATATGTATTCATGTGTTAAGTTTAACCTGGGTGATATGTATGCAGCATTCACTGATTGTTCGGTAGAATCACTCCATTCATTATATTGAGTGAAACTACCGAACAACCAGACCACCCAGGAATAAGTGTGCCTCCAATTACAGTTTGCAACAATGTTGCAAACAGATAATTGGCAATCCGTGTAATGTATTCTTTGTCCTCTGGGTGGCCGCCATTCGGGAAACAAACACGTGGCGGCGGCCATCTTAAACTACCGAACAGCGGTGTTTTGCCGTCGAGTGTCTGGAACTAAAATCGGACACTTGACTAGGCAAACACCGCTGAGACCTCCATACTTCCAGAAATTCGTATGGAAACTACCGAATGACCCGCCGTTCGGTAGAAAGAACCCCACAAACAAGGGAATTCATTCAAACCCTCTCCAGGCTCTATAACACAGGCAATTCGTCTGTTTTCATTCCCTTGTTTGTGACCGACCGCAGGGCCAAAATGCATGGAACTGTTTTCGGATACTTTACCCATGCTGTCGGTCAAATCTTTGGAAACCCATATCTGCCGAACTGTTCATCCGAATGACTTGAATTTTGGATATGTTTCCCCCCTGAATAAGGGCTATCCAGCGATGCTGGATTTAAAGGTGTACCCCCTGTTTTTGGGGTACATCCAGAACTTGGCTGGAAAAGTGTACCGGGATAATTGGGTTTAATGTTATCTGAGGGGAGGGGATGTGTGGGCTGAACCATGTATGTGATTGGTTATGCCACATACAGGGTGTGGCCTGTACTCATGTAATAAAAACCAGGCTGGGTGCCCAGCACCTCAGACCACTGCTTGACCCTCAACACGGAGCCTTGTCTCGTTCTTGGGGGGATTCACTGTATGCTGTTGGAGATTGATTGCTAAGGAGTGTAAGCTGATGTCTGCTTTTCCTATTCATCTGCTAGCAGCTATTTGTGAGGTTCCAGCTGGAGTGCTACCTTATTCACCTATATCCAGTTCGTGAGTTTTGGTGCTTTTACAGTAGCTGTGCCTTTTTGGGAAAAGGGGATTATCGCTTAAACTGGGTTTTATCCTCTTGTAAGTGAAACGGTCCGTAACAAAAGCTCCAAAAAAGGCCAACAGAAACGCCACCTGGAACAACGATGTTTCGAAACTGTCGAAACAAATATTAGGCAACAAGCCGACCAGGTCCCCCAACACTCGCACCGATACGGGGCGCCGAGTGTCAGGCCGCCTGCGGCCCCGCCGGTACCCCTTCAGTGCTTGCCTGATGACAAAGGCCTTAGTAAGATCCTCTTTCCCGTGTAGCTTAAACCAGAAAGCCATCGCTGCCATGGACCTGTCAACCACCGCCGGGGACGCCCCCTTTGCCAGAAATTGACAGGTGTACCAGAGGAACGCATCCGTGAGCGATTCCCCCGAAGGCGTGCGGTCCGACCCATGCCATGACCTTTCGCAAGATTCCCAGACCTTACTGTATGTGGCCCATGTGGCCGGTGCCAGCGAAGCCTTCATGAGTCCCCCAAGCAGGTCACACCGAGCCGCCAAATCTCGTCCGGGCATGCCTGCCCCACCTCCTGCGCTTCCGGCGCCACCGTCCGGAATCGGGACCACTGAAAACGAGACAGAGCGTCAGCCACATCATTCATGAACCCAGGCACATGGCGGGCATGAAAAACGACATTTAACAACATGCACAACAAAACAAAACAACGTAGCAACCTGACCACGGGTTTCGACACCGCCGACAGATTATTCACCGCGTGCACCACGGCCATGTTGTCCGTGAAAAAGACCACCTTCCGGTCCCGCAGCCGATCCCCCCATAGGGCCAACACCACGACCAGCGGGAACAGCTCCAAGAAAGCCAAGTTACGCATGAGGGGGCTCGTTCGCCACTCCCCCGGCCAGCGTTCCGCACACCAACTTCCCCCAAAGTAGGCCCCGAAGCCTATGCTACCAGACGCGTCGGTGAACAGCTCCAGCTCCGCAGCCGACACGCCCTCCTGCTTAAAAATCACCATCCCATTGAACTCCCGCAGGAAAGCTTCCCATATGGCCAGGTCGGCCCTCATGGCCGACGACACCCGAATGAAGTGACGCGATGAGCGCACCCTCACTGTCGCAGGCGATAAACTACGTCTGAAAACCCTGCCCATTGGGATCACCCTGCACGCAAAATTCTGCATCCCAATCAACGACTGCAGCTGCCGCAGTGTAACCTTGCGGGCCTGTGCCACCGCTGTCACCTCCCCTTTTAGCCTCTGTAGCTTATCCAACGGCAGCCGACACTCCCCTTGTACCGCGTCTATTTCCAGCCCCAGAAAACTAAGGCACGTAGCCGGCCCTTCCGTTTTGTCTGCCGCCAGCGGGACCCCGAAATGGCCAGCCACCCACTCGATCATTCTCAGTAAGTGAAGGCAGGCGGGGGAGTCCGCCGGCCCCACACAGAGAAAATCGTCCAGATAGTGCACCACTGCTCCACTCCCCGCCTCGACCCTAACCACCCATTCAAGAAACGTACTAAATTTCCCAAAATAGGCGCAGGAGATAGAACAACCCATGGGGAGGCACAGATCCACAAAGTACTCCCCGTCGAAGAAACACCCCAGCAGGTGATGACACGCCGGGTGGACCGGAAGCAGCCGAAACGCCGCTTCAATATCCACCTTAGCCATCAGTGCCCCGTGCCCAGCCCTCCTGACCAGCTCGACCGCCCTGTCGAATGATGCGTAGGAGACCGAGCACAAGTCCCTGTCAATACCATCATTCACCGACTCCCCTTTCGGGTAGGAGAGGTGGTGAATAAGCCGGAACTTCCCCTGTTCCTTCTTGGGGACCACCCCGAGTGGGGAAACCCTCAGCCCCTCCAGCGGAGGAGTCGGGAATGGTCCCGCCATTCTCCCCAACATGACTTCCTTGCCCAGTTTTTCCCACACCACACCCAGGAATTCAGCCACCGATTTTAGGTTGCGCAGAACCCCAGTCCCCCCCCCGGTTCCGGAAAGGGATAAAGAACCCCTGCCCAAACCCTGCCCGGAGTGCCGCGGCATCCGCCCTATTACCGTAGCGGCTTAGCCATGGTTCCATCGCGTCTAGCCTCACCGGGGTTAGGCCCCCTCCCCCCCAGCCGCAGTAGGGACTCCGGCATGCCCCGACTTCCCTTTTTTTGAAGCACCGGTTGAGCCCATGGGCGCCTCCGCAGCCCGAACACTCATGCTTAAAGCGACAGGTGGTTCCCCATTTGCACTGGCCCTCGTTAAAGAGCCAGCAGAAGCCCTTTTGCAAGGCGGCCGACGAGGCGGACTGCCCCTTTGCGCCGGCCGTGGGCTGAAAGGGCTGCGCCTTCTGCGCCATCATCAGCTTCATCCAGAGAGGCAGGTCCATTTGATCCCACCTCATACCTGGATTAGCCGCCAAACGCTGCCTGAACTGCTCGTCGTACCGCCACCATGCCAGTCCGCCATAGGTGCGGTACGCCTCCCAAATACCGTCCAAGTAACAGAACAGGGAGGAGCACAAGCCCGGCGACTTCTCGCCCAAAACACTAGCCAACACGCAAAACGCCCTCAGCCAGTTACCGAAAGATTTAGGTATCTTACGATACTGCTTCTTTTTCTCTTCCTCCTCCTTCTTCTCGTCTTTTTTATCGTCCTCCTTGAGGTCGATAAAATCTTCCAAAGGGAGGAGGGAAAAGATCTCGCAGAATTCGCCCTTACAGATCTTATCCTTCACCTCCTGCTTAAGGTGGATCCCCAGCGGACCCGCAAACGACACATATGCGTGTTGCCTGGCTGCATCAGGAACCACCCCCCAACCAACTCCGCCCGCTCATTCGACGTGTCCGCCCCAGGAACCGTCGCCTCAGTGTCCCCACTCGAACTCTGCTCCGCAGAAGGAACCACACTAGCACCCGCTTCCCCAGCCACCTGTGCCCATACCTGACCCACACTGCCCCTTGTATCACCCCCCGCTCCCAGTGAGTGGAGAAGTGCTTGAAGTGTGTGAACAAGTGCACTGGATTGCAGCGAAGCGCAGGACTCACCGGCCAAGCCCCTTGTTCCGGAAGCGCCCGGGGCTGCGTTGTCAACTGTTCCATGACCAGGATGAGCGACATCAGTCAACGACCCTCCAACCGGGGAGCCAACCCGGTGCATGGCCATCGCAGAGCGGAGCGGCTCCGCGACCTGTAACGAGGAGAAGAAGTCCTGGGCAGGGCATACTGATCTCGCGCTGCCTCCCCTCCCCGACCCTGGGAGCGCCTGGGGACTACCAAAGCCTCCCGCCGCGCAGCCTCTCCCTGCCGTTTACCAAAGGCCCGAGCGGCCCTGCGTATGGGACTGCGGCTCCTCCCGGGCCTGCCAGAGGCCCGCCCCCGTCGTCCAGGCCTGGGGGACATGACCCCATCGTCCCATGAGCTACGAGATGAGGACCTAGAGCGCTGGGCCCCACCCTTAACCCTTCCGGACCCCCGGGCCCTAACAGGAGACGGGCTGCTACTACTAGACCCCGGCCCTGACCCCCCTCTGGGACTGCGCCTAGCAAACGGCTCACCTGCGCGGGATGACCCCCACCCACCGCCCTGGCAGTCCCCCTGACTAGACGTGCCCCCCCTCCTAGGTACCTCCATACTAGCCCCTGATCCCCCTACAGCCCCACTGTCCCTCACTGGCCCAACCACGCTGCGCACCTAACCTTCCTGCCCACACCCGAGGACAATCCATCCCCCCCCAGGCCCCCCACCTGTCCTGGCCACAGGCCCACGTCCCCCATCCGAGGCCCCTGCACTACCACGTGTTCTCCCCCCCTTTTGCCCTTCCCCACCCGATCCAGTAGGGGCCTGACTACCCCTCACCCCCCTCCCAGAAGCCTAGCACTCAGGCTGCTATCAACTCCAAGGGGGCCCCCGCCAGAGCCCCCTGCACCATCTCTCATTCCAGGGGGCTGCCCGATGTCGTCCGCGGCCCCCGCTCCAGGCGCAGCCCTCCCCGAACTGGGAGCCTCGCCGTTCGCCTCCCGGGCCGCCGCCCACCTGCAGGTGCTCCTCCGAGGTCCCGGTAGCGCGCCGGGAGGCGGGGCCTCGACCATGCGGCTACCAGGTCCGTCGCGGCCTGCTCCCGCCGCCCTGCGGCTCCCTGCTCCATCTTCACCGGACCCCGCGCCCGGGCTCAGCCTCCGCGGTGGCCTCCGGGCCCGCACAGGACGACCTCCGCCGCCATCAGGATCCGCTGCTCCCGCCAGGGCCGGTCCAAGTTGGGCCCGCAACCAGTCCGCGCCACGTCCTCGAGCCGCCGACCGGATCCCCTCCAACAGCTTCTCCATGTCATCCATCGACCCTGCAGAGGAGAGAAAAAACAAGGCCCACCAAACCAAATCTGTGGACACAGGAGTGCACACAAACTCGGCAAGGTAGTAATTAAAAGTGAAAGATCTAAAATGGCTGCCTATTTAAATAGCCAAGCCCACTTACCCATAACTCCATCCATCCCTTCCTTCCTTCCTCCTATGCCCGCCTCCTAACCCCTGTCAAGGCCTTTTTCCGCCTAGCTGCGCTTTGGCTACATGGGGCTACAATATGTGAATGTTGTGGTTGATCTGTGAATGCCATGGTAGTTTGTGAAACTGTGGATATTGTGAATGTTCTGTGCAATGTGTAAATGCTTTTTGTAATCTCTGAATTATGTGTGGGAAAGTGTGCATCATTTGAATACAGTGGGCAATGTGTATAGGCAGGCTGTATGTTACCTAGGGACATTACATATTTCTATTTTACTGAAACTGTGGATAGCTGCAGATTAATATTTTATCTATGGCAAAACATCCTCTCCGAAACCTAACAAAAACATTTAAATTACCATTTTTGTAAAGAGCGATCAGTTGCAATGTTGAGAATAAAGAATTAAAAAAACCTCTACTGACGAGTGATGTCTGCATATACATTTATCTATGTATGTGTGTGTTTATGTATGTGTGACTGATAATGTTGCTAGATTAATGAGTAGTTGTATATATGAATATGTGAGAGGGGTATATGGGGAGTTGGCCTTAGACCTTAAACCTGATTAAGTCACTGACTACTACACCAGAAGTACACAGAGCCCTGGTGTAACACACAGTGGCAGTGCCAGGCTCCCTCATCACATGCTGTCTTCAGATATCACAGAAACAGCTGACTCATATTGATTGGGTCCATCTGATTACAGACCTGTTTTGGACAGCACCGGAACTCCTCCGAGACCCTCTATTCAGTCAGAGAGGTACCTATAGAGGAGACGTTTACAGCTTTGCCATTGTAACCCAGGAAGTTATTATACGAGGTTCTCCATACTGTATGTTAGAGCTGTCTGCTGATGGTAAGCTATCCTTCATCCCTTGTCTTCTACTTTCTTTCTCCTTTTTACAAACACATTCTCATCCTTTAATTGTCTTAACACTAGATATGTATTTGTTGGTTTTACCCAACTTCACTCATCCTTTGTTATTAACCAGTTCCGCCATTCTTCCAATGTATCACTTTCCTCTTCTTCCTTCTTTTCCATTTTCTCCTAATCATCTCATGCAATTAATTCACTCTATGCGCCATATTTACTAAAGAGTGAAAGCTCAGGGGGAACATATTTACCATTGACCTTCTCCAAATTTTCACTTCTTCACAAATTCACATATATCTCTTCCTGACAGAAATAATACGCAAGGTTCGCCGGCCTCCCCCACTGTGCCGTCCTTCTGTCTCCTTGGACCAGGCCCCTCCTGAATGTATCCAACTAATGAAGCAGTGTTGGAGTGAACATCCTGAAAGAAGACCAAACATTGATCAGATCTTCGACCAGGTGGGCACTTGGACTATTTACCCAACATCTTCCCAACCCCAGAGACCATGTAAAGTCTCAGTTGTTTTTCAAAATGGGAACAAACCATAAATAGGAAATGTAATTTGTTTGGCAGACTATGTAAGATGAGATTTGCTGACCATAAAGTTGATAATGTGACCTTGACATAAGTTCAGTTAATGTTAATTGCAAGAGAAAAAACGGGTCGCAAGAGTATTCTGAGAACGGACAGCAGCTGAAATAGCCTGCCCTTCGGTGGGTCCCCGCTCAGAACTCAAGCTGGTTTTAGCTCATCTTGTGCCATTACAGAGAGAACATATCTGAAGCATATCAGACTGGTCCCACCCATACGGGCAGTCCAGATCCGAAATGCCAGCAAGTTCTCTCTGCACGAGAGATACAGCAACCCCAGACGATCGTTTCAACCTTGTTAGGCATCATCAGTGAGGCATAGCTGATATCTCTCTAGGCACCGTGAGCAAGGGGTCCACGTCTGGATTACCCTTTAAACTTATGGAGAGAAAAAACGGGTCGCAAGAGTATTCTGAGAACGGACAGCAGCTGAAATAGCCTGCCCTTCGGTGGGTCCCCGCTCAGAACTCAAGCTGGTTTTAGCTCATCTTGTGCCATTACAGAGAGAACATATCTGAAGCATATCAGACTGGTCCCACCCATACGGGCAGTCCAGATCCGAAATGCCAGCAAGTTCTCTCTGCACGAGAGATACAGCAACCCCAGACGATCGTTTCAACCTTGTTAGGCATCATCAGTGAGGCATAGCTGATATCTCTCTAGGCACCGTGAGCAAGGGGTCCACGTCTGGATTACCCTTTAAACTTATGGAGAGAAAAAACGGGTCGCAAGAGTATTCTGAGAACGGACAGCAGCTGAAATAGCCTGCCCTTCGGTGGGTCCCCGCTCAGAACTCAAGCTGGTTTTAGCTCATCTTGTGCCATTACAGAGAGAACATATCTGAAGCATATCAGACTGGTCCCACCCATACGGGCAGTCCAGATCCGAAATGCCAGCAAGTTCTCTCTGCACGAGAGATACAGCAACCCCAGACGATCGTTTCAACCTTGTTAGGCATCATCAGTGAGGCATAGCTGATATCTCTCTAGGCACCGTGAGCAAGGGGTCCACGTCTGGATTACCCTTTAAACTTATGGAGAGAAAAAACGGGTCGCAAGAGTATTCTGAGAACGGACAGCAGCTGAAATAGCCTGCCCTTCGGTGGGTCCCCGCTCAGAACTCAAGCTGGTTTTAGCTCATCTTGTGCCATTACAGAGAGAACATATCTGAAGCATATCAGACTGGTCCCACCCATACGGGCAGTCCAGATCCGAAATGCCAGCAAGTTCTCTCTGCACGAGAGATACAGCAACCCCAGACGATCGTTTCAACCTTGTTAGGCATCATCAGTGAGGCATAGCTGATATCTCTCTAGGCACCGTGAGCAAGGGGTCCACGTCTGGATTACCCTTTAAACTTATGGAGAGAAAAAACGGGTCGCAAGAGTATTCTGAGAACGGACAGCAGCTGAAATAGCCTGCCCTTCGGTGGGTCCCCGCTCAGAACTCAAGCTGGTTTTAGCTCATCTTGTGCCATTACAGAGAGAACATATCTGAAGCATATCAGACTGGTCCCACCCATACGGGCAGTCCAGATCCGAAATGCCAGCAAGTTCTCTCTGCACGAGAGATACAGCAACCCCAGACGATCGTTTCAACCTTGTTAGGCATCATCAGTGAGGCATAGCTGATATCTCTCTAGGCACCGTGAGCAAGGGGTCCACGTCTGGATTACCCTTTAAACTTATGGAGAGAAAAAACGGGTCGCAAGAGTATTCTGAGAACGGACAGCAGCTGAAATAGCCTGCCCTTCGGTGGGTCCCCGCTCAGAACTCAAGCTGGTTTTAGCTCATCTTGTGCCATTACAGAGAGAACATATCTGAAGCATATCAGACTGGTCCCACCCATACGGGCAGTCCAGATCCGAAATGCCAGCAAGTTCTCTCTGCACGAGAGATACAGCAACCCCAGACGATCGTTTCAACCTTGTTAGGCATCATCAGTGAGGCATAGCTGATATCTCTCTAGGCACCGTGAGCAAGGGGTCCACGTCTGGATTACCCTTTAAACTTATGGAGAGAAAAAACGGGTCGCAAGAGTATTCTGAGAACGGACAGCAGCTGAAATAGCCTGCCCTTCGGTGGGTCCCCGCTCAGAACTCAAGCTGGTTTTAGCTCATCTTGTGCCATTACAGAGAGAACATATCTGAAGCATATCAGACTGGTCCCACCCATACGGGCAGTCCAGATCCGAAATGCCAGCAAGTTCTCTCTGCACGAGAGATACAGCAACCCCAGACGATCGTTTCAACCTTGTTAGGCATCATCAGTGAGGCATAGCTGATATCTCTCTAGGCACCGTGAGCAAGGGGTCCACGTCTGGATTACCCTTTAAACTTATGGAGAGAAAAAACGGGTCGCAAGAGTATTCTGAGAACGGACAGCAGCTGAAATAGCCTGCCCTTCGGTGGGTCCCCGCTCAGAACTCAAGCTGGTTTTAGCTCATCTTGTGCCATTACAGAGAGAACATATCTGAAGCATATCAGACTGGTCCCACCCATACGGGCAGTCCAGATCCGAAATGCCAGCAAGTTCTCTCTGCACGAGAGATACAGCAACCCCAGACGATCGTTTCAACCTTGTTAGGCATCATCAGTGAGGCATAGCTGATATCTCTCTAGGCACCGTGAGCAAGGGGTCCACGTCTGGATTACCCTTTAAACTTATGGAGAGAAAAAACGGGTCGCAAGAGTATTCTGAGAACGGACAGCAGCTGAAATAGCCTGCCCTTCGGTGGGTCCCCGCTCAGAACTCAAGCTGGTTTTAGCTCATCTTGTGCCATTACAGAGAGAACATATCTGAAGCATATCAGACTGGTCCCACCCATACGGGCAGTCCAGATCCGAAATGCCAGCAAGTTCTCTCTGCACGAGAGATACAGCAACCCCAGACGATCGTTTCAACCTTGTTAGGCATCATCAGTGAGGCATAGCTGATATCTCTCTAGGCACCGTGAGCAAGGGGTCCACGTCTGGATTACCCTTTAAACTTATGGAGAGAAAAAACGGGTCGCAAGAGTATTCTGAGAACGGACAGCAGCTGAAATAGCCTGCCCTTCGGTGGGTCCCCGCTCAGAACTCAAGCTGGTTTTAGCTCATCTTGTGCCATTACAGAGAGAACATATCTGAAGCATATCAGACTGGTCCCACCCATACGGGCAGTCCAGATCCGAAATGCCAGCAAGTTCTCTCTGCACGAGAGATACAGCAACCCCAGACGATCGTTTCAACCTTGTTAGGCATCATCAGTGAGGCATAGCTGATATCTCTCTAGGCACCGTGAGCAAGGGGTCCACGTCTGGATTACCCTTTAAACTTATGGAGAGAAAAAACGGGTCGCAAGAGTATTCTGAGAACGGACAGCAGCTGAAATAGCCTGCCCTTCGGTGGGTCCCCGCTCAGAACTCAAGCTGGTTTTAGCTCATCTTGTGCCATTACAGAGAGAACATATCTGAAGCATATCAGACTGGTCCCACCCATACGGGCAGTCCAGATCCGAAATGCCAGCAAGTTCTCTCTGCACGAGAGATACAGCAACCCCAGACGATCGTTTCAACCTTGTTAGGCATCATCAGTGAGGCATAGCTGATATCTCTCTAGGCACCGTGAGCAAGGGGTCCACGTCTGGATTACCCTTTAAACTTATGGAGAGAAAAAACGGGTCGCAAGAGTATTCTGAGAACGGACAGCAGCTGAAATAGCCTGCCCTTCGGTGGGTCCCCGCTCAGAACTCAAGCTGGTTTTAGCTCATCTTGTGCCATTACAGAGAGAACATATCTGAAGCATATCAGACTGGTCCCACCCATACGGGCAGTCCAGATCCGAAATGCCAGCAAGTTCTCTCTGCACGAGAGATACAGCAACCCCAGACGATCGTTTCAACCTTGTTAGGCATCATCAGTGAGGCATAGCTGATATCTCTCTAGGCACCGTGAGCAAGGGGTCCACGTCTGGATTACCCTTTAAACTTATGGAGAGAAAAAACGGGTCGCAAGAGTATTCTGAGAACGGACAGCAGCTGAAATAGCCTGCCCTTCGGTGGGTCCCCGCTCAGAACTCAAGCTGGTTTTAGCTCATCTTGTGCCATTACAGAGAGAACATATCTGAAGCATATCAGACTGGTCCCACCCATACGGGCAGTCCAGATCCGAAATGCCAGCAAGTTCTCTCTGCACGAGAGATACAGCAACCCCAGACGATCGTTTCAACCTTGTTAGGCATCATCAGTGAGGCATAGCTGATATCTCTCTAGGCACCGTGAGCAAGGGGTCCACGTCTGGATTACCCTTTAAACTTATGGAGAGAAAAAACGGGTCGCAAGAGTATTCTGAGAACGGACAGCAGCTGAAATAGCCTGCCCTTCGGTGGGTCCCCGCTCAGAACTCAAGCTGGTTTTAGCTCATCTTGTGCCATTACAGAGAGAACATATCTGAAGCATATCAGACTGGTCCCACCCATACGGGCAGTCCAGATCCGAAATGCCAGCAAGTTCTCTCTGCACGAGAGATACAGCAACCCCAGACGATCGTTTCAACCTTGTTAGGCATCATCAGTGAGGCATAGCTGATATCTCTCTAGGCACCGTGAGCAAGGGGTCCACGTCTGGATTACCCTTTAAACTTATGGAGAGAAAAAACGGGTCGCAAGAGTATTCTGAGAACGGACAGCAGCTGAAATAGCCTGCCCTTCGGTGGGTCCCCGCTCAGAACTCAAGCTGGTTTTAGCTCATCTTGTGCCATTACAGAGAGAACATATCTGAAGCATATCAGACTGGTCCCACCCATACGGGCAGTCCAGATCCGAAATGCCAGCAAGTTCTCTCTGCACGAGAGATACAGCAACCCCAGACGATCGTTTCAACCTTGTTAGGCATCATCAGTGAGGCATAGCTGATATCTCTCTAGGCACCGTGAGCAAGGGGTCCACGTCTGGATTACCCTTTAAACTTATGGAGAGAAAAAACGGGTCGCAAGAGTATTCTGAGAACGGACAGCAGCTGAAATAGCCTGCCCTTCGGTGGGTCCCCGCTCAGAACTCAAGCTGGTTTTAGCTCATCTTGTGCCATTACAGAGAGAACATATCTGAAGCATATCAGACTGGTCCCACCCATACGGGCAGTCCAGATCCGAAATGCCAGCAAGTTCTCTCTGCACGAGAGATACAGCAACCCCAGACGATCGTTTCAACCTTGTTAGGCATCATCAGTGAGGCATAGCTGATATCTCTCTAGGCACCGTGAGCAAGGGGTCCACGTCTGGATTACCCTTTAAACTTATGGAGAGAAAAAATGTTAATTGCAAGACTTCCTCATGGAACATAGTATATAATGAGCTGTTTTTACCAAAGCAAACCCAGATTCAGTTGTTCAAACATGAAAGTTGTTATTGAAGATTTTCTGATGAATGCTCTAAATCCACCAGAGGTTGTACCATTTGCTCTCTGTAGAGATAACCAATGTTATACGTAATGTTGGTAGGGTTTCCATACTTTGTATTACCATGTAGTTTATCTCAATAGTACAATTTCAATTTGTCTGCGCATCTCGGTCTGTCTTGTCTATATTAATTTGTTTATTTTCTGTTCTTCATGCCAAGTTTAAGACTATAAATCGTGGACGGAAGACCAACATAATTGACTCAATGCTACGGATGTTGGAACAATATTCCAGTAACTTAGAGGACCTGATCCGTGAGAGAACAGAGGAACTGGAGGTTGAGAAACAGAAGACAGACAAGCTTCTCACTCAAATGCTTCCTCCGTGAGTAAATGATTAAAAAAAGACAAACTGAATCACCACACAAACCTGGGACACATTTAGAGAATATGGCAGACAGATGATGAGACAAAACTAAACAAAAGATTCTAGAAGAGACATGACAGAAAACTAAAAGAAGAGACCTTGAACAAGAGACCATATTGATTTAATAAAAACAGTGACTGGTTGTGCACTGAAAACTGAATTGCAAAATTCAATTTAACATAGCCAAGCTGTGACTAGAACTCAGCTGGACATTTGTTCTATTTAACTTGTTTTCAATTTATTATAATTTGCTTTAACCTCAGAAGGATAACGAGACAGAGAGGGAGGTGGAAATAAAAACAAGGAGGAGATAAATAAAGAGTACACATGGTCTGTAAGGGAAGGAACATGGAAGTGAACAAGGAATAATTTGTATTAAGTAGAAGAGTATATTTCCAAAAAGAGAATATGGCTTTTTTCAGACTTCTGTGTATGATCTTAGTGTTCTGTATTTTATTCTTCCTTGTCCTGGTAATTCTTTCTCTCACGGGTTCCTTCCTCTTTACCTTCTTACTCCTCTGTACGTGCTACTAACTGATGGAACCCACTGATCAGGTCAGTTGCTGAGGCTCTGAAGACGGGTGTTCCAGTGGAACCAGAACATTTTGACCAGGTCACTATCTACTTTAGTGACATAGTAGGGTTCACCACCATCTCCTCCCTAAGTGACCCCATCGAGGTTGTCGACCTTCTGAATGACCTCTACACATTATTTGATGCCATTATTGGTTCCCATGATGTCTACAAGGTAAGAGCCTTTTTACGTTTCTTTTTAAATCACGTTTACCTCAATGTGACCTCCGTGTGTGTGTGTGTGTGTATATATATATATATATAACAGCTAGACATGGCTGGCAGCATTTGACAGTTATTCATTATTATTGTGACACCTGATAAAACACTGGTGATAAGTTACTTATACTATCACACATATATGATATAAGCATATGCCATATATACATACTCTTTTACTCTTTTGCAATATGTGCCATCTGTATATTTAAGTTATTACCAAGAATGCCCTCTCCCCATATTAATAGGTAATAGACAACTCAATCTGCTCTCTCTGTAAGTACAGGTGATAAATAGCTCTGTTTGTTTTCGCTAACTCTCTATTTTCTCTGTGTTCTCCACAGGTGGAGACTATAGGTGATGCCTACATGGTGGCTTCTGGTCTCCCTAAAAAAAATGGGAATCGTCATGCGGCTGAGATAGCAAACATGTCCCTGGATATTTTGAGCTCGGTGGGGTCCTTTAAAATGAGGCATATGCCTGAGGTCCCTGTGAAAATTCGAATAGGGCTTCACTCAGGTGAAAATTTGTCACAGTACCATTGATGTACTTTCCTACCTTGGAAAAAAAAGAATCTAGTAGCATACTCGTACCTTATCACAGTTTGTCCTGCCATTCTATTTTTATAGCTCTTCATTATATCAGCTCCAAAGTTACCTCATTATTCTTCTCATCTCACCAATCTGTTCTTACCAAACATGTTTTTGTTTTATCCATTCACCTTAAGTGTTTTCTAACACATCCATATGCATTCAAACTGTTCCACAGGTCCATGTGTGGCTGGTGTGGTGGGACTCACAATGCCACGATACTGCCTCTTTGGAGATACCGTCAACACCGCATCACGCATGGAATCAACTGGACTTCGTAAGGAGGACCTTCTTATGAAACATTTTATAAACCTAGTATTATTTTCAAAAGAGAAAAACTTTTTTCCTTCTTTTTACTGTCTTGTTTGAAATCAGATGTAGATAATCTTCCTACAGCTGTCTGCAAGTAGTTCTATGTGAATTTGAATTATATTTTATGTGAGATTTAACAGGGGAAAGAATAAAATGTACATCATAAAGTATGTATTTGGTAGTATGACTGGATTTTAATTATGATGATTTGATAAGTGGATTTTTATGAGTTCAAATGAATTATAACTTGTAAAGATATTCATATTTAATAGGTCTTTGTTGAGATTTAAAATTGGAGATTAATTATCTCTGTTTTGGAAATCTCTTGATTTTTGGTGTGACCAGACCCTTGACTTTCTAGGCTTCAAGAATCTTAGAAGTTAAAATCTTTTATCAATTTCACCTCCAGGAAAATGTATTCTCCTATTTTACTAAAACCGATTAAACTTGTTCTCACTACGAAAATCAGTAAAACATGGAGGGTACACGTCTATATTTGTTAGCCACTCTCATATCAGACTTTTCTGAAGAATTAGGTCAACTAAGCAAAGTTCCTGTTTCATGGGACTGATTCTTTTAGTTTAGTGTTGGTAATTTTTATTTAGACCTATGTTAAACTCTGCCCCTTACTTACCCTATACCTACTTACAACTTTCAACGCTGCCTAAACCTCAACCTTACAGAATGAGTCTTTATTTGATCTTGTTTAATATGACTCTTTTTGACCCAACAGCATATCGTGTCCATGTGAACGTTAGCACAGTCAACATTTTGCTGTCTTTGAAGGAGGGGTACAAGATGGACGTGAGGGGCAAAACTGAGCTTAAGGTAACCAGAGCCAAGTCCAAGGAAGACTACATGGTTATTTAATAAAATGACATTTCAAATTGAATTTCAAATTCAAAGTCCAAATAGCCAAACTCAAAATGTCAGCTCTGCTCTTTGTTTTGCTACTGAGGTCTTACATTTTAAATTAACTTTGAATTCTTACTTGAGTGCATAACCATGATACTGTATCTGTTGTTCAATGTCACAGTTGTCTCCCTTTCTCCTGTAGCTCCTTTGTGATCTTCTAAAGGTGCTAGAGTCTTTGCAGGAGATGCTTTAAGTATGACAACCAATAACTTTGGAACACAATGGACCTTCAGCTTTGGTAGTGTGGATTAATAGGAGCCTCGCTAACTAGCAAGCAATTCCTAAATTAGATTTAGTCAGGTTTATTTAAGAATTCAGAATTAATTTCAAATGTAAGGTAAAAATAGTTACACTGGAAGAATTCTCACTTTAGTGAGTAAACCCTGGTTGTAGTTAACATTTTTTAAGAACCTGAAAACTTTGTACAAATCACCTTAGTATACTTCCACTTGAAATAAAAGCACTAACATGAAGGCTAAATATTTTTTCAATATTTCTTGTTTCCATACTAGATAACGTTCTATGATGTAAATACTCCCATAATATATTTTCTGTGCAATTTATGTATGGAAGGAGACGGTCCATTAAGATACAGATGTGATAGGTGCTATATACACTATAGCAAAGCTAAACAATTTTTAAGTTATTGTTACATTATGTCTGTGACATAATCTGATGTCCGATGTGCTTCCAATAGTTTAGTACCAGGTAAGTACTGGTTGACCCACGAACTAAGTTAGTTGTTTCACTGACATGTTATGACCGAGAATGTGGATAGAATGAATTCTCTTGACATATGCACCGTCGTTATTCGGCAGGTGCCATTTTAGTTTACCTTAAATAAAACACTGACACCGAATTTATCTGTTGGATTATAACGTCCACAGCTTTATTAATTATTAAATATGTAAATAAATAAATTAACAATTTAGGGTCATTGTCCATCTAACATTATATTACTATCCCCCCGTACAATACCCCTGACAATGACCCTATCTTTTGAACAATAATTAACATTCACTTAACATATAACCAGAAACACACGGCCTACCAGAGAGGCCCCAAAACCATCTGTTAACTGTAGGGGTGTACCCAGACACCCCTACCCCCTAGGTTCGTAGCCACCGAAGAGCTTGAACCTACCAACATCTAATCCATCTGGCCTACTCCAGCCTAGGCCTTGGCCTGTCCATTCCCAATTCCATCTAACTCCTGGCTTTAACACGCCCTGTTCCCGCCGCTGTGACCAAACGGGATCAAAACTCAACTATAGGGAGGGAGGGTGGGACAAGTGACAGGTCAGTGCAATTCAGATTAACTGGCTCCTCACTTAAGATGGCCGCCTATTTACACTACCTGACTCCTCCCCTACTTAGCCCCGCCCTGAACATCCCAAACCTTTCCACCTGCCTACTTCTTGGCCTTGTCAAGGCCCACTCCCCTGTTTCACTGTTCCATGGGCTTCATGACATATGCACCGTCGTTATTCGGCAGGTGCCATTTTAGTTTACCTTAAATAAAACACTGACACCGAATTTATCTGTTGGATTATAACGTCCACAGCTTTATTAATTATTAAATATGTAAATAAATAAATTAACAATTTAGGGTCATTGTCCATCTAACATTATATTACTATCCCCCCGTACAATACCCCTGACAATGACCCTATCTTTTGAACAATAATTAACATTCACTTAACATATAACCAGAAACACACGGCCTACCAGAGAGGCCCCAAAACCATCTGTTAACTGTAGGGGTGTACCCAGACACCCCTACCCCCTAGGTTCGTAGCCACCGAAGAGCTTGAACCTACCAACATCTAATCCATCTGGCCTACTCCAGCCTAGGCCTTGGCCTGTCCATTCCCAATTCCATCTAACTCCTGGCTTTAACACGCCCTGTTCCGCCATAGCACATGACTTGATCCCTTAAGGACATGTGCGCCCCCCACCACCCTGAAACAGGGCCAAGCTAATCCCTTCCTGAAAGCCTAGATTGAGCAAGTCACAACCCACGTCTGACAAGTGTACCCCGTCTCTCCTAAAATAGCCCGGAAGCATGTCCTCCAGTTCCCTATGCCGAACTACAATACCCCCCACTCGCCGCACAAAACTCGCCATTGCCCTGTTAACCTTGCCCCTGCATCGAGCCACTGCAGCTGGATCCCTGGCGTGCCGCCACGTGAAACGGGGGACCATTTCCGACCACACCACCACCACGCCAGGGACCAGGTTCAACAGCCGATCCACGTCTCTCTTCATCCGTCTAACCAACTCCCTTTGCGGAATCAGACCCAAATCATTCCCGCCCCCGTGTAATAAAACTATGTCTGGAGCAGACCCCCCGGCCAACCTGCTAAACAACAAACTACTAAGGCTTTGCCAGCTAAACCCCCTAAAGCCAAACCAAGAAATCGACACTTCTCCTTGAGTAAAACCCAGCTGTGCTCCACTTCTCCGAACAGCAGCCCTCTTCTGAGCCCAATAGACATACGAGTGGCCCCAGATCCACACTTTCCATCCTGCAAAGAAAAACACGTTAATACCAAACAGATGGATTCCACTTCCATCACAGCATCCCATCGCCCTGCTCACACCAGCCTATCTGGTCTAACGTATGATCTAAAACGCAAGGATTCCCACCTCCCTATGCGTTTAATCCTCTCGTCCCCCAGTCCCAGCCGTGCGGCCTCAGTTGCCGCCCCAATTCTAAAGGAGTGAGTCCCAAATTGCCCTGGCTCTAGGCCCAGCTTACTTACCCCCATCCTAAACACCCTCGCGAACTGGAAGCGCGACAGGGCCGAGCCATCCTGGTGCACCAAGAAGCAACCATCACCCCCCGGGCGCAATGCCCGGTACTCTGACCCCTTTTTAACTGGGCACACCCCTGACCCAGGCAACCCGAACAGCACAACTGCGCAACCTTTGCCAAAAATGTCCGTCTTCGAACGACGTAACTGAATTCGCACCCTGTCCTCGCGAACCTCCACATCTGTGAGCTGAAGACCCCCAAGGCCCTTCTTGTTTGCGCTCACCAACTCCCCGATCCGAAAAGCCCCGAAAAAAGCCCACACAAATGCCACCGTGAACAACGACACCTCAAATGAGGAGCTGCAAATACCCGGAAGAACGCCCACCAGCTCCCGCAACAATTCAAAGGACACTGGTCTACGCGAGTCTACCGTTTTCTTCCCCCTCTTGAATCCCTTCACTGCCTGACGGACCAGGAAGTGTTTGGTATCATCAACCCAGCCATTGAACTTAAACAGGAAAGCCAAGGCAGAGAGATGCCTATCCACCATGGCAGGCGACGCCTGAGCCGCGAACAGTCGACAGAGTAACCACAAAAGTGCATCCAAGCGTTGCCCCTCCGTAGGGGCGCTACTCACCTGAGCCACCGTCTCGTCCCACAGTTTCCAAACCTTTACGTAGGACGCCCACGTGCTCGGCGCCAGTGACCTCCTCACACAGTCTCCAAGCAGGCCGTCCCGAGTTGCCACATCACACCCGGGCACTCCTGACCCTGGGCCAGCGCGTCCGGCGCAGCCTCCCGGAAGCGTTCCCACTGAAAACGAGACAGTGAGTCAGCCACCACGTTCTGGAGCCCCGGGATGTGCCTAGCCCTGAACACTATGTTGAATGACATACAACTAAGTACTAATTGTCGAAGCAGGCGTACTACCGGGGGCGACGAGGCGGTCAAGCTATTGATCGCTTGCACTACCGCCATGTTATCGGAGTAGAATACCACCTTTTTGTCAGCCAACTCCGTACCCCAGAGTACCACCGCTACAACGATGGGAAACAACTCCAAGAACGCCAAGTTCTTAATCAGAGGACTCACCTTCCACGGTTCCGGCCACGCCTCCGCGCACCACTTACCTGCCAAGTAGGCCCCAAAACCAACACTGCCGGAAGCGTCCGTAAACAACTTCATTGCTGCCGACGACACCGTCGGTTCCCGAAAGAACACTGTCCCGTTAAAGTTGCCCAAAAACTGTTCCCAAACCCCCAAATCGTCCTTCATCTCGGCCGACACCCGAATGTAGTGCGACGGCCGCCGCACCCCACTCGTTGCCTGCGCCAACCTCCGGCAAAATATCCTCCCCATGGGGATCACCCTGCACGCAAAATTAAGGCTCCCCACGAGGGACTGGAGCCCCCGCAAGGTCACCTTCCTTGCCCCCTTGACCACGTCCACTAGCTGTCGCAGCTGCCGCAGCTTATCCCTAGGCAGCCTGCATTCCCCGAGCTCCGAATCAATTTCGAGACCCAAGAAGCTAAGGCACGTGGTGGGGCCCACCGTCTTGTCCCCCGCCAACGGCACCCCAAAGGTATGCGCCACCCGCTGAAAAACCTTCAGTACCTGAGCACACCGCTCCGAGTCCCGTGGGCCGACACACAGAAAATCATCCAGGTAGTGCACTACAGCACCCCCGGCCGATTCCGTGCGCACCACCCATTCCAAGAAGGTACTAAACCTCTCGAAGTAAGCACAAGAGATGGAACAACCCATAGGCAGACACAAGTCCACGAAGATTGCACCCTCAAAGTGACACCCCAACAGGTGGTGACAGTCCGGGTGTATGGGCAGCAGCCGAAAAGCCGCCTCCACGTCCACCTTGGCCATCAGCGCCCCACGCCCCGCTCTCCTAACCAGCTCGACGGCTTTGTCGAATGACGTGTAGGAGACCGAGCATAGGTCGGCGTCAATGTCATCATTCACCGAAGACCCTTTCGGGTGCGATAAATGATGAATCAGACGAAACTTTCCCTCTTCCTTCTTGGGAACCACCCCCAATGGTGACAACCTCAAATTCGCCAAGGGCGGAGCCGGAAATGGCCCTGCCATCCTCCCAGCTTGCACCTCCTTGGCCAACTTCTCCCGCACAACCCCCGGGTGTTCCCTGACCGACCTGAGGTTCTCACAAGGTGCCCCCGGCCCCGTGGCTTTGAAGGGAATTTTGAAACCCTCGGCAAATCCCGCCCGAAGGAATTCTGCCACAGCCTGATCAGCGTATTGCCTTAGCCAAGGCAACATCGCGCCTACCTTCACTGGTGACACCCCCAGCGGGAGCTGTGGGAGCGGCCGCTCCCGCTGCTCCTCCCCCTGTGGCCGACTTACCTTTCTTGAAGCACCTGTTGACCCCGTGGTTCCCGCCGCACCCTGAGCATTCGTGCCGGAATCTACAAGCGGATCCCCACTTACACTGTCCTTCGTTGAAGGCCCAGCAGGCACCTTTCTTTTGACCTGCCGCCACCGCCCCCCCGGGAGCGGTGCCGGCAGTCCCTGGAAAGGGCGCACTCTTTTGCGCCATCATTAACCGCATCCAAAGCGGCAGGTCCATTTGGTCCCAGCGCATGGAAGGGTTGGCCGCCAGTCGCTGGCGGAACTGCTCGTCATACCTCCACCATGCCAACCCTCCATAGGTGCGGTATGCGTCCCCGATTCCGTCCAAGTAACAAAACAACTGGGAGCAGCACTCCGGCCGCTTCTCCCCAATAACACTGGCCAAAATGCAAAAGGCTCGCAGCCAGTTGCCGAAGGTTTTCGGTATCTTGCGATACCTCCGCCTTTTCTCCTCCTCCTCCTTCTTGGCGTCTTTTTTGTCCTCCTCTTTTAAATCTAAGAATTCCTCCAGGGGAAGAAGGGAAAATATTTCCACGAATTCCCCTTTCGCAATCTTCTCCTTCACCTCCCCTTTCAAATGGCAACCCAACGGCCCCGCGAAGGACACATGTACATTCTGACGTGCTGCCTCCGTAATGTCCCCCCCCGTCACGTCGAGTACCCCGTCCCCCACCGATGATCCGTCAGGCTTATCAGTGGGACGCGTTTCCTCCCTAGTACCACCTGTCACTCCTGAGGATACCCCCACCAACCCCGACCCACTGCCTTCACCTGCTGACCAAACCCTATCGAACCTAAGTGGCTCCCTATCCTCTGACCACGAATCTATAAATGATTTCAAACAATGTATGAATGTCCCCGGGTGTGGTGTAGAGGTAGACTCACCGCTGATGCCCCTGGCCGCCGCAGGCCGCGGGGTTGCTGTCCCTCCATCCGCCATTTCTGACACTGGAGCTCCCAGTAGACGCCGACTCCTGCCCGCCTGGTCCCTCCTCGGAACCGCTGGTGAGTTACTCCGCGACCTGTAAGGAGAAGACATCCTGGGTAGTCTGCCCGAGTAGCTCCCTACCCGCCCTTCCTCCCTACGCTCTTCTCCGACTGCCCTGGATCCTCTCCACTGCTCTTTCCGACCTCCCTTGCTGAGCTCTCCCCGTCGCTGCTCCCTGAAGCTCCTCTCTGAAGATCTCGATCCACTGTGCCTTCTGCTCCGCCTCCCCTCCTCTGACCTGGACCTCCTTCTCCTCTCCCTGACGCTGAACCTGGACTCACTGCGGCCTAGCCGTGAATGGCTCCTGTCCCTGCTGTCCCGTCCTTCCGACCAGCTCCTGTCACTGCTGCACCTGGCGCCGCTGCTGCGCCGCTGGCCGCCCCGGCCCTTTGCGGCCGCTTCCTTTTCACTAGGCCGTACCTGAGGGCAGCCGGATGGGCCCCCCCGCTCTATACTGCCATCTCTAGTTCCCCGGTATCGTGCTGACACCACAGGCTCTCCCACAGCCGCTGCGCCTGGCCCCCCACCGGCCGCCCCGTCTGACTCTGCCCTAGCCCCTAAGGATAGGCCGCCTGTCGCTTTCCTAGCTCCAGAGACCCTCTGAGCCGCCCGACCCGCTCCGCTGTCCTCTATTCCTAGTCTACTGATCTCAGTCCTGGCCCTCCCTCCGGCCGCCCCTTCGGATCCCTTGCTGGCCTGGTCTCCCCGCACTGCCTGGCGGACCGCTGGTGCTGTAGTAACCCGACTAGTATTCCCACCTTGCCCCTCAGTGATACCGCTGGAGGTTGACTCACCGGGACGCTCAGTCCGTTGCCCACTGGCCGCGTGGGTGAACCCATCCGCAGCCGCATGGTCCACTGGAGGTGCCGCAGTCCCTCTTTCCGCTGTCCCGCCGGCCGCCATTACGCGGGGCGCCTTCTGACTTCGTGGCCTCCGTTTTGCGCCCACAGTCGCCTGCCCGGCGGGTCCGCCCGAAGGCGCCTGCCGCATTCCCTCCGCCGTCGCCGTGCTCGGTCCGGCCTCCGAACCGCCGACCGCTGAAGGGCTCCTCCGCCGCCGGGCCGCTGGGGCCTCTCCCGGGCTCAACCTCTGTGGCGGCCTGGTCCTCCGCGCCGACCTCCTCTCCGGTCCCTCCGCGTGGGTGGCAGCAGCCCCGATCTGTTCATGCAGCCACGCCAGCCCTCGATCACGAACCGCCGCCCGAACTCCGTCCAGAATCTCCTCTAGGGACGCCATTACCTGCAGAGGGAGAAAAAGAAAAAAGAACTCCGCCGACCAGCCACAAGTGACAGGTCAGTGCAATTCAGATTAACTGGCTCCTCACTTAAGATGGCCGCCTATTTACACTACCTGACTCCTCCCCTACTTAGCCCCGCCCTGAACATCCCAAACCTTTCCACCTGCCTACTTCCTGGCCTTGTCAAGGCCCACTCCCCTGTTTCACTGTTCCATGGGCTTCAGTTCTGATTTCTTCCATACATCACCAAATTATCTGTATTACCATAGATGTAAATCTACAGTGTACATTTACAGGTTTTGTGTCTCTTTAAAAAAAAAAATTAAAAAAAAATTTGACTCGGCATTCCACCATATGAATGACTTTTTATCTGCCTTGTATGCAGTTCCACAATGGCCTGATTTTATTTTTTCAGTATATTGTTGGTGGTATATGTCCTCTTTCTTTATGAAAACCTCCGTCTCATGTCTGTTTACAGGGTAAAGGAGCAGAAGAAACCTATTGGTTGGTAGGAAAGGAAGGTTTTAATAAACCTCTGCCAACACCACCTGACATAATACCTGGGTAAGTGAGTACGCAACTACATCACCAACACTCTGCTCATCATTCCCCACTAATCTGTCTCCTTCTTCTGGTAATTACTAACCGTGTCAGAATATTCGGTGTTTATTGATTAGTGGATTAGAAGAATCATTTTGTTACGAATTGCAATTCATCCAAACTTGTGGCGATCGGGTGGTTTGTTCATTTTGATCCATGATTCAGAGTTCTGCCTGTGAAAAAAAAGGAGACAATTGATGGCTGGGGACAGCCTCTAAATGCTATTTTTATTCTCAGATAAAGTGAGAAGTGTCTGACGGAAAAAAAAGGACCATAAATAAATAATAGATATTTATATTGTTACGGAACGCAGTATATTAGTCCACGATATCCGTTGGTATCCTCAGGAAATCCACAGTCAAGACAGAAAGCACGGCAATATTCCCCATCCTCCCAATAACCGGACGAAACACAGTTTGGGAGTCAACTAACTCGGTTTATTCACAGGTAGCATATTTATACAGTTCCCCATGCAAGGGGTTTCCAGACAGTAATTCCAGGGGATTTCTCCCAACATACCCTGCGACTTTCCCAACAGGCATTGCTGCACGAGAAGGATACTCCTACCAAAATGGACGCTTAAGTGGATTATCTCCTCGTGCAGCAAAACCGTCAATTGACCTTAAAATACACAATTCACACAATACTCGGTACTTTATAATAATGGAACGTTCGGTAGATAGCTGGGGTCGGGGCGCACACCTTGGGAGAATACCGCTCCGATCCCAGCTGAATTGACCGAACGCCGCACATAATACGATAAAACATTAAAGTGGTTTTAAAAGTACCGAATAAGTACAGGGCATAGAATGCACCGAACGCGGGACTCCCGAACGCTCTGAAAGTCCAGCGGTGTTCACTCATCGAGTAGCCGTTTTCCGCTCCAGGCTCTCGACGACCGAACACCGCTGCAGAGACAAAGGATCCAAGATGGCCGACCGCCGCATGGTCGGTAGCCGATCGGCGGCCACCTAGGAGAGCCTTGAAATACCGATTGCAACCGGGATGCACTCGGTTACTTGGTGCCACACGACTGGTGAAGGTGTGGTCTACCTGGGGAGCCCACATTCGTACGGCGAACGGCTGTACATAGCATTATCACAGGTAACGACTTGCAGTATACATTCAGCCTATGGACAACATACGATACATATAAGTCAGAAGTGGCTGGGTTTGCCACATATATATTATATACTTATTAAATAAATAAATATATATTTCCATTTATTGTTTTGTTATTATTATTATTTATTTATTTATTTATTTATTTTTAATGTTCCTCTGCTTTTCCCCTCTTTTTCTCATTTGATCTGTAACACAAATGGCCGAAAAATGTGCGTTATCCGTGTACTGCAAAATATATACATAATATTATATTATTTGGTAGTACACTGATTGGTTCGTTTGGTTCGCCTAATTGGTTTTCCAGAATATTTTTCGGCGGACGAAATTCTGACAGGCTTAATCCACCACATTAATCTGTCACAAACCATTCACAAAATACAGCTGTCCCAAAACCTTTTTTTTTTTACGTTTGGACGTCATGCCCTTTTCTACTTCTTAGCAAACCCTCTACTTTTATGAGTAAATGTCTGAAGTTACTAGCGTCCAACAGGCCATAGCACTAGCGTTCCAGAATAAATGTCACATATTCAATAATACATATTTTATTTGTTCCTTCTTGTGTGTCTACAGGAACAGTAATCATGGAATAAGTCTGGATGAAATCCCTGAAAGTAGGAGGAAAAAACTAGAAAAAGAGAGAGAGATTGTTAAAATGCAGAAGATGAAGTAACTTTTCTGGAATCCCTTCATGTTAAGTCACTTCTTGTTGGGATGAACAATCCAAAATGGAATCTTGGAGACGACTTTTGTTCTCTTGTACTGGGTGTCTTTTATCTCTAGAATGTTTTATACCAAATTGGATAACACTCGGACCAAATGGTCAAGTTCTAGTATGTGGCTATGATGGACTTTGTCTAGTCATCCTTTAAAGACTCTATCAACCTGGAAGGATGTGTCACCAATGACCTTCTCCTTCACTATTAGACACTCCGTGGTGGCTGATATCGAAAATCAGGACATTATGCACCGTAATTGGGATATGAAATTCTCCTCATCTGGAGTGAGCATTTTCACTGTTATGACATTTTTGAAAAAATGTGTGAAATTTGAGCCTCTTCTTGAACACTGTGTTGTGGTAACAGTGCTTAATTTCTGGAGTGCATCAAAGGTATAGATGGTCTGTTAAATGTAGAGCAATCTATTCAGGAAACCTATGTATTCTGCATTCATTCATAATTTAAATAAATACAAGAATAAATAAATATATAAATGAAAAAAAATTAGACAAATGGTATACTAACCCTGCAAAAAAATTAAATAAATAAATTGAAACTCAGTTTGTGATGAGGTGTTTCAAATATAATAAAAGTGGGCCAGTGATCTTAACTTTGTTTACAGTAATAATTACAGCATACAATAAACTGAGTAAATGTTCTACCCGTCTTAACGTGTTTGTAAGTATTTCAGTTATTTGTAAAAAATACATTGATGCCTTGACACTGTTGATGTCTCAGCAGCTGGGAGTTGTAATGCTGTCTCTTGTGCATTGCGGGGTCCAGCGTTGAACAGATGTCACTGCTTGTACGTCTGGCAACTTAAAAAGGCCAATCCTGGCTGAATCTGACCGTTATTTATAATGCAATTAATAGATGGTGTATATAAATAAGTAAATAAATATCTTTGAGGTTCTTGCTTTGAGAGTGAGCTCTACACAGACCAGGAGTACCTTTCAATAAGAGTGCTGTTTATATTTTACAAGACTCCTGTTTACCCGAGGCTTATCATATATGCAGTTTGGCTATCTTACCGGAGTTGTGACATCGATTTCAAGAAGTGTGCTCTTGATGTGACTCTCTACTTGCACATGGGTAAGACAGCTCTTCAATCACAGAAAGCTGAAGGTGGATTATGACACACATCACAGAGGTACTTGTATGACAAACGGGAAGCAGAGAATTCTCCTGTGCTGTAAGTAAGTGGGTAAGCGTTTACAAATTGCTGCACTTATAAATAAGTATACTGTTATAAGATATATTGTCTGTTCAGCACTCTAAGCATTTAAACCACTTTATCTCATTGAAGTGGTTATGGTACCTGGAATCCACTGACACGTTCCTTGCAGTTAGTGTTACACCATTGTTTAATGGTTTAGCAATCAACACCAGTCTTCAGCTGGAGGTATGGCCAACGCGAAAATGAAACTATGGAACTGATTTGGGCAGGCGCCTCATGAGTGGTCGGTCAAAACTTTACCCCGCTGGTGATTTGGCTGTATTTCTGGGATCTGAGCGCTATTGGACAACTTGGGCGCTCAAATCCAGGCTATCCGGGGATATCATATTTGTGGGGGTTCCTAGATGTTTATTATGTATTTTCCTGTATTTTAATATTTTGTCTATATTGCCTAGTCCTGCTGACACTGGAATTTATAACCATTTTGTGGGAGTTTTCCAGGGCGTGTTGTGGGAGTGTATACTGTATCACTGAATTGCATAAAAGCCAGCTATCTGGCCTGAATAAAGGTATTCCTGTTGTACCCTTCATCTAGTCTAGGCTGATGTTTGGGTATGTAACTGATGAACCGCTGGATTTACTTCCATGCTGCACTTTGATTCTTGGGAATGTACGAATCAGCGGACTGCGGGCTATAATGAAGTCCCTAGCGGGTTCTGGAGCATACGAACGAACGGGTGTACGAAATACCAGCGTTCGTTCCAGGGCCGTGCACTAGCATTATATTTAACTGGTATGTTACCATGGCTCAGAAGATAAATGCAATACAATGCACTTGGCAAATGGTTAACTCGTACCTTTGATTACAGTAATTTTGATACCATGAAAAAAAAAAAGTATATTTTCGCCTGTTTGTATAGGCTATAATCATGTGTAGTAACATATGACCTCGTGGCGCAACGGTAGCGCGTCTGACTCCAGATCAGAAGGTTGCGTGTTCAAATCACGTCGGGGTCATGTTATCTATTTTGCCTTTTAGACAAATACTTCTCCTGAAGCTCCACAAAACCTCTGTAAATAACTCAATGAAGTTTTACAGGGTCTTATATATATATATATATATATATATATATATATTTTTATTATGTACACTAATGTCAGGAATTTTAAGTGAATTTCAACTTTAGGGCTATAATGTCTGAACTGAAAAATATCTCCAGATCAGCTATTGTGTAATATGTAAATCTGGGGACTGCCTGTGTCCTACATTAAGTATTGCTATAGATATAGGCTGCAAGATCACAGCTCTCCCTTATTGGACCATTATAGGCCACTGTAGGTAGAGAGGGAGCCCTGGAGACTCTGTCTGCAGCTGTGCCGAGTCTCCCTCACAAGCTCAGCCTGTCAGAGAACACTCCAATGCTTCACAATGCTGGCCTTGCAGTCTGCACCCAGCAGGGAATCAGGTAGGAGCTTCTAGAGGTCACCGGACCAGGCCACAGGTAGAGAGGAAACTTCAAACAAAGTTTAAAAAACTACAAATTAATAAAAAGAAAATCAAGCTGCTCTCACCCCCCACAGAGCACAGCCCCTTTACCACCACACAAATTCACAGACACTCTATACACACTGTGTTCAGTATACACACTTAATTTCCTACAAATACATACACTACATTGCATACACACATACACCACATTCCCTAAACACACCAAATCCCGATACACACAGAGCCATCTTTAATATTGATTGGACCCTGGCATGCAATCATGGCCTCCACCCCAACGCAGTGGCAGAACTAAAGTACAAAGGGCCCTGGTGCAAGAATTTTTTGGGGGGCCCCCTATGGCAAAGGTGACCAAAAGGTAGATCCCTATCTGTCGTGCAACTCCAACAATGCTTTGACAGCTGTAGCTCTACCATTTTCCCATGGTTGTATGTAGCACTGAGCAGTGTTTGTGTGTTTGAATGTAAGCATGTTTTTGTATGGAGTATGTTTGTTATAGGGGTCTGTTTGTATGTGCAATTGGCGTTTGATTGCAAGCATGGATTTATGTGTAGTGCTGGTTTTTGAATGCAGGGGTGTATTTACGTGTAGTGTTGGCATTTGAATGCTGAGATGTATGCACATACAAAGATATACATTACCAAAGACATATTGAAACATGAGCAAATACACAGATATACACACTGACACACATGCAGATACAAACACACATTGATGCACATACAGACACACCGATGCACAACCTGACACACATGCAGATTTACTGACACACACTGACTACATACAGATACAAACACACACAGATACATAGACACATATACTGTCAGACATATATTGACACACATACACATACACTGACAGACATATACATTGACAGACATACTGACACACATAGACACATACACTGACAGACATACCGAGACACACACACACAAACACTGACAGACATTCTGAAACACACACACGGTCGCATACACTGACACACACAGACACATACACTGACAGACATACTGAAACACACACATACACAGACAGACATACTGACACGCATGCCAAATTTTTATTTGTAAACCCACCTTCCAGTTTCCTACCTTTTGCTGGAGGGTGGCTTCCCTCGGGTCCAGTGTTGTGCCTGAGAATGTTGGGAGTTAGGGACTCCCTCCCGTGCAGCTCCATGTTCTCTGTGGGAGGTAGTGACTTGCGCCTGTCCCTTTCTCCAAGGCTGCTTAAAAGCAAGGGGGCCCGGTTGTGCTGTTAAGGGGGGCTGTTATTATGCCTTTTATCTCATAGAGAAGAATTTAAATAGGACACGTTAAATTTACAAACATTATGTTAATGATGGCAAAGCATTTAATCATTTTTGTCTTAATGGGATATTACAATTATTTTGGGGTACTATTACACTGAACTGGTGTGCTCCTCTGGCTTAGAAAATAAATTCAATACATTATATTCAATAAACAGTTACATTGTCCCTCTTAACCTTTCATACACATCACCATGATGACAGTAACTGAATATGGAATAAAGACTGTTTATACATTGTATACTATTCCAGATACTATTAAAGCCATGTTGATCCAGCTCGGTGAATGACCACTATATACCTTACTCACATGTACTCACAACCACTCACAAACCCTGTATGTAAAGACCTCGTGGCGCAACGGTAGCGCGTCTGACTCCAGATCAGAAGGTTGCGTGTTCAAATCACGTCGGGGTCAAGTAACTTTTTTTGTTTTACAGACATATGAGGAATCTTTGCAAATCTCATGATATAAAATACTGTAATGCAATGTAAATTTATAGGTTATTCTCGAAAGTGACTATTGTAAGGAATTTAGACCGTATTTCAAATTTAAGGCCCGAATCTCTTGATCAACTACTTTAGCCTTAAATCGAATTTCTAACAATTGTCTTTTTACTGAATAGCCCTGATGGTAAAACCCAAATACCAAACTCAACTACAGGCTCAGCCTTTATTTGGCAATTTTATGTTCAATTTCCCACAATTCACTAGTTAGAGATTATATTCACTAAGTACCAAAATGTAACAAAGGGGAATTCTCCAACTCACAGGTAACCCTGGGCATCTTTATCCTGGATTCTTATTATCCATAGTATGTGACAGAGCTCCAAATCAGATAGAAGAATGAGGGGTTTCCCAATTAAATTAGTTCATTGGAAGCATTCCATTTATTGAGCAGACAGTGGAATGTGGAGAATGGCTGAAAATGAAATCACTGGGGAGATTGGCCAAATGAGAGATTATCACAATTTATTGTAACATAGCAGATGGCTGGCTGTTCATTAGAAAAGTGATATATAATGTAAGATTCTGTCAATCACTATAGTCTGCAATGGGCTATGTGGAAATGTTTAAAACTACATAATGCATGTTTGTGAAGATTTACACAATGTGCTCTTAGTATCTGTTTATTATGCTAATATGCTCAGACAAAAAAAACAAAAAAAAATTCAGCTAAAAAGAATGTCGCTGTGAACAGGATTCGAACCTGTGCAGGGAGACCCCATTGGATTTCGAGTCCAACGCCTTAACCACTCGGCCATCACAGCTCATTTTACACTAGTGGGAGTGCCTTCTGAAGGTAGAGTCAATGTATATGCATCATTAGTAGACTGTGATTTGATATATTTACGGCAAACAGTTTCTACAAGTAATGCGTGCCTTACCGTTAGACCTAGGACCAATCGAGTCCACCACCAGTTATAATAATTATTCATTCTATGTGGCTCCCATCAGTTCTAACCAAATATTGATTCCCTGAGTCCCCCAAAATCCTAACAAACTGTTTAACCCTGAGCCCCACACCAGTCCTAACAAACTGTTTAACCCTCAGTCCCCCACCAGTCCTAACAAACTGTTTTACCCTGAGTCCTAACAGACTGTTTAAGCCTGAGTCCTAATAAACTGTTTATCCCGGAGTCCCCCACCAGTCCTAACCCCCTGTTTATCCTTGAGTCACCCACCAGTCCTAACAAATTATTAATCTTTAAGTCCCCCACCAACCATAACAAACTGTTTATCACCGAGTCACCCACCAGACCTAACACAGTTTATCCCTGAGTCCTTCACCAGTCCTAACAAACTGTTGATCTTTGAGTCCCCCACCAGTCCTAACACACTGTTTATCCCTGAGTCCCCCACCAGTCCTAACACACTGTTTATCCCTGAGTCCCTCACTAATCCTAACACACTGTTTATCCCTGAGTCCCCCACCAGTCCTAACACACTGTTTATCCCTGAGTCCCCCACCAGTCCTAACACACTGTTTATCCCTGAGTCCCCCACCAGTCCTAACACACTGTTTATCCCTGAGTCCCTCACTAATCCTAACACACTGTTTATCCCTGAGTCTCCCACCAGTCCTAACACACTGTTTATCCCTGAGTCCCCCACCAGTCCTAACACACTGTTTATCCCCGAGTCCCCCACCAGTCCTAGCACAGTTTATCCCTGAGTCCCTCACTAATCCTAACAAACTGTTTATCCTTGAGTCCCTCACCAGTCCTAACAAACTGTTGATCTCCTGAGTCCCCCACTAGTCATAATCTATTATTGATCTCCTGAGTCCCCCACCAGTCACAAACTCCTCTTGATCCCCATCCCACCAGCCAAAATGCACTGAGTATGACTGGTCAGCTGGCTATCCATAATGTATCATTCATATTCCATATATTAGTTGTAAGGTGAGTCTCCCTCAGTAATATTCTATTACCAGTCATTGGCAGCTGGTCTACACCTAGTCACAAGGAATGATCACCTGAGAGCTTCACTAATTACAATGTATGTGGAATCCAACCCCTCTCATGTCAATGTTGACTGAAATATAGAAAAGCAAGAGGTGCTGTGGCTTAGTTGGTTAAAGCGCCTGTCTAGTAAACAGGAGATCCTGAGTTCGAATCTCAGCAGCGCCTACTTTTTTTTTTTTTTTTAAATAAAAATTCCTCGTTTTGAGACTAGTTCTGAACACCTATTTACGTTTAGAAAATTACAAACTATACCACAATTTTGCCTCTTTACTGACCTACAGTATTTGTCTGCTGAGGTTTTATAAGTTGTGCCTGTTTTGGTTTATTTCTTTAAAATTCTACTTTTTAACAGGTAACACCTTGAAGTTTTTATAAAAACTGTGCACTAGTGCCTTCAAGTGGCGAAAGGGAAGAATACACTGTGAAGTTAATGCAAATGAGCTAATAAAGTTTATGAATAAAATGGTGTGAGATCATATTGGAATACATCAGGGATTCAGTGCAATAAAATGAGTATGTTTCCCAACGTAGGTAAGTATAGGGAGGGCAGGGTGTATAGTGCATGTAGTGTGACTTTGGTGAATGCAGTGTGATTGTGGTGAATGCAGAGTGTGTATAGTGAATGCAGTGTTTGTAGTGAGTGCAAAGTGTGTATAGTGAATGTAGTGTTGGTAGTGAGTGCAAAGTGTGTATAGTGAATGTAGTGTTGGTAGTGAGTGCAAAGTGTGTATAGTGCATGTAGTGTGACTGTGGTGAATGCAGAGTGTGTGTGTAGTGCAGTGTGTTTATTGAATGTAGTGGTTTCTTGAATTTTTTGCTTTTACTGACAAGCCTAATGCAATTTTCTGTTGCCTTCAGTAGTGCAACTTTTAAATAATCCCATTTCTCTTGGACTCCATTTAAATTGCTCCAATCTGATAATGACTCCTTTACACATATTCTAATTTTAGAAAAGTCTGTTTTTTTTAAAGTCTAAAACTTTTGTTTTTGTGTGGTGTGACTCAATCACTGTTCTTATATTAAACCACACTGACTGATGATCACTGGATCCTAAACTTTCACCGACAGTAATATTGGATACCAAATCTCCATTTGCTAACACTAAATCTAGTATGGCCTCTTTACGAGTTGGCTTCTCAACGATTTGTTTTAGAGACAATCCCAGTCGGGAGTTTAGAATATAAGTGCTCCTGGCACAAGCAGCTATTTTGGTTTTCCAATTCACATCAGGAAGATTAAAGTCACCCATGATGATAACTTCCCCCTTCATTGTCATTTTAGCTATTTCATCAACTAGTAGATTATCTAACTCTTCTATTTGTCCTGGGGGCCTATAAATCACACCTACACGAGTTACTGTGTGATTACCAAATTCTAACGTAACCCAAACGGACTCTATGTTCGCCTCACAAACTTTGATGAGGAAGAACAACTGTTTGAGCAAATTGGGAAAGCTGCATATCTTGGTAACACGTTAATTATTGGAGATTTTAATTACCCAGACATAAACTGGAATAGTAGGACTAGTTTTGCAAGGAAAAGCAGGTTTTTGAACCAGGTTTTTGTACCTGTTAAAGGGACACTCCAGGCACCCAGACCACTTCTGCCCATTGGAGTGGTCTGGGTGCCAACTCCAACTCTACTAGACAGCCACTAGAGGTCACTTCCAGCATCATAGCACAGGAAATCTGTGCTAGAGCGTCGCTGGACGTCCTCACGCTGTGTGAGGACCTCCAGCGTCGCTCAAATCCCCATAGGAAAGCACTGCATGCGCATTAGGTCTCCTCGGCCGGTGGGCGGGATCAGTCTCGCCCACCGGCTGACGCAATGGAGAGGAGGAGCGTCGCGGAGGAGGAGACAGCGGCGAGGGACATCGCCGCTGCCTCAGGTAAGTGACTGAAGGGGTTTTCACCCCTTCAGTAACCGGGGATTGGGGGGTAACCGGGGAGGGAGAGGGACCCTCCAGTGCCAGGAAAACGGATTCAACCATCATTGAAGTAGGGGAGAAATAGTGATCACAACATGATTTCTTTTGAAATAAACTCAAAAAAAGCAAATGCACACAGGGTTATTGGTACACTAAAACATATAATTTAAAACAGGCCAATTTCAATAAGATAAGGGCAGCTTTATGACACATTGACTGGCATTAATGCTTCAGTGAGAATAAAGACTGAGGATAAATAAACACTGAGGATCAATGGAATATCCTAAAACAAATATTAGAAAAGTCAATTTCTCACTATGTACCATTGAGTAATAAATATAAAAGAAACAAGTTGAAAACAATGTGACTTGGTAGAAAAGTGAATCAAGAAATTCAAAATAAGTAAAGCTAATTTAAAGCATTACATCAGACAAATCCTATAGAAGAGATAAGGAAGCCAATGATGCATGCAAAGAAGTCATTAGATTGGCTAAACTAGAATATGGGAAATTGAACCTAAATTTAGAACTATATGTGAGGAATACACAGAGCATTAGATGGGAATTAAAACTCGTATTCTTCTCACTTTTTCCTGCAAGGGCCATTTGGATATTTATAACCTTACTCACGGGTCATACAAAATTATCAACTTGAAATTGAGCCTGTTATATTTGGTCAAACATTTAATTAACTCACCCTTGAAGGGACACCCAGACCACTTCTGCTCATTGGAGTGGTCTGGGTGCCAACTCCCACTACTCTTAACCCTGCAAGTGTAATTATTGCAGCTTTCTATAAACTGCAATAATTACCTTGCAGGGTTAACTCCACCTCTAGTGGCTGTCTACTAGACAGCCACTAGAGGTCACTTCCTGATTTATAGCAAAGATTTTATGTGCTAGAGCGTCGCTGGACATCCTCACACTGTGTGAGGACCTCCAGCGTCGCTCATTTCCCCATAGGAAAGCATTGAAAATCTTTTTCAATGCTTTCCTATGGGGAGCGCTAATGCGCATGCGCGGCATTGCAGCGCATACGCATTAGGCCTCCTTGGCCGGTGGGTGGGATCAGTCTCGCCCACCGGCTGACGGAGTAAGAAGGAGGAGCGGCGCGGAGGAGGAGACAGCGAAGAGGGACATCGTCGCTGCCTCAGGTAAGTGACTGAAGGGGTTTTCACCCCTTCAGCAACCGGGGATTGGGGGGTGGGAGGGAGAGGGAACCTGCAGTGCCAGGAAAATGGATTGTTTTCCTGGCACTGGAGTTTTCCTTTAATTTGAAGGCTGGAAATGCGTATTTATGATGATGCTACTCGCCACTGCTGCCCGGCCTCCACCCACGATCGCGTAAATTACAGCCATTATTAAGCTGCCTGCAGTGCCTGCTGTGAGTGACTGTGAGCTGTGTTGGCCACCCGGCGCCCCCCTTGCATTGGCGCTCTATGAGGACGCACACACAAAAGCCCTGCATGGCTGTCTTGACATTATTATAGACTCCCGGGTAAAGCAGTGCACTGGTCACTTCCTACACAATCACTCACAGAAATAAAAATGTAATTATCGATAAACTTAAGCTTATATTTATTAGTACCTCCAACAATTGCAATACATATACACACAAACTGCTGAATACATTCACAAACTGCTGAATACATTCACAAACTGCTGAATACACACACAGAGACTGCTGAATACACACACACAGACTGCTGAATACACACACACACAGACTGCTGAATACACATACACATACACTGCTGTATACACATACACTCTGCTAAATACACACACACAGACTGCTGTATACACACACACACACACAGACTTCTGAATACACACAGATTGCTGAATACACACACACAGACTGCAGTGAAGGGTATAGTGTATGTGCGAGGGGTGCTGTGTGTATGTGATAGATGCAGTGTGTGTATGAGGGGGTGTAATGTGTGTGTGTGTAACAGGATGCAGTGTTTGAGGGAGTGCAGTGTGTGTGTGTAGGGTCTATATTGTGTGTGGGAGGGTGATCAAGGAGAACATTTATATTTTTTACTTTAAAAGGTAAACTAAAGCTTTACCTCTTTACCTGTTCTTACCTCTGGCCTGGATGGATGGGACCAAACACTGCAAGTCCTGGTGGTCCAGTGGTGTCATGAGCACTTCAGCCTGCCTCTCTGACTTCACTCTTTTCTTCCCACGAGTACAGTGCTGTGTCGGAGGTTTGCCATGGTAATGCGAGGAAACGCTCCGACCTTCCTGCTCGCGGGAGGATCACAGCCTCCGGGGTCCTCCTTTTGGGAAATACCTTCCTCCCTCTCCCCTTACAAACTGCCAGATCTTTAATTTCCACACCAGCCCGAGAAAGGTAGACAGAATGGCCAGCTCTCCATGGGCCAGATCAAATGACTTTGTGGCCTTATACGGATGTTCCCCACCTCTGCTCTAGAGATTCCCATAACCTCTGTCTCAGTGGATATCAGACCAGTCAGTCACTCATAATAGTTTCTCCAGCACCCTATCCCTACATAAAACTTTCCATTCCATATACCAGCCCTAGACCTATATTTACTATCCTACCAGTCAACGCACTCACTGTGCCAGGATCTGTTATTTAAAACACGGATCTATGCATGGATCTGTTGTGTGAAGCAGTTTGTACACTCAGTGTACACAGATCTTTGGTGTAAGCCATTTTTCATCCTCACTGGGCTATGTGTGACAACATGTGCCAGGATTGTCCAGCTTCACTGGCTGTGTATCTGTGTAAATCTATAGAGCACAGTTTGGTGAGAACATTGCAAATTAATAACCTGCCTGACCAATGTCCAGTGTGTGAAAGTCACAAGTTAAGTGACAAAGAGTGAGGCAATAAATTCTTGAGTTCAATTATTTACTCTGGTCTTTATTTTTATTTTAGTGTTTTTTTTTTTTGTTTTTTTTTTATTAATTTGCTTTTTTGTTTGGTTTTATAACAATTCGACATATACAGGATGCACAAGCATCAAGGTGACACGTGCAGTACAATAAAGCAGGATCACAGGAACTGAGAGACCGCACATATCAACTGTATAATGATTTTGCATATCGTTAGTGTCCTACACAATACGCGGGTTTCAGATATCAAGAGCTCAATTTTCTGTATGCGAACTGTATAGGGTTGTGTTTCAATCTTCACTGCGTCTCAGATACATATCAATAGGACAGCAATATATACAGACATGTATACACATTGTATAGTCGATACACAGCTAAAGAAATGTAAAAATAAATCATAACGAAACATAATTTAAGAAAAGAAAAAAGAAAATTAAACACAAGGCATATTCTCATAGTTAGAGAAGATCATATTGGAATACATCAGGGATTCAGTGCAATAAAATGAGTATGTTTCCCAACGTAGGTAAGTATTAAGTATAGGGAGTAGGATATACTGACTGGAGCCTCTATGGATCGATGAGTCTGGAGGTAATGTGGGGTAGGGCCTTACTGTCGTCAGTAACTATGATGGCCGACTCTGAGATCTGGGGGTCCGTTCACCTTCCTGCTTACAAGGTACTGGTATGTGGCTAATTCCCTGGATGAGAGGAACTACCGTCAGGGGAAGCGCCATTTGGGCCTTGGGCTGAAGACCAGTAATTCAGCCATGGGGACCAGACTTTTAGATACTTTAGTCTGCGTCCGTTGTATGTCTTAAATGTGTCTAATGTCATCTACTCGATTAGCACAATGTTCCACAGTGGGCACTGGCACCTTTTTCCAATATGCTGGGATTAGGGCATTTGCTTCACCTAAAATGAGCCACAGAAGCTTCTGATTGTGTGGGTTAGGAAAGGAGTTTGCCCATCCTAAGATCTGAGATGCTGTGAGAGTGGGGATAGTTGGGTAAATCAAGCGCATGATTCCGATTATCTGACACCAGAATGGTTTTTATATAGACTGTAAGCTCGTTCTATAGACTGTAAGCTCATGTGAGCAGGACCCTCTTCAACCAATTGTTCCTGTAGGTTTTTGTAATAGTCTCATTTATTGTTAAATCTCCCCCTTTGATAATTTTGTAAAGCGCTACAGAATATGCTGGCACTATATAAATACCAGTAATATTAATAATAATCACAATGCCACCATAAATGCTTTATAGTCCCCTCTGTTCCCTGACATATCCAGCACAAATTTCTGACTGTGGGTAGGAAAGAATGTAATAGGGATGGGGTCCTATGCCATCTGGTTATACGCTTATAGAAGGCTTCCCTTCTAGATAGGCTAACTGACGCCTGCATTACCTGAGTGAAAATATGGGACCAGTCCAGGGCCGGCGCATCCTATATGCGACTTAGGCGCCATATTTTAGTGACCGGCAGGAGGGAAGTGCACAGCACTCCCTCCTGCTAGTCACTCAATGTAGCGTGGTCGGGCAGCGCGAACCGCAGTACAGGAGCTTATGTTTCCTGTACCACGGTCCGCGACGCCCAGCCACTCTACATAGGTAGGAGGCACAACAGGGAGGGATGACCACTAAGGGGGGGAGGGATGACCACTAAGAGGGGGAGGGGGAGGACCACTAAGGGGGAGAGTGAAGGACCACAAAGGGGGAAGAGGAGGGAGTGAGAGGACCACCAAAGGGGGACTGCAGAGGACCACTAATGGGGGGGGGGGGGAGAGGGAGGACCACTAAGGGGTTGGGGGAGGAGGACCACTAAGAAAAGTGGAGAGGGAGGACCACTAAGGGGTGCGGGGGAGGAGGACCTCTAAGGATCTAAAGGTTGGGGGGAGAGAGAGAGGACCATTAAGGGGGGACAGGAGAGGACCCCTAAGAGGGGGAAGACCACTAAGGGACAGGGGGGAGGAGAGAGACCACTAAGGGGCAGAGGATTGTTCTAAGGATGGAGGGGTAGGGGAGATCACTAATGAACAGGGGAGATCACTAAGGGACAGGATGGGTGGGGAGAGCACTAATGGACTGGAGGGAAGGGAATGTCACAAATGGACAAGGGGGCCAAGGGAGAGCACTAAGGGTCAGGAGGGGAGAACACTGAGGGACAGGAGGAGAGATCACTAATTTATAGGAGGGGAGAGCACTATAAAAAAAAAAGGAGCTGCTCCCCTCTCGACCCCTATCCTAGCCCACAAACCCTCTCTTTTACACTACATACATACACAATGCATCCTTACACATACACAGAAACACACAATGCATCCCTACTCACACACAGACACACCGAAACACATAATGCATCCCTTACGCGCGCACACACACACACTGCTTCTCTTACACACACAGAAACAAAATGCACCCCTTACAGACACACACTGCATTACATGACATACACAAACATACCTTGCATTTCTTACACACAAACACACAATGCATCCCCTGTACACACACTACATCCCTTACACAAATTGGTATCCCTATACACTACGTTCCATAAGAACACACACACACATTACATCCTCTACAATAACACATAACACATTCCACACATACCGTCCACTCACTGTGAGCAAACTCATGGGTGGGCCATGTAGGTGGACTTATGGGCGGGCATTGTAGGCATACTCATGGTCAGGCCCTGTGGGCCCAGACCTTGAGCTGTGTAAGGGGCCCTAAAAATGGAGCTGCTTCATGTTCGTTAATTGTTTTGAGCACCGTTACAAACCGTCTCCAGAGAGCCTCTTCTACACCAGACCTGTGTTGAAACACATGTTGAAACACAATTATTTTGAATTTAATGGAAAGTTTTTTATACAGAAGAAGGGAACTGCGATGGGGGCGAGTTTCGCTCCTTCCTACGCAAATTTGTTTATGGGGCATTGGGAACAAGAAATGATCTTTGCGGAACCACACTGGATGGAGCGGCTCGCCCTGTATCGAAGATTTATCGATGACATTCTAATTGTCTGGAGGGGTGATTGGAAAGATATAGACAACTTTATGACCTACATTAACAACAACAGATGGGGTCTTTCTTTTACGCATAAGAAACACAGGTCCACAATTGATTTTCTAGACCTAACTCTTACAGGTCTTGGGAACAGAATCATCACCAAAACTTTCCAAAAGAGTGTGGATGTAAACGGTTATTTACACGCCAATAGCTGTCATCATCCCACATGGATACATAACATCCCTCTGGGACAATTCATCAGAATCAAACGGAACTGTTCGTTTCTGTCTGATTATGAAAGAGAATCCTTTGTTCTATGTCAACGTTTCGTGGAAAAGTCCTACCCATCGCACAAGATATTGAACGCTTATCTAAAAGGGCTCAATTATGGTGATACTTCCACCCTTGGGAATCATGTTATGGATCTTCCCAGCTCTAGGCAATCCCTCGTAAATACATATCACGAGCAGAAATCACACACAGATGAGCACTATATGATTCTCCAACTTTTGGACAATGTTCAAGTCCCGAAATGTAAGGCAGCTAAGTTTAACATCAGCACCAAGGAAGTGGGCAAGGGTACTACACCTATCTTTACAACTTCTTTTAGTAAAGCATATGATGACATCATCGAGATCTTTCATAAGTATTGGCCCATTTTGAGGAAAGATCCTTGGCTATCTTTTTGCATTTCGGATTCACCAAGAGTCACATTCAGGAAGGCACCTAGCTTGAAGAACATTCTAGCACCCTCCAAATTGCCATGCCACAAAGAGAGGAAAACGACACTGACAAAAAAGGGCTTCACAAGTAAACGTTGTGGTCACACTAAATGCCTGACATGTGGCTATATTTGGCATTCTACCTCGAGTTTTAGCCCCTTTAACAGCTCTGAATACTTTTTTGTTCAATCGGATATCAGCTGTAACACCTCCTTTGTGGTATACTTGTTAATTTGTCCCTGTGATCGGCAGTATGTGGGCCAAACAATAAGACCCTTGAAATGCAGGTTCCGTGAACACAGAACAGCTATAATTCGTAACAACTGCAAATCTTCAGTAGCTCGACACTTTTCTACCTTTCACGATAATAATCCTTCTGGCATTAGGTTATTGGGCCTAACGCATATTCCCCCATTCCAAGATATGGCTAAAAGGAAGAGGGAACTTATCAAATGCGAATCCATGTGGATTTTTAGGTTGAATACCATGACACCCAACGGCCTGAATGAGGAGTTAGATTTGTTCTAAGGGCTTTATTATTAGTTTTTTTTTTTTTTTTTTTTTTCTCTGTTCATTCACATTTATATACCCTTATGCTGGTTCTGTGGTTTTGGGTCCTGATCAGATGTTTTTGTGCAAATATTATGGGGTATATACCATAAGCACTTGCGATTATAGATCGCGCTCTAAACCCCTATACATAACGAATGTTTGCCCCTATGTATAATTAATATGGGTTCTGTATTATAGTCATTTATTGCTGTAATTTTTGGCCCCTTTTTGAAAAGGTAGAAATAACTTTTAGGGGCTTATACCTTTCTTCTGTGTCTTCTATGAAGAGTCAGATTTATTTTAAGGTCTCTACCATCCGGTTCGTTTGTTTATTTATATTTGCATATTTCTATGTCGGTTCTTTGGTTTGGTACAGATATTTTTGTGTAATTATCATGGGATATATTACATATTATAAGTACTGGTGATTCTAGATCGCTCTTGAAGCTTATTGTCATTTATATACACGATCAGTACCTGTCCCTTTAAGTTACATGGGTTCTGTACTATAGGTGTTTATTGGTACATTTTTGCCTTTTATGTTTTTAAAAAAATGTATGTATGTATATGGATGTTTTAGGGGTTTACCCTTTTCCTCTGTGTGCTCTATGGGTAGCTTTACTTATTATTTTCGTTGTCATCTTCATTCATCCTTATTCAATTTTATCTGTTCACTTATTCTGTACTTAATGGCTAATTGATGGGTGTATTTAAAGTTCGAACTGTGGCTGTTTCTGCATCTTGAGAAAGTCCCGTGGGCGGGACGAAACGCGTCGATAAGCCACAGCTGTTAGCTCGACACCCTGATCAGCTGTTGCAGGAAGAGGTCGGGTGCAGGAATCCCCGTGAGTATCTACTTGAGGCGTGTTCTGCTGCCGGCCGGTCTTCGTACACCGCGGTCTTTTTTGAAGGCACCGACCGTGGTGCAACGTGTTCCCTGTTGGAGTGCCTTCTCTACTCACCGCGGTCTTTTTAGAAGATACCGACCGCGGTCCAGCACTACACACCTCACACGTCGGACTTCGTCCTGCTCCCGAGTATTCCTCTGGTTTATACCTCGGTGGAAATCATAATATTAAAGTGCCATTCAGTGCCCAGTGTGCAATGTGCATTGTGCAAAGAATATTAACGCCCTGTGTGTGTGTGTATATGTGTCTGGGAGTGTGTGTGTGTGTCTGTGAGTGTGTGTCTGTGAGTGTATGTGTCTGGGAGTGTGTGTGTGTGTCTGAGTGTATGTATGTTTGTGTGTGTGTACGTGTGTGTCTGTGAGTCTGTGTGTGTGTCTGTGAGTGTGTGTACGTGTTTATATATGCATGCAAGTTTTTTTTTTTCTGGTGGTGGGGTGAGGGTGGAACTCGAGTGAGTTCCCACACTTTATTCCCCAGGACTTGACCCCTGTGTAAACCTGGTAATTACTTTTGGGGGCAAAGGCCGGTCATGGGCAATCAAATCCACAGGCGGGTTTGTGCTGAGAAACAATCATGTACATGGAAACCTGGTAATTGCCCTTGGGGTCAAAGGCCGGTTACAGCCAATCGGATCCACAGGAGGGGTATTTAAACCCAGTTTTCCTCTTGTTCATTGCCCTGTCGTGGTTTCATGCCTACGGTTATCCGAGAGTGCGTTCCTGATCTTGATTTTATGGTATTTGACTTTGGCTTTGTTTTGACTTCCCTGATATCTGGTATCCTTGACTTTTGGCTTTCCCTTATCTTTGTGTCTGATTCTGTGTTCCTGACCTCGGCTAGTATTTGGACTAATCTTGGAGATGTTAGGTCAGGCTATTCTAAGGTCCGTTTATACGTTATCCTTAGTCCTAGGTTTGACACAGTACTGCGTGCTGGATCAACCTGTAATCCTGACACTCCCCTAATGGACTGCAAGGTGGCCAGTGAGGGAGATCTTTAATTTGACAGACAGAATTGGCGGCTCTTCATAGGCCGGAATAAATTATTTTGCGGACCATTCTTGCTCTAGAGGTTCCCATAACCTCTGTCTTAGTGGATATCAGACCAGTCAGTCACTCATAATAGTTTCTCCAGCACCCTATCCATATGTAAAACTTTCCATTCCATATAGCAGCCCTAGACCTATATTTCTAATCCTACCAGTCAACACACTCACTGTGCCAGGATCTGTTATGTAAAACACAGATCTATACATGGATCTGTTGTGTAAAGCAGTTTGTACACTCAGTGTACACAGATCTTTTGTGTAGGCCATTTTGTATCCCCACTGGGCTATGTGTGACAACATGTGCCAGGATTGTCCAGCTTCACTGGCTGTGCATCTGTGTAATCTATAGGGCAGAGTTTGGTGAGAACATTGCAAATTAATAACCTGCCTGACCAATGTCCAGTGTGTGAAAGTCACAAGTTAAGTGACAAAGAGTGAGGCAATAAATTCTTGAGTTCAATTATTTACTCGGGTCTTATATTTGTTACACCAGGGACCTTCCTCTAATTTGTGCATGCATTCTTTAGTAGAGGTACACCATGGAGAAGATGTCTCCCAATAGGATACGTGTAGCCGTGATCGGAGCCGGGGGAGCTGGTCTCTGTGCGGCCAGACATCTCCTTTCACGTCCTCACACCTTCCAACCTCCAGTGGTGTTTGAGATCTCTAGTCAGGTAGGTGGAACCTGGTTATACACAGAGGTTTCAGAGAACGAATCCCACCAACACTCCAGCACGTACAGAAACTTAAGGTAAGGAAATAGGGCACCAGCTTGCATGCCATGTATGACCGAGTGACAACGACATGCCTATTATGTTAATGGGTCAGTCCTGTGTAAAGGAACAAAATGACAGTGACATGCTTAATGGGCTAATTGTCACCCTGTATAAAGTGACAGCTTGCTTAGTAGGTTTAATAATCAGCCCAATATCAGGTGACCCAATGACAGTGACATGTTTAATGCGTAAACGTTAAAGACCCAAGTAAGATTACTTAATAGCAATGGCATGTTTAGAGCAGATCCTTAACATATTAATGACAGTGACATCTTTAATGAGTTATTAAGTCAATTGTCCACACATGTTTCTCATTGTTGATTGGATTACTTGTCTTGCTTTTTTTTTTTTATGAGATAACAATATGCATTGTCTGCCTTTCATTCATAAGTAACTTGAAGCTTTCAAGTCATGCTGAGAATCTTATTAAAAAAGGTTCACAGGGAGTAGCAAGGTGACCTGCTATGTAACAAATGTAATGTACATCACACATCAGGACCAACCTTCCCAAAGAGATCATGGAGTTCCCCGATTTCAGCTTTGACCCATCGCTTCCGTCTTTCATCCATCACAGTGACGTTTTACGGTACCTGGAAGAATACACAGACAACTTCAACATACGGCCACACATCAGGGTAAGACATTTATTGTGTAACCAATCTACTGAGTGACAGGGTGACACAATCAAAACAGCAGTATGTAAGTGGAGCGCTAAACAGTAGGTGAACACATTATGCTCAGGCTATATGTGGAAAATAAATATATAGTGCAACACTGTGTTTTTAATTTCTTTATTGTAGTGGTTTATAGAAGATATCAGAGGGTGAGTACTTTGCAAGTAACCCTTCAACTCCAGCATTCAAAGCCTGAACCTCCAAATAAACTCTTTACCATTATCCTATGTCTAATTCGTCTTAAAATAAACATCTCATGTACTTCAATTCAAAGTGTAACCCAACTAAAGCTCTATACTCAATAATCCCAAACATTTTATATACTAAAAAATCTTCTAAATACCCTATGTAATCTTACTCTGACATTAACACCTCTCTAACCTTAAAGCTATCTGTCAATCGCTACCTATGAGCTTCTACAACCGTCCACAGACCACATTAAAGTACCAGCAAATATCTATAATTGCCTGGAACTATTTACGGCATTAGACCACGCTAGCAGTCAGTCTAAAATTCTCAGGAAATATTGGGATCCTATACACAGAGTGGCAGAGTGTAAATAGAATAGTAACGTGTTCCGGACCTTAGAATGCCCGTGCTGAGGTCACAAGGACAGAGAGTAAACAGGGACAAGCCGAGGTCAGGGGAGCCAGAAATCAAGAACAGCGAGGGTACAAAAGCCAAGTCAAGGGGTAACAGAAGGTAGAGTAGTCAAACAAGCCAAAGTCAAAACCAAGAGTACAATACAAGTATATAAAGTGCTATTGGGACTGTAAGAACCCCAACAGGGCAAAGTGCCATAGTTGATCCAACCTTTTATATTCTCTTTCTTTAATTTTGAAGCCACATCCCCACAAATTCAACGTTTTAACGGGCCTTGACGTTATTGGCTCCATGACATTGGCACGTACGCACCGCGGGACATCATTTGCGTCATGACGTCGGCACTCGTGGGCCGTGTCATATAATGGGGCGGAGCCACAGCGGCCGGCTTTGGAGCCGCTGGACGGAAACCTGGGACTGGGGAGAGATTCCCTCTTTTGCAAAAAGTCCCCAACCCAGGTAAGCATGGCAGTTACCCTGACAAAAATTTAACAGGGTGGTGTTTCTCCAAACCTCTACGTATCAGTGATCTGTTTGGACAGGTTGGGCGCTCTAGCAAAAGCTATCTGGGGATATAAGGCTTGTGACCATTTTCAATATGTTTTCGGGGGATTTTATGTATGTGGCTCTCTGTATCCGGGAGATAATAAACTTACCAAGTTTTGACTCCATTATCTCCCAGACAAAGAGACGCCTAGGTGGGATCTATATGTAAAAGAATAGAGACTGCCTGCATTCTGAGCATTAAAGACAGATTATTCTGTTACTGGGCAACAGAGCTATATTATAGCAGAGGTAACAATTCGGGTTAGCAGTGGTCTGCTACAAATATAATTTCATTTTTTTTAGATCTGCAATGTCCTATTAATAAAATCATTATACTTACTTTAATTGCCATATTTTGGGGTTGGTGAGTTGAGGACGCCTTATAATGTTGTGCCCTACACAATATATATCCCTGGGAAGTCACCAAGTGCCCTAACTGTCCAAATGATTGGAGAGAGCTCACAAGCCCCGAGTATCCTCTGATGGCACCTTGCCTCCCCGACCTCTCCTCCAAACAGTGCTCTATTTTAAGGTTAGGATCAGGGCCGTTTGAAGGAATTTGGGGGCCCCAAGCAAAACGGACATGGAGGCCTCCCAAACTCCAACCCCCCCCCCCACCCCCCACATGCACGCAAGGCCTACAGGGCGCCTGCACCCGGGTCCTTCCCTCCCTCCCCCCCCCCCCCTGAGTCCGCCCACAGGGATGCAGTGTCTGCAGGGCCGGTGCAAGGATTTTTGCCGCCCTAGGCAAAAGTAAAGTTTGCCGCCCCCCATGTGACATCACAGTGCCCCACCCATATGATCTGCCATGTTAACTAACACAGTGCTGCAGTGCCGCCGTGTTTACAATAAAAGGCCTGCAGGGACAGGCTATAGACACCAGAACCACTACATTAAGCTGCAGTGGTTCTGGGGAATATAGTGTCCCTTTAATGTGAGGTAAATTAGAGATTAGTGCCACGAATAATATAGTAGATTGCCTACTTACAACCAGATGAGGATGATGATGGGCTTCAGCTGCCGTCTGGCTCCACTGGTCTGGTGTAGAACAGGCTCTCTGGAGGCGGTTTGTAACTGTGGTCACAAAAAATCCATGTTCTGGGAGAACGGGAAGCAGCTCCATTTTTTGAGGGCCATTTACACAGCTCAAGGTCTGGGTCTCAGGGTCCACCTTCATGTTCCACCAATGAGTTTGTTCACAGGGGTGTGTGTGTGTGTGGGGGGGGGGGGTGTCCTGATGTGTGTAAGGAATGCATTGTGTGAATCTGTGTTTGTATGTGTAAGGGCTGCAAGGTGAGTTTGTGTATGTATGGGATGCAGTGTGTGTGTCTGTAACAGGGCCGGATTAAGAGCCCAGTGGGCCTGGTGCTGATAATTATGATGGGCCTAATTACAAAATCTTATTGACCAAAAACACTAAAACAGTCCTACCTCCTAAACGTCATGTATCTGATGGAGATGATGCAGTAGGGAAACTCATAGGATGCAACTATGAGAAAACACATACCCTTTGCTAATCTCATGCTTTCATCTTTCAAGTAAACCCATACCCCCTAACAGCAGTGTCCAGTAAAGCAGGAAGTCTATGGATGCGGTAAAAGGGTGGGCTACTGACACAAATCACATAACCAGAACGGCCGAAAGGGCGAACATACACAAAAAGGGGGAATGTCTGTGTCCCTATGTCTCCCAGTCCCTTAGTGTTTGTGTCCTCATGTCTCCCAGGGTCCCTATGTCACTAGGGGACATTGAGAGACATTGGGACACTGGGAGACATGGGGACACAGATACTAGGGAACACTGGGAGACCTGGGAAATCTGAGACTCTTGGGGACACTGGGTGACAGACACGAGGGGACACGGGGAGACATGGGGCACTGAGATACTGTGATATATAGGGGACACTGGAGACTTGATAAAAACCTGGGTACAGGTCAAAATGTTGCGGTGTCCAATAAACCTGGTTAAATCTATCACAGTGAGTGCCTGAGATTTTTTTATTTTATACTAGGGGACACTGAGACACTATGGGCACAGAGACACTATGGGCACTGAGAGACATGGGGCACTGAGACACTGATACATAGGGGACACTGATACATAGGGGACATTGGAGACTTGATAAAGACCTGGGTACAGGTCGAAATAAACCTGCCTAAATCTATTACAGTGAGTGCCTGAGATTTTTTCTTTTATACTAGTGGACACTGAGACACTAGGAGACATGGGGACACAGAGACATTGGGAGACTAGGGGACTTTGGGAGTCTAGGGAACACTGAGATACTAGGGACACTGGCACACTACAGACACTGAGAGACACCAGGGACACTTGGCGATACTGAGATACTAGGGACACTGGCTGGGAGACATGGGGACACTGCCATGTCTCCTATGTCTCAAAGTTGCCCAGTGTCCCCATGTCTCCCTGTGTCTCCATGCCTCTCAGTGTCCCCATGTTGCCCAGTGTCCCCTAGTGTTTGTATCCCCATGTCTATAGTGTCCCTTAGAGGTGTCCTCATGTCTCCCAGTGTCCTGATGTCACTAGGACACTAGGGGACACTTAGAGACATGGGGACACTGAGACACTAGGGACAGTGGCTGAGAGACATGGGGACACAGACTAGGGGCCACTGGGAGACATAGGGCCACTGTGTCCCTAGTGTCTCAGGGTCATGGGCGTTTGAAAGGGGGGGTAAAGGGGGGTACTTGCCCCCCCCGGATTTTTCAGCTTGTGCTGCTATTTTTCGTTTTAGTGTGAGAATACAGTGCAATACCAGCGCTGACCAGTAGGTGAATGGAGAAAGGCAGGAAGCTACAGCTTATCCCTGCCTCTCTCTCATGACTGAAACCGCAGAGGAGCAGCACAGAGGCAGCCTACAGAGCAGGTAAGTGAGGGATGGGGGGTGGAGGAGACCGCATAGAGGAAGGTAAAGTAGAAGGAGCAGAAAGGTTCTGCAAGGGGCAGGAGGGGTCAGCAAGGAATGGAAAGGGGCAGCAAGAAGCAGGAAAGGGTCGAAAGGTTTTCAAGGAGCAGGAGGGTAAAGTAGAAGGAGCAGCAAGGAGCAGGAGGGGTCAGCAAGGAGCAGGAGGGGTCAGCAAGGAGTAGAAATGGTCTGCAAGAGACAGGAGGGGTCAGCAAGGAATAGGAAGGGGCAGCAGGAAGGGGTAGGGACGGTCTGCAAGGAGTAGGAAGGGTCTGCAAGGAGCAAGAGGGGTCAGCAAGGAGTAGGAAGAGGCAGCAAGGAGCAGGAAGGGTCTGCAAGGAGCAAGAGGGGTCAGCAAGGAGTAGGAAGAGGCAGCAAGGAGTAGGAAGAGGCAGCAAGGAGCAGGAAGGGGCAGCAAGGAGCAGGAAGGGGCAGCAAGGAGCAGGAAGGGGCAGCAAGGAGCAGGAAGGGGCAGCAAGGAGTAGGAAGGGGCAGCAAGGAGTAGGAAGAGGGAGCAGGAAGGGTCTGCAAGGAGCAGGAAGGGTCTGCAAGGAGTAGGAAGGGGCAGCATGGAGTAGGAAGAGGCAGCAAGGAGCAGGAGGGGTCAGCAAGGAGCAGGAAGGGTCTGCAAGGAGTAGGAAGGGGCAGCATGGAGTAGGAAGAGGCAGCAAGGAGCAGAAGGGGTCTGCAAGGAGTAAAAAGGGTCTGCAAGGGGCAGGAGGGGTCAGCAAGGAGTAGTAAGGGTCTGCTAGGAGCAGGAAGGGGCAGCAAGGAGAAAGAAGGGGCAGAAAGGATTAGGAAGGGTCTGCAAGGAGCAGGAAGGGTCTGCAAGGAGCAGGAAGGGGCAAGAAGAATCAGAAGGAACAGAAAGGATCAGCAAGGGGCTGCAAGAAGCTGGAAGGGGAAGAAAGAAGCAGGAAGGGCAGTAAGAAGCAGGAAGGGTCTGCAAGAAGCAGGAAGGGTCTGCAAGAAGCAGGAAGGGCCATCAAGGAGCAGGAAGAGCCATCAAGGAGCAGAAAGGGATCAGAAAGAGAAAGGAGCAGAAGGGCGCAAAATAAGCAGAAAGTAGCAGAAAGGTAAAGGAGCAGAAGGAGCCTCAGAAGACAAAGAAGACTGTGTCAAATGAAGGAGAAGAAAATGAGATTGGAGCACTTCATTCTGGACACCACATCATAAGGCGTTGGTATCTGGGCCTGGCAGGGAAACTTTGGACCTTCTCATGTCCCCAGGTAAAAACAAACAATATCAGTGTTAATGTGTTCACTTTTATTTACTGAGTGTCAGGAAACACAGAGGGCCGCTGGGTAGGGGTGCCGCTGATTGGCTAGATGGGTCTGCTAGCACTCTAAGCCAATCAGTAGCTCCCCATTCATAAAAACGTAAAACATTTTTATGAATCGGGAACTAGCGATTGGCTTAGAGTGTCAGCTGACCACTCTAGCCAATCAGCGGCACCCATGCCCAACGTCAATCTGCACTTCCTGACACTCTGTTTCAGAAGTCGAATACCACTGAGCGACCTGGAGATCTGGAGCTGAAGGAAGCCTTCGGGGGTAAACCATTTGAGAGCGGTTTCACCCCTTCAAAGAAAGAGCACCCAGGGGCCTCCTTGCATCACAGCATTTTCATTTTGATAAAGTTGTTATGGTGACCAGAATGTTCCTGTAATTTGATGAAAGGAACACTATATAGTGTCAGGAATACAAACATATATTCCTGACACCATAGTTGTGAAAACGCTATTCATCCTTGCTTTATGTGAAAATTACTATGCTCCTTCCCTTTCATGACACTGTCATAAAGGGGCCAAGCATGGATGTCATTACAATTATGCCCCCCTCCCCCCCCCGGAAAAATTCCTGCGGACGTCCATGCTCAGGGTCCCCATGTTCCCCAGTGTCCCAATGTCTCAGCGTCCCCATGTCTCGGAGCTGCTGTCTGGAGTCTCTGTGCAGAGCTGCTCCCCGCGGATCAGTGAGTAGAGAGAGGCAGGGAGAGAGATGCCGTAACTTCTTATCACTGCCTCTCTCCACACAAACAGCGACCCCTACTGGCCGGCGCTGGTATTGCAGAATAATCTATGTTTATACTGAGACAGACATTTGTATTGCCGGTATTACTGCAATACCGGCACCGGCTAGGCAGCCTCAAATACCTGAGAAATACTTCTGAGAAATACCTGGCAACCCTAAGAAATACATGAGAAATACCTGGCAACCCTAAGAGTAGTGTGTAAAAAAAAAAAAATGTAAAAAAAAAAATATATATTTTTTTTAAACCAATGGGCCTATTCCATGGGCCTGGGCCTGGAGCTGCAGCTCCATCAGCCCCTATGTTAATCCGGCCCTGGTCTGTAAGGCAGTGTTTCCCAACCCAGTCCTCAAGGCACACCTACCAGTCCAGGATTTAAGGATTACCCAGTTTTGTCTAAGGTAATTTTAGAAAAAAAAGAAAAAACACCTTAGACACAACTGGGTCACCCCTAAATCCTGGACTGGTAGGTGTGCCTTGAGGACTGGGTTGGGAAACACTGCTGTAAGGGATGCACTGAGTGTGTGGAAGGGGTGCATTGTGTGTTGCTGTGTGTAAGGGATGCATTGCTTGTGTATGTGTGTCTGTGTGTAATGCATTGTGTGTTTTTCTGTGTGCAAGAGGTGCACGTGCATTGTGTGTGTGTGTGATGGATGTCAATCTCTCCCCCTACCCCCGTCAATTTCCTTCTTCTCCCCCCTCTCCAATTTCCTTCTTCTCCCCCTCCCTCTCGTTGCCTTCTCCCCCCCTCCAATTTCCTTCTTCTCCCCCTCCCTCTCATTTCCTTCCTTCTCCCCCCTCCAATTTCCTTCCTCCCGCTCCAATTTCCTTCCTCTCCCCCTCCAATTTCCTTCCTCCCCCCTCAAATTTCCTTCCTCTCCCCCTCCCTCAAATTTCCTTCCTCTCCTCCTCCCTCAAATTTCCTTCCTCTCCCCCCTCAAATTTCCTCCCTTCCTCTCCCCTCCCTCAAATTCCCTCCCTTGCTCTCCCCCCCAAAATTTCCTTCCTCTCCCCCTTCAAATTTCCTCCCTTCCTCTCCCCCCCAAATTTCCTCCCTCCCTCTTCCCCCCCACTCCCTCAAATTTCCTCCCTCCCTCTCCCCCCCACCCACTCAAATTTCCTCCCTCCCTCTCCCCCCCACTCCCTCAAATTTCCTCCCTCCCTCTCCCCCCCACCCACTCAAATTTCCTCCCTCTCCCCCCCCCCACCCACTCAAATTTCCTCCCTCTCCCCCCCCACCCACTCAAATTTCCTCCCGCGCCCCCCACACACACTCAAATTTCCTCCCGCGCCCCCCCACCCACTCAAATTTCCTCCCTCGCCCCCCCACCCACTCAAATTTCCTCCCTCGCCCCCCAACCACTCAAATTTCCTCCCTCCCCCCTCAAATTTCCTCCCTCCCCCCTCCCCCCTCAAATTAGCGTTTGGGCCACCACAGTGACAACAGCCCCTTTGAGGGGATATTAGATAGGTCCATAGTCTGTGGGCAGGAGAATGGCCTTGACATCTCTCCAGGAGGCTGTGGCATGGGAGCCTCCATCACAGAGTACTCCTGGCAGAGTAATACAAAAAATATAGCACATCCAAGACTTATGCATACAGAGCCTGCCACATATAGAACCAGGAATAATTTGCCAAATGGCAATATGGATTTAGAAAGCCCAGCCTGTTGGTTCCAAACACAAGGTACGCCAGAAGTATATCTTATGAAAATTTATTGGAAGATGAGATTGCAAACATTTGAAAAATTAACCCCTTAAGGACACAGTTTCAGAAATAAAAGGGAACTATGATGGAATATTACCGTCATGTGTCCTTAAGGGATTAAACTCCCAGACTCTGTGGCTTTGTCTTGCCTGAGTTTAGATCTCTCGAAGGTTATTCAGTTCACAGAATGAACACGTTAGCTGGTTCTGAGGGCAAATGAGAGAAAAGTCGAGAACATCAGTAACACACTGTCCAATTAATATGATAGAAAAATCTGTAAATAAATGTAAAGGAAAAGGGGGGCCTGAAGGATCGGGGTTTTTTTTTTTTTCTGTTCTATATTTACATCAGTCAACTTCCTATTATAAACAGAAAGATCAGTAGTATAGTGCTCCATAAGGCTATTTAGAAGGAGGGAGCGGTGCACTCCCTTTGAATGTTGTGAGGCGGTTCTGGGGAACATAACTTTGCTGCACACCCCTCTATGAGGTAGGTAGCATGGCAGGATTGAATATATACCTGGCTGTGCAGCATGTGCTTATTTCCAGCTATGCTTTTCTTCAGATCCTGGAGAGAATCAGCAGCACAATGTCCATGGTAGAGAAGACAAGCAAAACATAGAAATGTCATGACATATTCCCACCTCTTTTAGTGTGTAAGGGCATCAAGTTTTCCTTTGGACTCATGCCCCAGGTGTTTTTGGAACTTGGCAACACTACTGGTATCAGGGCCAGTCTGGGAAGAAAATTTAGCCCAGGCATTTTTTAATTACAGGCAGCGGACCACTGGAAAGGGGGCAGAGACAGATAGGGTGTGTTTCGTCATCACCAATGACAAGAACGCCCCATCACAAAGTGAGCATGTTGGTTCCATGCTCTTCCAGGGCAGACCATGTGCAGAGCTCTGCACAGCGCAAGCAAATGTAATAACATGCTCTCTATGCTCTCATAGATGGGATACCAGGAGAAGAAAATGCCAGGAAAGAGTATGGTGCAGTGTGTGTGTGAGGGTGGTGTGTGTGTGTGTGTGTGTGTGTAAGGGGTGTAGTGTGTATGCAAGAGGGGTGCTGTGTGGGTAAGGGTGCTGTGTGTGTGCTGTGTGTGAGTGATGGGTGCAGTGTGTTTGAGGGTGCTGTGTTTGAGTGAGGGTGCTATGTGCGTGTGAGGGTGCAGTGTGTGTGTGTGTGTGAGGGCGAGGTTGCTGTGAGTGGCAGGGGTGCAGTGTGTGCGTGTGTGAGTGCCAGGGGTGCAGTGTGTGTGTGTGTGTGGGTGTGTGAGAGGGTGCTGTGAGTGTCAGGGGTGCAGTGTGTGTGTGTGTGTGTGTGAGTGAGGGCGCTGTGAATGTCAGGGGTGCAGTGTGTGTGTGTGAGTGAGGGTGCTGGTGTATGAATATGTTTGGAGGGCTTGTGTGTTGGGGTAGGCAGATTATTATCTATATATTAATTTAAAAAATAAAGATGCATTGATTATATCCCCCCTCCCTTATTACCTTTAGCCTGGGAGGGGGGGGGGACTGTGCTGCCATCCCTGGTGGTGCTAGTGGTGAGTGAACTCTAGCCTGCGAGACCCGGAGTGTTGCAAAGGCAGCGCTCCATATCTCGCAAGAGAAACCTGGCGGAGCTGCAAGATAGGGTTCCTCTCTTGTCTCTCTCCCTCTCTCCCCCGCCGGCAGCCGCAATGATCTAAGATCTCCACACTGGCCCGTCATGGTACACAGTGGGGCCGCAGCTCGGATAGTGCCGTCCCTGCATAGACCGGCAGGGGAAATCCTGTGATCTCCCCTGCCAGCCTCGGCTCATGGCCACTGCGGCCCACCGGGCATTTTCCCGGTGTGCTCGATGGCCAATTTGGGCCTGCCTGGTATATACAGCTCCTTACTATTAGATTTATATCGGCCTCTGTTCCCTAGACCAGGAATTGTATTGAAATGACAAGGGAATTGCAAATTTTATTTGAATAGTTTTTTCCAGTTCAACTGACTTTACCTACAATTAGCAAATCCCACGTCAAAGCTCTACAATTGACAATGTAGTAAGTAAACCCCCTGTTTGTTTTCCAATGATAAATAGGTTTCTATAGAACCCACACTATGCCAGTCCTCTTTGTGTAATGGTATGGTCCTCCACAATGTAGTCCCTGCAGCAACACAAACTGCGATTAGATAGTCACAATAACTTTCTATGATATGAGTTACCATATCCTGAGCCAAACAGAATTGTTCCTGAGAATGAAGAATCGAGGAATGAGGATAGGTCACCCAAGTCTGGCGTTTTTAATAATACCTATATTGTTTTTCTAAATAGGAAGGATTAGGATTGGGTGCGAAATGTCCAGGGCTTTGCAGTGTCTAAAATGTGACTGCCCTCTTTTTTGTTATAGTTTAATAGCAGAGTGACCGGTGTCTCTCCTGTATTGAGGGATGGGGAGCGTGGCCAGGTGCCATGGGACGTGACATCTCACACGCAGGGAAACTCTCACCCTGTGACAGAGAGGTTTGATGCAGTTATGGTGTGTGTGGGGTAAGAATTATTAATCTCTCTAATCTGTGACTGTCTGTGTGAGCCAATGCTCTCCTTTGCTCTCACTGTGTGATCTGTTCATACTACAGAATAATAGACAGCAGGGGTATACCTAGAGCATTTGGCACCATCCTGTATTTGTCATTTTTTTAAATGTTCTCAAGAATATTTATTGCACAAATGTGTAAACTTTATGTTAGAAAGAGTCCTCTCAAGGCCCCATTAGAGACTACAATGAAGTCTAATGGACCCTGGAGAGGGGTCTCTGTAACACTCTGGCCCCCATTCACAATATAGTAATATAACACAGCTCACTAATACCCAGTCCAAGTTTGCTCCTCGCCCTAATTGCTGTTGTAGGCTAACTGCTGTGGCTGGCTGCCTCCCCAGCCCCTTTGTGCGTCTGTTTCTCCCCACCCCCTTTGTGTGTCTTTTTCCCCTTCCCTAGCCCCTCTGTGGGTCTCTTTGTCCCTACAGCCAAATACATACATATATATACAAAATATATAAATACAAAAAAAAATTCAAAATCTCGAAATAATAACTAGTTTTAAAAATGTATCCAAAAATATTAAATCATTCTAAACTCATAAAAAAAAAATTGAGGTAATCAATTGAGGTCTTTATCGCTATTATCCCTTCTAATTTTGTGACCATTACAGCTTAACTTATAGTATATATTTAAATATATTTTTTTATTTCTTCAAAAGGTTCAAAAACAACCTTGGATTCAAATGAAAATATTTGACAAGCTCTATTTGATATCTACAGATCTTAATTTCCTTGTGTTTTTTTTTTTTATTTATTTATTTATTTATTTATTTATTTATTTATTTTTTTGTAGGCACTACTCTCATCCTTATATTCCAGACATCCCAGGGATTGATACCTTCCAAGGTGAGATATTAACAACCTTATGGGTTTACACTGGGAGCATAGTTGCATTTGGAGCCCATAACTCTGTTCTTAGATAAAGTCACAGATTATATAGATAATTGAAGATTATATTAGCTTTAGTGTACTAATAATCTTAATTTTAGTAATGACAGGAGGCGAATATTTGCATATCTTTCTTTACTGAAAACTCCAGCAGCATAGAAACAGTAACAACCAATCAGAGAAAAGATATGGTGCCCATAAAAGGCCCTGTCTATGACATCACTTCCTCTTTCTTTGAAGCGAAACAATAAGTAACAACAAGAGACATAATGATATTACGTCAACAGTTCAACAACATATTAGACTATCCAACTCCAGTAGTTCCGCGATGCAGAGGTATGGAAGGTGAATCTTTGTCTCGATGAGAGGACATTCACGCTGCAAGAAAAAGAAAAAGGTGAAAGGTTTCTGGCGTGATAACTTGTCCGCATACAATAAGCATTAAGCATCTGACATACCAACGAACATTAGAGTGTGAAACATATCAATATATATTAATACTAATGATACCGGAGAAACTGACGGAAGCCAAGCACAGAGAGATGGACACAGGTTTCTTCAGGAAGGAAGAGATTCTTTATTGGATCACCGATCGGGACTCAGAGGGACTAGCGTCACCAAAATACAGCAAAGTCTGAGTACTGAATACATAGAGTACATTCCTTATATAGCACTGTAGCTCCTCCCACAATTAACTACACCCACACATACCCTTAACCTATTTAATGAATAGAGTCTAAACTCATCCATCCGGTCTAACCACGTGGCTCATCTGATACAAAGGAGAGGGACGCGTAATTCCAGTTCTTACATTCCTGCACCTGGTCAGTACAGTGATGACAGTATCTTAGCTACGTGTTATTAACCAACTGATACTACAAACACATATACATACATATGCCTTGTGGCAATCTTAGCCTGCTAAACTTGTATTTTACTGGAATTACATCACATTCCCCCCTTTGATGCCTCTGATATTTCACAATTACTTGAGGCATCACTTAACCTTGGTTTGCATATACCTCAGGTTACCATGAACCAGACCAGACTTATCTTATGATGTGAATCTTCAACATTCATCTTCTTGCATTGGTTCTCCCTGATCTAGAGCCTTATACTTATATATCGCCATTATCTGTGCAGCAGCCTTCCTCTCTGCTATACTTCCTATCAGGCTTTGCACAGACCTAACTACTAAGGGTATAAGACACGGTAGGAGTAGACACAACAGTAAAATCAGTAGGACTCCACCTACCACTGCCTTAAGCCCTCCAAACCACTCATACCAGCTACCAAACCAACTACTTGGATTGTACCCTTTCCATACCTGAGTAGGCACATGCGCTAGTTTAACCATATGGCTAGTAAGCTCAGCTATTGCTTGCCCTTCGTCATCTATTTGAAGACCGCAATTGCTCAGGTTAAACTTCCCACATACACCTCCCTCTACTGCCAAAAGGTAATCCAAGGCTAATCTATTTTGGTAGACTGCTGTCCTCATCCTGGTGTTATGCTTCGCTAGAAGATTGAGCGCTTGTGATGTTTCATTAGTGATAATCTCAACCACCGCCTGTAACCTTATAATACGGTTGAGCATATAAATAGGGGTTCTATAACCAAAGGTACCATCCTCAGCCCACGTGGCTGGCCCATAATAATCTATGATACGCTGGGGAGGCCATTCATCATCTTCCCAGGCGCCTATCTCTATGGGTCCCCTTTTCTTCCTATGATTCACATCATACACTTTAACACCTAAAGTCTCACCTGTTTCAATCGGTAACAAGAAGAAGGATGGTTTGAGCATACCCAACACACATGCCCCTTCCCAGTCCTGTGGCAGCTCCGAATAGGCTTTCTTACCACAGATCCAGTACAAATTTGCTGGGGCTCTCCAGGTAGATGTGATGGATAGATCAAACCACACATCCTTTAAATTGGCATATCTAGCAAACGGGTTAGATGGTTCTGAGACATTTGAAGCCGACCACCAAGTTGTATTCTTTGTATCATCATCATAAGCTTTTTGCCCTAGACAAGTTAACTCTCCTACAGAAGTGTTATACATTATTCCTTTCCTTGCTATGCAAACATAACCTATGATGGAGGTCTTTAATCTCCACTCAGATTTACCTCTAACACTCATATGATAATCGGCTTGTGTAGATATTAATTGGTCAACTGCCTCAGAACCGGACATTACCTCCTTTGCTTCCCAAGGCCATTGGTCTCCCATGTTAGTACCTCCACACACATAGCAGTTGGTAACATTAAGACTACCGGCAATACTTTCAGCTAAATCGATGAACAGGTTTTTAGCATTATGGGGGATCTTATTATCTATACTCATCTCTTCGTAAAAGGAATGGTATACTTGATGAGTCTGGGAGGATACCGTATCAGTCTCTATTCCTATAAACAATAATGTCCCAGGATCTAAACCCGTCCCGTATATTTGAAACCCAAATAAATTTCCATACTTATCTAAGAACTTGTCGGGGTTATTAATGAGTATATGGACTGGGTTGCATTCCATAGACTTACAATAAGGGCTAGTCGGCAACTTAGTCACTATCATGTCTTTGTCTACTGTCTGTCCCCAAGTTGCCCACCCCACACAAGACCAATATGGACAAAAGTTATAGTCTTTATTTGGGCATCTAGGACTTACATATTTATTTTTGCTACTGGGACAAATATATTTATCGTTAGACCCATACGTCCTCTCCCATCTAAGATCCCCACATACATTCCACGGCTTTCTACCACTCGATATCGCTTTACACGCATCAAATAGCAGAACACCCGAAGAATGTACGGATTCTAACACCGTTTTATTAATTAGGGTCCCCTGAGGATCTCCATTCCTGAGAGTCAACCAAATTGTACGAGGCTGATACTCCGGACTGAAGCACTTAGGTTCTCCTACTCCTAAATGGCACACACTATAATCTATATTTAAGTATCTACATCTCGATACATCTCCTTTACACTCGTATTGTGAATGCCAAATTAGGGTTTGGGATATATGGTTACCTGTTCTCGTAGTCTTAATGCATACCTCACAGCTAGGAATGTCGGTACCTCTACCTTCCTGAATATAAAAACACATATAAATAAACACTATCAAAAGCACATCTTTCGCCGTCATCCTCAGTCTTCGTCCGTGCGATGGCGCCTCAGCTTCCAGGATGTGAGGGGCTGCAGGGAATGGAGTTCTGCTCATCTTCACAGGTGTCCCTTCGAGACTTTCCTGGCTTATACACTATGTGATGGTAAGCGGACAGGCTTTATTATGGCCTTCTCACTCACACCTGTAACAATAAAATTTGTAATCCACAATAATTCCTCGTTACTCCGACTGAGTAGTGCGTTTTAACCGGATCTTGCAGGGATTCTCTGGATCTGCTGTAACTTGCCAAGAATCGACTGCTGCTGGTTTAACCCTGGAGTGATGTATCCACGGAGTCACTTCTGCTACTTTTATTGCTGTAGGGGTAGACAAAAGAACAACATAAGGACCTCTCCACTTGGGCCCTAACGGTACATTATTCCACTCTTTAATCCACACTTGATCTCCTGGATGATAACTATGAACAGGGGGATAAATATTCACAGGTAATCTATCTTGTACCCATTTCTGTACCTCCTCCATAGTCTTACCCAACTCTACAACCTGCTGCCGGGTAATTCCTTCTCCCAACTGACTCAAGTCCCCCCTTAAGTTACCAAGTACGGGAGGTGGTCGCCCATACATGATTTCAAAAGGAGAGAGGCCCATCCTTCTGGTAGGGGTACTGCGGATTCGCAATAAGGCTATAGGTAAGAGAACGTTCCACTTAAGTTGGGTTTCCTGACACATTTTAGCCAACTGGTTCTTTATAGTTCTATTCATTCTCTCTACCTTACCAGAACTCTGGGGTCTATATGCAGTATGAAGCCTCCACTTTATACCAAGCATATGAGTCAGTTGTTGTAGGCACTGATGAACAAAAGCTGGACCATTGTCCGATCCTATAGAACAGGGTAGTCCATATCGGGGTATTATTTCTCGTAGCAGGAATCTCACAACTTCTCCTGCTTTCTCTGTACGAGTAGGACATGCTTCTACCCAGCCTGAATAGGTGCACACAATTACCAGCAGGTAACGATGTCCACCCGATTTAGGCATCACTGTAAAGTCTATTTGTAGATCGGACATGGGGAGTCCCCCCATAAACTGAACTCCTGGTGGCTTTACTGGTCCTTGTCTTGCATTATTCTTAGCACACGTTACACATCTGCGTACAATGGCCTGAGTCAAGTTGGACAATCTTGGTATGTAGAAATGTTTTCTAAGAGATTCTTCAGTACGGTCTCTCCCAGAATGTGTCCCGTTGTGATAATTTTGGACAATTTCTACCGCTAGCGATGCTGGTATAACTATTCTTCCATCTTCTAGCTGATACCACTTGTTCTCCAGATACTTTCCCGGTTCAGTCTTTAACCACTCCTCTTCTTGAGCTGTATAAACTGGAGACCATTGGGACAGTGGAGTTGGTATAAGAGCAGCTATATGCCCTACATACTCCTGTCTTCCTGATTCAGCAGCACGCTTAGCTGCACTATCTGCCATCCGATTTCCCTTGGTTACATCACCATCTCCTCTCAGATGCGCTCGACAATGTATGATACCGACTTCTTTCGGCTCCCACACTGCTTCCAATAGTTGTAGGATTTCAGCTGCGTACTTGATTTCTTTGCCTTCTGAATTCAGTAGTCCTCTTTCTTTATACAAAGCTCCGTGGGCATGAGTGGTTAAAAACGCATACTTAGAGTCCGTATAGATATTTACTCTTAAACCTTCAGCCAATTGTAACGCTCGTGTTAGTGCTATTAATTCTGCCTTTTGTGCTGATGTTCCTTTCGCCAGTGGCCGAGCTTCTATCACCTTGTCTATTGTTGTCACTGCATATCCTGCATAGCGGATCCCTTCTTTCACATAACTACTGCCGTCGGTGTAATATTGAACATCGGGGTTCTGGATGGGAAAATCACGAAGATCTGGTCTACTTGAGAATACTTCATCCATTACTTCCAAACAATCATGTTGACTTTCAGTAGGTTGTGGCAAAAGGGTAGCTGGATTTAAGGTGTTTACAGTCTCTAAATGCACTCTTGGGTTTTCACACAACATTGCTTGATACTTGGTCATACGGCTATTACTAAACCAATGATTTCCTTTGTAATCCAACAACGTCTGTACTGCATGTGGGACTCGTACATAAAGTTCTTGACCCAGAGTGAGTTTATCGGCTTCAGCTACTAGCAGGGCGGCTGCAGCTACGGCTCTTAGACAAGGTGGAAGTCCGCTGGCCACTGCATCCAGTTGCTTAGACATGTAGGCAACAGGTCTTTGCCATGATCCCAAGTACTGTGTCAATACTCCCACAGCCATTCTTCTTTGCTCGTGTACATATAAGTAGAATGGTCGTGTGTGATCAGGTAGACCTAATGCTGGGGCACTCATCAAAGCCTTCTTCACATCTTCAAATGCCGTTTGCTGTTCTTGGGTCCATAAGAAGGGGTCGTGCTCTGTACCTTTGATAGCTGCGTACAGAGGTTTTGCTAGTATCGCATAACTGGGAATCCATATCCTACAGAAGCCTGCTGCCCCCAAGAATTCTCGCACTTGTCTTCTATTCTTGGGTATTGGTATTTGGCAGACAGCTTCTTTTCTCTCTGGCCCCATAATTCTTTGACCTTCAGAGATATGGAATCCTAGATACTTGACAGTTGGCAAACACAACTGAGCCTTCTTTCTAGACACCTTGTATCCTGCCTTCCAGAGAATGTGTAGTAGATCGTGCGTTGCTTGCTGACAGATTTCTTTTGTAACTGCTGCTATCAACAAGTCATCTACATATTGTAACAATACACACTCTCCTGGGATGGACTCGAAATCCAATAGATCTTGACTTAGGGCTGAACCAAATAGGGTAGGTGAATTTTTAAACCCTTGGGGCAGTCTTGTCCAAGTCATTTGGCGTTTTGAGCCCGTTACAGCGTTCTCCCACTGGAAAGCGAAAATACATTGACTTTCTGCGGCAATTCGGAGGCAAAAGAAGGCATCTTTGAGATCTAAGACTGTGAAGTAAGTAGCCCCGCCCGGAATTAAAGCAAGCAGGTTATATGGATTGGGTACAACTGGATGTATACTAACAACCGCATCATTGACTGCTCTTAAGTCCTGCACAGGTCGATACTCATCTGTGCCGGGCTTTTGAACAGGCAGCAATGGGGTGTTCCAGGGGGAAGTACAGAATTTTAGGATACCATACCGTATGAACTTATCCAGATAGGATTGGATGTTCTTCTTAGCCTTCTGCGGAATGTGATATTGTCTTAGGCTCACTGGATAAACCCCATGTTTCAGTTCAATTTTTATTGGTGGAATATTGCGGGCCAGTCCTGGTGGGTTGTTCTCTGCCCAAACTCCTGGTATGTTAAACAATGTCTCATCACTCCTAGGGTTTTGGCTAGTCAACACTGTATAAAGTCGCCACTCTTCTTCCTTTGGTATGGATAAAGTCATAATACCTGAAGGTCCATTAAACTTTAAAGATGTTGTTCCATCTGGTAGGAACGTAATCTGCGCTTGTAATTTGGATAGCATATCACGTCCCAGCAATTGGACTGGACATTCAGGCATATAAAGAAATTGGTGTTTTACTACGTGGCCTCCCAATGTACAGAGTCGACTTTTAAGAACCGGTCTTTCAGCACTTCTTCCAGTTGCTCCTATCACAGTAATAGTCCTTCCAGATGGAGGAGCAACTAGATTAGTCACCACTGAATGTTCAGCACCAGTGTCGATCATGAACGCACTCCTTTTCCCCCCTATTGATACATCGACCATAGGCTCCGCTCGACCAAGGGGGATGGAGCCCGGTCGGTATCAATAGTCCTCCATGACCGTGTCAGCCAATCCTACGAAGTCCCTACCTTCTCTATCGCGGGACCTTTGCGCTGCTGGAATATATCTGTCTTCCCTAACACTTCCTCTGTTCCCATTACTCCCTCTATAACCATTACTCCCTCCGGGACCTCCTCTACCTCTCGCTCTGCCTCTAAAGTTTCCGTAGCCTGCCCTGGGTTGGTCTCTCTCGTACTGCTCTCTTTGCGGACATTCGTTCCTCCAATGCCCTTCTTCCTTGCAATACGCACACTGATCCCTACTCAAAGGCTCCCTACTCCATCTATTATTGCCTCTATCTGGGCCCCGTTTATCTACGCCTGCGATCGCTACCGCTAGCATATCAGCCTTTTTACGCATCTTGCGCTCCTCCTCTTTCTTGCTTTCTGTTTCCCTATTCATATAGACCTTATTAGCTACCTCCATTAGTTGGGAGATTGACATACCTGCAAACCCTTCTAACTTTTGTAGCTTGCGCTTAATATCTCCGTAAGCTTGGCTGACAAAGGCGGAGTTAACCATTCGGGAATTGTCTGCGTCTTCCGGATTAAAGGGGGTGTACAAGCGGTACGCCTCCAATAATCGGTCATAAAAGACACTGGGCGCTTCATCGCTTTTCTGGATCACCTCAACTGTCTTCGACATGTTAATGGCTTTCTTTCCTCCGGCTTTCATGCCAGCAATTATAGCGTCTCTATAGGCTCTGAGTTGAACCATATCAGCACCATTTACGTTCCAATCGGGATCAGTGTTGGGATAATGTGTTGCGGCCCATGCTGCTGGATTAGCTTGGTTCAAAGCACGGGCTCTATCCTCTAATGCTTTAATGGCTGCTTGATTTATTCTTGTCCTTTCCTCATTGTTAAATAAAGTCATTAATAACTGCTGGCAATCAGCCCATGTCGGATTATGTGTCTGTACTATTGAGGTGAACAGATCAGTCATGGCTTGTGGTTTCTCAGTATACGAGGAATTATGGGTCTTCCAGTTTAAAAGGTCGGTAGTGGTGAAAGGGACATATACGAAGACAGGGTCAGCGTGTGCCATTTGACCTGCGGCATCGATATAAGCTGACCCGGGATTTAAGCGAAGAGGCATCTGATAGTGCTTTAATTGTTGGGCACCAGTCAACTGTCGGGTTTGGATGGGGCTACGTAGGGAAGCGTCAGTCATGGGTTCCGGTCGGGGAGATATAGGGTATGGGGATGTGGGAGGTTGGTTTTGGGAAAAGGTAGTGAATAGAACACTTCGGGCCGAGCTAGATGAAGCTTGACCGGAAGTCTGAAGTGGCGCCAAATCAGGATATTCGTTTCTAATGGGGGTGGGTTCTGGTTCCGGAAGGGGAGATTTAGTACGAGGGGGGGTGGATCCTGTACTGGAGGAGGAAGCGGAAGTGGATGAGGGTAATGAGGGAAGGGTTACAGGACTTCCTGTATTTGCGTCACTTCCTCTTACCGGAAAGTAAGGGGGCGGCAAAGGGATCTCGGACTCAGGGGGCGTGTCCAAAATGGGCCTAACACCAGCCCTAGTGGACGAACAAGTCCTAGCTACCATGAGGCGACACTGTTCCTCGTGGCATGTCCGGAGCCATTTTGGCGAGTCATTTACGGCCTGTCTCCAACAATCAATATAAGGAAACTGGCCGTAAAGTTCAGGCCTACCTGATACAGCCACGTGTAAGCGCTGTACCAGAGTTGGATCCAAACTGCCACGTGGCGGCCATGCCGCAACCAAAGTAGGCCACTCCCTAGTGCACAAAGTGACCAAACGTACAGGGGACATCTTAACCCCAAAATCACAAACTTTGAATCCCTTTTTAAAATTCTTAACCATACATCCTAAGGGATCCGGAATCGTTGACTGCGACGCACCCATATTTAACAGTGGAACGTCGTCGACAACGATTACTATACACGCGTACTATTCAACAGTCACACCCGTTTCCTCTGGCAACAGCACCACGTGGTACGGTTACCAAGTGAAACGTACACAATAACAATAAACACTCAGGGAATTCCCGTACACACACAGCTGCTACACCAGTCACTATATAATCAATATTATGCCCTTTGGCGTAACTACACAGTCACCCACGCTATAATTCTCTATATACGAATTACCCGTCTATAACACACCCCAGTAACATCGTCTTTTACAAATAGCGGTTACAGTACGGTTAGCATAGGTCAAAGCACAAGTTAAGGTCACAATACAATTATTAGTGGTTATGGTGTTAAACATGCAATGGACGACAATGATTAGTACTTATTATATAATGTCAGTAAATATACAGGGTTATGGTACCGTGCACTATAATACAGCAACACACTATTAACACTCTCGCTAGACGGCTGAGCTCGCGCTATCTAACAAGATATACACTTTACTAAAACAATCGTTAACACATTTACAATTCCCAACTAAACTATTGGCCAGTACCTTGAATGGACTACCTAAAACTATATACACCCGTTTTGGTTAGCCACACTGCCCAATCACCACATATACATAGCGAGCTAGAGAACCGAATTTACACAGGCGCCTCTTAGTCGCACTATACAACGAGCTAGAGATCCGAATTTACACAGGCGCCTCTTAGTCGTACTATCAAAAGTCTAGTGGGTTCCAAATTTACACGCCTTCCCACTTAGCCCAGATAGGATGAGAACTAGCGAACCGAATTTACACAGGCGCCGCTTAGTCTCCCGGTCCCTCCGACCTAGCGAACGTAATATACACCCTAGAACGCTAGTCTAGACAAGACACCGGTGTCCGGCTAGGGCTATCTTACACCAGGACCCCGCCTGACTAACCAAATCAAACGGTCTGACTAAAGAGCGTTCGATCGAGCGGTGCGCCTTCGCTCCTTCCCTCCGACAGAGGGGGCAGATACAGATTCAAAAACCCCTTTGGGCCTACCGCACAATCGGTATACCCCTAGCGGGTCCTGCCGTCTAAAACAGCAGTTATCTTACCTCCTCGTTCCTGAACCTGAGTTCACACTCATCGACGGGGACACCCCAGCACTTCTCACGTAGAGGCCGATGATCTCCTGGACAACAGACCAGTGGCGCCGAGACGAAGGGAGGTCCACGCAGAAGTTCAGGGGTGCAGCCGTAGAGAACGTGGGCAAAGATAGACCGTCTCACGCCTCTGCCTCTCAGCTACCGTTGAACGATGAGCTTCCCGGCCAATGCACCAAATGATACCGGAGAAACTGACGGAAGCCAAGCACAGAGAGATGGACACAGGTTTCTTCAGGAAGGAAGAGATTCTTTATTGGATCACCGATCGGGACTCAGAGGGACTAGCGTCACCAAAATACAGCAAAGTCTGAGTACTGAATACATAGAGTACATTCCTTATATAGCACTGTAGCTCCTCCCACAATTAACTACACCCACACATACCCTTAACCTATTTAATGAATAGAGTCTAAACTCATCCATCCGGTCTAACCACGTGGCTCATCTGATACAAAGGAGAGGGACGCGTAATTCCAGTTCTTACATTCCTGCACCTGGTCAGTACAGTGATGACAGTATCTTAGCTACGTGTTATTAACCAACTGATACTACAAACACATATACATACATATGCCTTGTGGCAATCTTAGCCTGCTAAACTTGTATTTTACTGGAATTACATCACACTAAAGCAATGATATTTAAGAATCTATAAACACAACATAATTCAAGGTTCATGTCTAATATTCAACCTATACAAGATCCTCAAGATACAGGTCTAATTAGCAAACATACAAACCATAACGTACTTACCTTCCTGAACATAAGGGCATATTCTGGTCCACAAAAGGAAACATGGGAGGGATCCTATAGGGTGGGAAATATTCGCCTCCTGTCATTACTAAAATTAAGATTATTAGTACACTAAAGCTAATATAATCTTCAATTTTACCACATGACAGGAGGCTTCATATTTGCATTTTTAAAGCTTTGAATTGACCAATGTGAAGGAAGCATGAGATGTTGTCGAAATAGAACGTTCCAAACGTACTTTCTCGCGCCCTGACCGCGCAGCGTATAATGCCGGCTAGGGGAGCGTCGGCCTGAAATTTGCTTGTGAGACCGCCGCTCCCCTGACCGAGTGGGCTCCGAAACAAGGTTCGACGCCCGCGAAAGACAATAGCCAGCGGACCCATCTGGCCAGTGTTGCGGTAGTCACCGGTCCATGAGGGTTCACGTACGACGTCAGGAGGTGACCCGTCGAATGAGTTCGAAGGGGGGTATTGATATCGGCATACCCATTAGCATTCTGACCACGCATAGTGTGGTGTCTGACACTGAAGACGAATCGGACTTAGTTCGTCTCGACATGGTAAAGGCAACCCCGTCTGGTGTGAGAGAGAAGCCATCCATATCGCAAGCCCTAACGTCCGCCACACATCTAAATGAGTCGAGGCATAATAAGAGGGCTAGTTTGGCTGAAAGTTGTTTCAGTGACAAACCAGGATTGTCCGGCCATTCCCTAAGGGATCTAAGCACCACATCCACCTGTCAGCGGTGTGAGTACTTGGGTGCCAGGGGTCTCGATAATTCGGCACACCGTAGTAGTCGACAAAACCAGTGAATATTGAACTACTGGCCTGCCCTGTACCGGAACGTGCGCCGCCGATATGGTGGGTCAGATCGCGTTGAGGGATCGACATGACCGACCCACGAGACCAGGTGTGACAGATAGTAAGGATCAGCGTGACAGGTGCGGTAAAGGGGTCGGAATCCCTTTCCACCCACCAGTCACACCAGGCCGACCAGGCAGGAAATAGCATTTCCTGGTGCCGGGAGCCTACGAGTCCCATAGAAGGACTTAGTTGATGCAATAGGTCGTGGACTGACCAGGAGCCCCTGAAACCGTCCAGGCCACTAGTGCCAGTTGTCCTTCCCTGACAAGGGAGTGAGCTTCCCCTCGCGGGCCCGTCAGAAGTAGAGGAAAGTCAGGGAGTAGTAGAGGGTCTTCGCGAGACATCTCCAGGCGATCCGGGAACCGCGGTTGATTTGTCCGAGGGGTGTCATGAGCAGGAGCGATATCTTGTGGGTACGTGTGTATCGAAGCACCCTTGCTATTGTGGAGAACGGCTGGGACACATCCACCGCTTCGCATCCGGAGGAAGAGTCAAGGATCGTTCAGCCAATTCAAGTTTGTATGTGAAGTAATCACCATCGAAATTCCGTCCTCCTTTCTGCTGACCGTGAGATCCAGTGGTCGTAAGAGTGGCCGGTGCGTACGTATCTCGCCAACAGCTGTTGCATGGCCCTGTAGTGTAGTGGGCCAGGGAATATCGCTTGTATGGAGGGGGAGAGGAGGAGAGGAATCCCGCAATCCGGCTAGTATCCTGAGAGGAATCGTATCCAACCTTAGAGTGTGTCTGACCTCTATCCTCATAGAGGCGATCTTTGCCCTAGACCGACGCGGAACGTGGTTCTCCAAGCCGATGTCGAAACCGAGGAATTGGCCCAACTCGGATGGATAAGCGATCTTAGTTTGTGTACTACCAAATGTGTAAACCAGTCGTTATCGCTTAGGCGGTCTTGTAGAAGATGAATTTCCTCCATCTTGAAGTGTTTGTATACCACGTGGGAGTTCCATTGATGTAGCCTCCTGGCTTCTGCTTGACCAGGAAAACATTATCTGAGGAAGCCTTCCCCTCCGGTGCATATTGGATTGCGCCCTTCTTGAAAAGGGGTGCGGATTTCTCTGTCCACGAGGCGTTCCAGTTCTGCCAGCATGCGTAATGGAGGCGAAAGGGCGACCTGAACGGCTGTGATAAAAAATTCTGTGAGATAGCCTTGTAGTGTCTGGAGAATTGGAAACAGTCATCTATGTAGGTCGACTCACTAGTAGAGAAGCGAGTAAGAAAATATCCGAGGACTGTGTATACGATCTGGAACCTGTCGCCCAGAAGCGGCTGGCGGCTCGGTTCCGCTACCGACCAGTCCTCCCAAAAACATCTTTCCCCGTAGGGGAGACTTGAATAGATTTACGTGCTCCTTGAGTCCTGCCATGAACACTACTTCAAATAGTAGGCCTTGTGCTTTTGGGCCGAATTGTCTTTCCTAAGTCCCATAATGTGTTGTTGATGCGCACCAGAACAGAATTGTGTCTGTCGACGCATAGTACGTCATCCATTGAGCTCGGGCGCAACTACCACTTGTCTGGTAGCAGTGGTCTGGGGTATTTGGCCCTGAGGCGTGCGCATACTTCCATCCCCAGAGGGTTGCGCGGCCAATAGCGTTCCTCCAGGAACGGTCCGTCTTCGGTCACTCTGGTTTAGTGCCGCTATTGCTATCTCTGCCTCGGCCGCTGTCACAGAGTCAGGTTTCCCTAACGTACTTCGAGGAAGTGTCCATCAAGCGATGTGGGGCAGAGCCCATAACAGAACCTTCTCCACTGAGGCCGCTACAGCGGCGTTTGTCATTGCTTAGAAATCTTGGGAAGGTTGAGAGTGTCCACCATGACTCATTCCCGTCCTGTTTGGAGACAGTGGTAGTCAGTGGGAGTAGTGTTTGAGGATCAGCACGTAGGGGTGCTAGACTCCTGTTAGAACTGGGGATCACCCGGGTAAAATGGTTTGACTTGCCTGTTTAGTTTGTTTGAGTGTATGAATACCTGTGCCAAGTGTAGAGGGGTCACCTCTATTAGTGTAATCTGGCTACTGAGAGCCGCGGTGCAGGCGCGACTGACTGGTAGTGGTGTTAAGTCAGGTTAGCCGGGTCCACCACAAATGTACGCCAGAGCTGTATGTACGTTATTAAATTATACAGGCTGATTATAGAGGCGCGTGGGGCCTGTCTCCATAAGGTCTGTAACCGCAGGACCCACATCTGTTCGGGTGGATTCATCCCAGGTGGTGTGCCATGGTAACCCAGAGGACACTTACATCAAAGGTAATGGTCTGTCAGTGACCTTGCATGCATATCTGGGGGGTCATCCCAGGTGGCGTGCCATGAAAAAGTACCCAGAGGACACCCACATCATAATTATTGGCACCTCGCAAGTATTGCATGCATATCTGGGGGTCACCCCAGGTGGTGTGTCATGTAAAAAACAACCCAGAGGACACCCACGTTCAATATGTACCCTAGGCACCGTAAATATACATATACGTAGCCCTGTGAAGGGTACTACGCAGTACACTCAGTTTCCTTAGTGGTCCTGCCGTCAAACTGTATCCTGCATGGTACTGTTGCTTTAAAGTAAACTGACAGGCAGTGAGAGGGCTGTATATGCACGTAGTCAGTGAAATCAGGTCTGTATGTGTTTATCTCTTGAAAAATACAGGCCCTTGTGCATATCATCGGGGTTCACCCCGGGTGGTGTGCCGTGGCAATCAGAGGACACCCACATCAATTGAAATGGGCCGTCAGCGCCCTTGCATGCATATCTGGGGGGTCACCCCAGGTGGTGTGCCATGAAAAAATACCCAGAGGACACCCACATAAATTTTTTGCACCCTTGGGTACAGTAATGTAATATAACCCTGTGCCGGGTAATCAGTATAATATTCCAATTGAAGGGTATTGCAGTCTTTGATCCCCTGAGGGGAAATAACGTTGCCTCAAAAGGTTGACTACCATTGCTATAGCCAGTGTGTAATTCCACAGCAGACTGAACTCTTGCTGAACTCTTGCTGCACAGGGGAGTTGAACTCATGGAGGAAAACTCCCAGTGCAAGCCTTTAACCACTGAGTGACCAGCGAGGCAGTATGGCAGTTAAGGTATGTATATCATATATAGTACAGCCTCCATACCAAAGAAACTCAATTGTGCAGGATGGAGAGTAATGCCTACCACAAACTTAAATGTGTACCTTAGAAACTGGTACATAGGTAAAATAGGACACTTATTAAACTAATAGGTTAAATTTAAACGTAGACAATGAATGTTATTTACAAATATGTGAGAAAAGGTCCTTATATATATCCTGCTTTTATTGCCAGTAAAATGACCTTGTTGGTCATGAAAAAATACCCAGAGGACACCCACATAAATTTCACCCTTGGGTGCAGTAATGAGGTATGACCCTGTATAGGGAAACCATATAATATACCCTGGATGGGTAAAGTGATACCACCAAATTCCCCTGAGGGGAGGGAATATAAGCATATGTCACTTGAAATTGCTTGTATCATATCAGCAGGGACACTGATAGCTTGTATAATAATAAGCCTTCAACTACAAATGTATATTATATGCATGCACTCCACTTGCCTCACTGAGGCAGATATACAGGAAAACGTAAAAAATGAAAAAATGAAAAACTTTTTCACCCTTTGGGGTAGGATGCAGAAATGTAACTCTCCCCTGCACCAGAACGAAAGTGGCTAGGGGAGAGAGCGGGGAGTCACCCTGAGGGCAATCCCCGGTACCGTGGCGGCGGTCGGGTGAATACCGAGTCGCCGTGATGGGAGAGAGACGGTCGCCGCGGATCTCGCGATAACCGCGAGATCCAAGATGGCCGCCGGCCGCGTGGGGAAGGGGTTCCCACTCGCGGCCGCTAGCGAGACGCAGAACGCAGCAATCACAAAGCAAACACAGTAATAACAATAACCCCGGCTACCCTCCACCCGTCCCCACCAGCCCCTGTATAATAGCAGGCAGGTCCGCGTGGCGAGCGAGGCACGGGCAGCCGCGCCGCCCGCGGATCGCCTGGAAAGTGTGGTAGAGATATAAGGCAAAATACAGGGACAGTTAGAGACAGAGAGGGGGAAAAACGGGTACAGGTAGACAGGGTATTAAGAATGTTAGATCAAAATAAAACGGTACAGAATACAGAATAACAAGGAATAACCAATATGAAGCATCAGGTAAAAAATACTCTGACCTGTTGATGGCTGGAGCAGCAAAGAAAGAGGAAGTGATGTCATAGACAGGGCCTTTTATGGGCACCATATCTTTTCTCTGATTGGTTGTTACTGTTTCTATGCTGCTGGAGTTTTCAGTAAAGAAAGATATGCAAATATGAAGCCTCCTGTCATGTGGTAAAATTAAGTTTATAGTTTGGCTTGTAATTGTGGAATAAATCAGATGAAGGGTTGTAAATTGCTGAGAAAGGTGGTTGTTGGTGGAAGGTGAATGCAAAGCTATTCTAGAGGACTGGAGATCATTTTTGTCCTTTGCTTCTTCAGGTAAACTGCTGCACAGTCATTCTTACCGCTATCCAGAAATGTTCACCTCTCGTTCGGTGGCCCTTTTAGGTTGTGGACCTTCTGGAGTGGATATTGCCCATGAGCTGGCTCCTTATGCACAACAAGTCACCCTATGCCATCGTGGCCCACCCCCAAAGTGGACTCCTCCTACAGGTGTAACTCTGGCACCAACAGTGGTCGGTGCCACTCCACATAATCTAATCTGTGAGGATGGATCTCAACTGGAAGCTGATACTCTGATTTTCTGTACTGGATATAAATATTATTATCCATTTCTGATGAAAACGAAAGAGCCAAGAATGCTGAAGAACACAGAAGAAAATGGAGAGAGTATAGTTAAAGAGTGTTTTGAGTTCGATTCCATAATGAACAGAACCGGATTGCTTTTGGCAACTCAAGAAGAGCTGGAAAGTATTGAACTGATGAAATGTAAAGATAGGTTGGAGTTAAGTAAGAAAAATACCAATTGGTTCATGATGAACGATGAACTAGTGGTTCCAAATGAAGGTCAAGGCCACCTTCCTCCACTCTATAAACATCTTATCCATGCCCTCTACCCCACCATGTGCTTCATAGGCGCATGCAAGATAGTGTTACCATTTCCTCTGTGTCACTACCAGGTTCTCCTATTCTTGGCAGTGCTAGAAGGAAAATGCCTACTACCTTCTCCAGAGCAAATGCTTTCTGAATCCCTTGATGAATTAAAGAACCACCTGAGTTTGCAATTGCCCCTCAAATTTCTCCATCGTCCAGACCTGTGGGAGTATAAACACTGGCTTGCAGAGACAGCAGGTTTTGAGCCATTGCCTCCTGTAATGAAGAAGATGTTAGAGACTTGCAAGCAATGGTGGGAAATAAACCCTGTGTCATATCGAGATTTCAACTTTGAAGTCTTGAGCAAAGATGAATTTAGAGTAATGCAAGGAGATGCAAGTATCTTAGTGGAGCCCGTTTCATCTACTGGTACATCTGAGAGCTAAATTGTTTGCTCAATTTTTTTACTATAAATCTAGGGGCGGATTTATTAAATATGCTATAGAATTTTAATGTTGGAGCACCTTGAAATGATTATCACTGGTAATTTCAATGACATCTTTTTCATAAGTGACATCATTAAATTTTACTGCATATACATTTTTGGGCGTATGGTAATTACTCTTTTAATGTTCTTTGTTTGCAAATCACGTTTATTTAACAAACTAATTAGTTTAATCCATTGGTATTTCAGTTATGAATAGAGGATGCCTTTTTAATAGAATAGAGTCCCTAAATAATCTTGTCAATTCTGTATCAACATTTAATGATCTCAGTGAGTCCAAACAGCTGACAAAACATTACTATCAGCAGGTAACCTGGTAAGTAAGCAGGGCCGAATTTCCCATTATGCAGAGTAAGCACTTGTGTACAGATACCTGTTGTGAGTAGGGGCCTATTCACAGCTCTTACAATGTGCCTCATGGAGCTTAGGTGGGCTAGTAAAGCACTAAGAGCCTTGGTCAGTGTCTCCTGTAGTCCACGCAGACTCCTATGTTTGATAGCAGAGCTGCAGGAACTGTTATAGAGAGTGTAAAACTCAGTGCTATCCCAGCTCCTCCAGTGTCTGAGTGTGAGGCTGGACAGGAAGTGGATGGGATCACTTCCTATCTGTCCACTAACAGCCTCTCACACAGGAAATGCCTCGCAGTAGGAGCAGGGATAGCACTGAGTGATGCACACTGTATCACAGGTCCTGCAGCTCCAATATCAATCAAAGGAGGCGTACTGGGCTAAGAAGTCATAGGATGGTGAATACTCTGCGAATAATCCTTCAAACTCCACATGTAACCCTAAACAAAAACCCTCCCAAAACCTAAACAAACTCTTTCCTTAGTCCAATAATTAAGCAATCAAGCCTAAACCTGAAACAAAATCCTTCACCTTTATCCTAGCTTTAACTCCTATAAAAAAATTTTTTTTTAAATCAAGCACACCATGTAGTCCAATACTAACTTTAAAGAGACGCTATAGTCACCAGAACCACTACTGCTTAATGTAGTGGTTTTGGTGTCTATCACCTGTTCCTGCAGGCTTTTAAGAGAAAAGGCAGCAATTTCATTCCCTCTAAAACCTTAACCCCCAATTTATCGTAACAACCTCTAACATTTTTTTTTTTTTAATTCTTTATTTTCTGCGTGCATGAAAAAATACAAAGAGGCAAGCAATGCCACAACTGCTATTGCCAGCTTTTAGATCAGTGTTAGGGTCTCAGGCCTGGAGCTCGGACAGCATGCGACCAGTCGACTCAGCAGTCAGGCTCCGCCCCCCCCCTTCTAACATTTTTAACACTGTATGAACCTGTGAGTATAATGCATGTAGGCAGCTGTGTAAATCCAAACACAATACATTACAAGTAGAAATATGAGCATATATACTTATGCAGTTGTTAAAATTAAATATATGCTTTTAGATGTCTTTTGTGCCTGCAGTGTACAATTAATACATTTATTAATGTCACTTTATCTGCCCTTTTTTGGGGGTGGAGGATTATGACATATAGACTTGGCCTGTTGGTAAGTTGAATGCCAGAGTCCCTCTTGGTCTGTTATTTGGAATGGGCCCTGTTTGGACTTCTCTGACATTGTTTAATCGTGCACCCCAAATATAACACAAGTTCCTCTAATCATGTGCTCATACTATGATTGTTGGGGATGGTTTCCTGGTGTCCTCAAAAACGAGACACCAGGGAACTAAGGCAGAACAGGACGTGAAAATCAGGACTGTCCCGCCAAATTCGGGACTGTTACAATATGTTTTTGAATCCCTCAGAGATGGTGCTGATCCATGCCAATGCCTTCTCTCACCTTGACTACTGCAATCCACTTCTCAGTGGTCTTACATGCAGGGCTGGCGCCACCATTAGGCGAACTAGGCATTCGCCTAGAGCACCGGCCTGCTGAGGGCGCCCACCAGTATGTTTCCTGGTGGGATGCCTCCCTCTGTCTGGGGACGCAGCGCTGGGGGAGCGGCTCTTGTGCCGCCCCCTGCACCGGGCCGATCCTCAAGGCGCTGAAAGGTAAGGGCGCCGAGAGGAGCCCTGTCAAAGGGGGTCAAGAGGTGGCCATCTGGCCACCTCAGGGCACCCCCGAAGCTGTATTAGGTAAGGCAGAGCAGGCACCTGCTTGCCTTGATGGCAGGTGCCTGCTCTGCCAAAAAATGCCAGTGACCTGTCCTGAGGAGAGGGAAACGGAGTAGCCAGGCAACGAGGGAGGCAGCCTCTCAATCCTACCTCACGCGCCGTCTGTGATGCCGGGAGCCGGAATATAACGTCATTCTGGACCCAGCGTTCTAAACAGCGGGCGGGAGGAGTGAGAAGCTGCCCTACACTGGACCCCAGGGAGGTGAATGTTTGACTGTCAGTGAGTGTGTGTGTGTGTCTGTCTGTCTGTCAGTGAATGTCTGTCAGTGATTGAGTCTATGTATGTCAGTTAGTGTCTGCCTGTGTGTAAGTATTTGACTGTCAGTGTGTGTGTGTGTCTATCAGTGAGTGTCTGCATGTGTGTGTGTTTGTCAGTATGTGAGTGTGTCTGTCAGTGAGTGTATCTATCTATGTCAGTAAGTTTCTGTGTGTGTGTGTCAGTGAGTGTGTGTGTGTTTGCATAGGCGTGCGAAGCCTATTGCATTAGGGTGTGCACCCTAAAGCACAAACACACACGCCGCGTGTATATGTATATTATATATCCACACATACACGTGCAGTCAGAGAGGGCTGGTAACCTAAATAGTTAGTTTAACCCCATAGTGTCAGGAATACCTGTTTGTGTTCCTGACTCTATAGTGTTTCTTTAAAGATATGCTAATAATATATTCATTGCAATATTTAGGTGGAATTAAATCCTTTCCTTAATATCTCAGTCAGCAATCAAAATCTTTGTAGTTTTCTTTTGTCTTTGCTGCACATTTTCGATGTATTATAACTTTTAGTAACATCCTATTTATCTCAAGACAATGTCATGCAAACTGCATCCAGGGACTTATAGCACCATAACCACTGTAGCACACAACAGTGGTTATGGTGCTTAGTGTCTCTTTCAGTCAGGGTAGGCACCCAAATAATCCCCTCATCTAATGTTGGATGCTGCCAGTTCACAATTATGACCCTTCCCCCCAAATAAATACATTCATAAAATATATTAGGCTACTATTTTGTACCAAGGCATTATTAGAATTTTTATTAATTTACACTTTTTTTTTAAAAAAACAACAACTTTTTGACAATGATTTTGAGCTTTCTGTGTATTTCTAACATTATATCTATGTAATGACCGGATGATAGGCTTATTATGGCATTTACAGTTTCAAATGTTTATTGTAGTGAGAAATAAATGAAAGTCTTATATTATTATTATTATATTATTATTATTATAAATGCCATAATAAGCCATGCTGCAGGATAATATAATTTATTATAGAATAATATAGCCTATAATAGAACCTTACTGTGAGGCTGTATACAAACTGTCTGAGCCAGTGTATTAGTTGATTGAGAAGTCCCAATTATCCTATGTGATGAGTGGAACTGTGGCTGGGGAAAACCTATATTTCTCTTGGTATACAGGGATTTATGGGATTAGAAAAAAGCCTAAATTGAGCCTCTTTTATGTCAGAGAGCAGTCAGTCTGTTCAGAGGGAATTCTTGCCCATTGTGTCCATTGAATGATGCACAGCAACACCAATACATGTATATAGCATGTACAGAGAATCAGTAATTTGGAATTCAGATACAAAATAGCACTTGATTTGAGTTCAGTGTTAATGAATTCCACTAAGGAAACCATAATGACCTCATATAGACCTAACCCTGTCATTGCATGTTCATTGATACTAAAAGACCTAGGTAAAAGTGCATGTGTTGAAGGCAAACTAAGAAGGGGAATGGGCCCAGTATCTTCTAACTTGTAGACCTACATGAATGATGTATGGACATACCCAAAATAAACATACCTGGTAAAGACGGGAGACACATATTTGCTGTCAATTAATCTCTGTCCCATTCAGAGTAGATAAAAAAACATTCCTGAACGATTTATAAGCATGACTCAATGATATACAGTAAAGTTCATTTTCAAGAAATCTCTCAAGAGCTTCTTTCTTACCCTTACTATGGATAAGTCCTGGAGGGACCAAGCTAACCTCGTAGCTCATACTTTGCCTGCTGAATTTGTAAATATTAGTGAGTGAGTAATATTTCTGTAAATGCCAAAATAAGCCATGCTGCAGGATTCGGGAAGGGAGGGGAAATAATCTGTACCTGCCGTTCTTGGAGAAGATACCGCTGTGCTGTGATCTGGCCGGGCCTCACCTCGCCCTAGCGTTGATGTGCCTCCGCCTCCGCGTGACGTCACGGAACGCGCCACGTAAGCTATAGGGGAGGTCTGGAGGAGGAGGAGGAGGAGATCGATCCTACACTATGCAGCGATACCGCTCGCATAGTGAAGGATCGGATGGGAGGGAAAAATTGTGTTAAAGACCGTAAACGGCAGTGCAGCACGGAGGTGATGGAGCCTCAATTTTGAGGCTTGATTAGGGTGTGCCCAGGCACACCCGGCACACCCCGTGCGCACGCCTATGTGTGTTTGTGTGTCTGTCAGTGAGTGAGTGTTTGTCTGTCAGTAAGTGTCTGTGTGTGTGTGTGTCTGTCAGTGAGTGTATGTCTGTCAGTGAGTGTCTGTGTGTGTGTGTCTAACAGTGAGTGAGTGTATGTATGTCAGTTAGTGCCTGTGTGTGTGTGTCTGTCTGTCAATGAGTGAGCGTATGTATGTCAGTAAGTGTGTGTGTGTCTGTCAGTGAGTGAGTGCATGTCTGTCAGTGACTGTGTGTTTGTGTGTCTGTCAGTGAGTGAGTGTATGTCTATCAGTAAGTGTTTGTGTGTCTGTCAGTGAGTGAGTGTATGTCTGTCAGTAAGTGTGTGTGTGTGTGTCTGTCAGTGAGTGTATGTCTGTCTGTCAGTGTGTGTCTGTCAGTGAGTGAGTGACATGAGGGGTCGGCAAAATGGATCTTTGCCTAGGGTGGCAGAAATCCTTGCACCGGCCCTGCATACATGTTCCCAACTTGCCCTATTACAGTCTAAAATAAATTTGTCTTCCTGTCTGCCCACATTTCCCATGCCTCCATCCTCTGTCAGTCCCTACATTGACTTCCTGTAAGATACAGGGCTCAATTTAAAATTCTGGTACTTGCTTATAAATCTTTCATAATGCTGCTCCAACCTACCTTTCCTCCCTAATACACAAGTATGTCCTGTCTAGGCCCCTATGCTCAACCGAAGACCTACGTCAATTTTCCAGATAAGACGAAAATATAGATAGGCGCTGCTGAGATTCGAACTCAGGATCTCCTGTTTACTAGACAGGCGCTTTAACCAACTAAGCCACAGCACCAGATGTTTTGTGAGTGTTCTACGTTCAGGACATCAGAGACTTCTACAGTTCTGGAATTTTAGTAATTATAAAGCACCAACAAATTCTTCAGCAATGTACACTCAGCAATGTACACTCACTTGTACTACCTCCTTTGATGCTCACCTTCAAGACTTCTGTAGGGCTGCACCGTTTCCTTACCTTCTCCATTAGACTTTCACCCAGTCTCAACTCCTTCAAAAATTCATTGAAAACTCACTTCTTCTGGACAACGTATCAATTAAACTTGTTAACAGCTTTTATTCCCTGCACCCTGATTCCTCTCCTACAACTGTCATTAAAAATAAAAAAACACCCACTAAGTGAATATTTTTCTAGCAACCTAGTTTTCTACCCTACCCTTACCTTTTGGATCACTATACCCCACTCCCTAGCATGTAAGCTCATTGAGCAGAGCCTTTGACCCCTCTGTTCCTGTGTGTCCAACTTGTCTGTTTTTCTGTTAGTCCTCCCAGTGTACATTGCTGAAGAATTGGTTGGCGCTTTATAATTACTAAGATTCTAGAACTGTAGAAGTCTCTGATGTCCTGAACCTAGAACACTCATAAAACATCTGGTGCTGTGGCTTAGTTGGTTAAAGCGCCTGTCTAGTAAACAGGAGATCCTGAGTTCGAATCTCAGCAGCGCCTATCAATATTTTTGTCTTATCTGGAAAAAATATTTGCAGTGTTTATGAAATCAATAAATTTACTCAATTCTTTTTTTTTTTAAATATCTTTATTTTCATTTTGACATATGTAACAGCGTTTCAGTTTACAGTGGCTTGTACGTTGGTCAAGTTGGAGTGTGGGTATATTGTGCACATTTCCATAGGTAAACAGAATTGTTGTTTACATTTTTACATTTGTCTGGCTGAACAATGTCAGTTTTCTATTATATCATAAAATCAACATTAACAGGATTAACATAGATCCTAATGCCTAAGATAACATCACATTTCTGTTAGTGCGTGAGGGTTGGGCAACTATGTGGTTGTACCTTGTCTCGACCAGGTGAGTTCGTATAGGAGTGCGTATGATATTTATGCTATTTAGTACCCCATCCGTATTGGGTTTCGGTAGCTGGTTGGCTTGGTGTATGCCTCCTTTGTGGTGAAGGAGTGTATTCTATCCCATTTGGCGGGGAGGAGGTCGCACTCTGCGCGGTAGGTCGTGTGGGCACTGTTGCCTTGTTTACTTTAGTGTTGGTGTGGGTAAGGGCGGGGGTAGTGGGGCAAGGTGAGGGGGAGGCGGAAAGGCACGAGAGAGGGAAAAAAAGTTTTATTAGTAATGGTCTGCTAAGAGGGGAGGGGGGAAAAGGGGGGGGGGGGTGCGCGCTGCGGGCCCCGTCTCTATCTGCTCTCCGCTCCCTATCCCTGTGTGCTTGTGCGGGTCTCAGTCATTCATGTAATCTTCCCAGAATTGCCAGATTTTTTGAAATGTTTTTTCTGAGTTCCTGATTTGGGCTGTGAGTTTATCCATTAAATATGTATCTTTGATCCTCATTAGATTTACTCAATTCTTGATTAGAAACTGTAAATGTCTTTATCCTATTTATTTAATTTTAACAGATAAAAACATTAGGGTTGGTTTGCTAAGCACTGAAATGTACTCAATTAAAAGCTAAATTGCTCAATTTGGGACAAAAATAGCTGATTTGGGTAATTCTCCAACTGTGTATAGTCACAGCTCAAATCTTGGAATGTAATTTTCTATTGATTTGGATTTGGTATCTAATGAGTGGACCCCCACACGGTTTATAAATCTTTTGTTTTTACATAGACTTTGTAGAAACAAATTATGTACATTAGGGGTCAATTCGTTAAACTTAGGATCATAAAAAATGGAATTGAAAATATTTTAATAAACTATTTTTTCTTTGCACAAAAAGCGTGAATGTCTAGCACAACACGCAGAAAAACAATCATTTAATAGTACAATCTAATTCTAGTCTAACGTATAAAATTAGCACACATTTTACTTAAATGTATTAAGTATATTTAATAGGTGCAATCTTGTACTACTTTATAAAAGACATAAATTGAAAATCATCATATTTGGTATTTATAAGGGAAAAAAAAGAAAAACCTCTAAACTGGCATATGAATAGGCTAAAGGGTAAGGCAACTATGCTCCCCCCCCCCCAAAAAAAAACAAGAAAACTGAAATATATATTTTTAATTGTGCCGTTTTTATTAATCACGTTGGGTCCCACACTTTTTTTTTTAATTATAAAGAGGTTTATCCTGCAAACCGCATTGGAGAATTGATAAACGAATTACTAATTTTAGATGCACTCACCGAAGAACGAATAGACAGACAGTAAAAATAAACTAAATGTATATTCTCATATACATACTAAATATACCATATTATGTTATTGTGGCTGGTTGTACACCTGCTATACTATGCTCAAAGTATTGTATATTTTTCTACTGACTATGAATAAAGAAAGATTGACAAAAAAACTAAAAAATAAATAAACATGGGGCAGGTAGCTAGACAGATATACGTGTAGATTTTATTAAATATGTATTACGCCATACGTTTTGTGTTATAGCTTTTTTTATTTTTTTATTTACAGGATATCGCATATATGCATTCATTTATTTATTTGGGGATGGGATCCCCCAAGGCAACATTTTTACATTTCAAAGGTAAAGAAATGGATTAAAAGAGTTTTAAGACCACTTTAAAATCTATTGTTCTTTTCTCTGGGCCATCTTTAAAGGGATTTAGACAGGCTTCATTCCCTTAATCCAGTTTATTTATACTGCCTTTTCTTCTCATTGCTTTGTCCTTTAAATATATTAAATCTTGTCTCTTCTTGGTCCACTAACTGCTTAAATATTCAAAGTACCCTAATTCCCAATAAACCTTCTTCCAACCCATTTTACTTCTTTACAACAAACTCCATAAAGTGGGTTGAAAGTTCCATAGAAACTGCAGATTACATTTAAAAATCCAGGGCGAGGAAATGCTCCGGTCTAATTCCGTTTGAATGCATCCGGTCTTGTGTTAGCAATGCTAATGAGCAAATAAGTCTAATTAAATCTATTAATAAGGTAGAAGTGGGCCTGTCAGGTGTTCAGTGTTGTGTATTACCCAAGACGTGATCAAAGTCGATATAAAGAATGTGATACAAGCTCAGATCTTAAAGTTCATTTGTAGCTTTGCAAAACAAATGAAAGGGAATAACTGTGATAAGTGATTTAAGTTGTACTGTGATGAGCCAAATCATCAACTAAACAAGTGTCAGAGGTTCCAAACTAACTTTCATTTTTAGAAAAAAATAGTTCGGTTTAATCAAATGTTTTCAACATACAAAAGTGTACTGTCCGTCCATCTATCTAACATCACTGATAATATAACATACAAGGGCATATATGATAAGCAAACATTTTATTTAACAAGTTGAGCACACTTTTAAATTCGTCCCATGAATTATTTACAAAGAATGGAACTGCCCCCCAAAAAAACAAATATAATAAACTTTCATTAGCGTATAAGTAAAACTCTACAATACAAACCCAAATCTAATTAAAATGTCAACAAGTGTCTCCCAATAAGTGAATAAAAAGGTGAGAAAATGGATATGTGAACAATTGACATGGTAAGTACGTACATTTACATACTTAACTCTGTCGACTTAAAAATAAGAGAAAGCTCAAAGTATTTGTAACGGAAAACCCCTTAGGGGCTCAGCCACTTAGTCCCTAACAATACGTGATCAAAACACAACAATAAATGTTTCTTTCACTTACGTGCAGAGAGAGAGAGAGAGAGAGAGAGAGAGAGAGAGAGATAGATAGAGATAGAGAGAGATAGATAGAGATAGATAGAGATAGATAGAGATAGAGAGAGATAGAGAGAGAGAGAGATAGAGAGAGATAGAGAGAGAGAGAGAGATAGATAGATTAGGGTGACCACATTTCAAAAATGCCATTCAGGGACACTATCTTGCACGCCCCGGATCCCCTCTTCACACCGGACCTGGGACAGACCTACAAAATGCGGGACTGTCCCAGGCGATCCAGGACACGTGTGCACCCTAAGATAGATAGATAGAAAGAGAGATAGATAGAGAGATAGATAAATACATAGATAGATAGATGGCTATAGACAGATAGTGTCTATAGATAGATAGATAGATAGATAGACAGTGATTGATAGATAGATAGCGATAAATAGATAGCTAGATGATAGATTGATAGATAGCTATAGACAGATAGATATAGCTAGATTAGATAGATAGAGAGAGAAAGATAGATAGATAGACAGATAGTGATAGATAGATAGTGATAGATAGATAGAGTAAATAGATAGATTAGATAGATTAGATCATAGATGTCAAACTCGCGGCCCACAACTAATATGTTTGTGGCCCGTGGCGAGGGAGCGCTGAGTGTAAGCTCTCCCGGCTCAGCTTCCCGCAGTGATGCCGGGAGCCAGAATGTGACGTCACTCCGGCTCCCAGCATCACTCTGCGGTGCGCAAGAGAGCTGAGCAGGGAGAGCTCAAAATCAACGCTCCCTCGCTACCTGTCCGCCCCCCCTGCCTGCCTGAATGTACATCTGCCCAGTAGCCCCACTGGACCCCAGGTAAGAAATCCACTCAGCTCTCCCAAAGCTAGGGAGGCTAGTTGGATTTAAATTAAAATATATTTTTTTAAAGTGTTGGGGGAAATGCGTGTTTGTGTGTATGGCTGTCTGTGTGTGTGTGTGTGTGTGTATGGCTGTCTGTGTGTGTGTGGCTGTATGTGTGTGTGTATATGACTGTCTGTTTATATGGCTGTGTGTGTGTATGGCTGTGTGTATATATAGCTGTCTGTGTGTATATGGCTCTCTGTGTGTGTGCATGGCTGTCTGTGTGTGTGTGTATGGTTGTCTGTGTGTGTCTATCAGTGAGCCTGTGTGTATGTGTGTGTAAAGCAAAATACAATCTCTTTCACTATATGACTCTGTGATTTATAATTTCACCAGTGTAACATATAACACCAAGTGTTTCCAGCAAATAAAAATAAATATAAGACTTTCCTCTAAGTTGTGGATTTTAACCCGAAGATCTCCTCAAATCGTCCATATACACATGAAAACAAATTTGGGTCAATCCAACTATAGAGAAATAAAAAATAACATAGTGCAACTCCGTTTGATATATTTGTAATAGTGATATGTGCCAAATGGATCACTCACGCTTTCACTGTAAAAACAGGGCGTATCAAAATTCTTTGTAGTTCTCAGGTGTTTTTCTGATTCCAATATATGGTCTTTCAATCTCATTTATATGGAAAAATAAGACAAAATGCACCCAGAATGAAAAAATAGAAAGATTTGTGCAAAGTACAAAAAGCATTTATTACTTACACATAGGTAAGGATCAGTCAGCATAAAATCAAAATTAAAACTGTCCACAATGTGTCCAACGCGTTTCTTCCCACTTCAGGGACTTCCTCAGGGACCTTGCAACAGTGTGACAGGTACAAAAATGCATAAAATACATTCCCTCTCCCTCCCTCTTAAATATACCCCACAATCAATAGGTAACGTCCATTCATGAGTTCCTCCGATGAGATTCAGCTGTTTCCGATTGAATTACGATCACTTCCTGGTTCCGGGTATGTGACATCATCACGTCCCATTACGGACGTCCGACGTGCGTTCCACTTGAGTTCCATAGGGTTTCTTTCAATAAATCTATGTTTCTTATACTCCACATTCGGTCCATCATAACGAAACCATTTGAGATGGATATGTTGTGCATAGTTTAAGCATGGGGGGGGGGGGGGGGGGGGAATAAGAACATATTAAAAATATATATTTAAGCACATTTTCCCTTTCTATTGGTTATATATCTCTATACATTTATACAATTTTATAAATACAAAAAATAGAGTCTCTACAAGCAACCACACATGAACTGTGGGAGATAATTACCTTATTACTTAAAGGAGTATATTCTATATATTAAATTTCAAATATGTAATTATTACTTTTTTTATATTGTAGTTATTATGCAATTATAATTTGATATAATGTCAAGATTTATTTTTAAACATCTATGGACAAAAAAAAAATTTTTTCAATTATATTTTTTTTGTTTTCATCTTTATCAATAAAGCTAAACTTATTTTACCTTTAACTATAATTCACAAAACTTCCCTTTGTGTGTTAATTTGATGTTTCTTTCTTTTTCTTTTTCTTTACCCCCCCCCATATACATATATGATTGCAAGGAGAAACTCTTTACATTTTATAGAGATAAGAGAAAAGGATTGGAAAAAATAGAAATTCTATTTGGAGAATTCCCAACACCATAAAAGATAAAAATGAAATAAAATAAGATAAAACATGCAAATGATGTATGACTACAATGGGCTGATTCTAATCCAAAAAACACCATAAATCGATATCTAAATTAAGTCCCCTTGGTTGCAGGGTTTTTAATGTATTAATCCAGTATGTTTCCCGTTGGGCTAATTTCTTAATGAGGTTGCCACCCCTCCAATAATTGTCTATTTTTTTCTATCCCTAAAAAATAGAAGTTTTGCCAATTAAATTTGTTACAAGCATTACAATGAATTGGAACTATATGTTTATTGGATTTTTTTCGGCTATTATTCTGATGTTCTAAAATACGTTCCTTTAGTTTCCCGCAGGTTCGCCCTACATACTGTTTCCCGCAGGGGCATTGTAGAACATTAATTATATTTCTGGTTTCACAATTTATGTTGGACTTTATATTAAACTCTTTCCCTGTTATGGTGCTTTTACATTTTTTTTTACATTTAAAAGTCTCTGAGTTCTACAGGCTTTACATTTATTGCATGAATAAAAAAACTTTTTTGTTTTCAATTTTATTATCTCTATGTGCATTTTTTAAGGCATAACTAGGTGCCAATATATTTTTTACATTTTTTGCCTTCCTGAAAATTACTGGTGCCCTTTTCGGGACTACCTTCCCCAAGATCGGATCTTTCAACAGAATATCCCAATGCTTATATAAAATTATTTTGATCTCATGGTGTTGTGCATTGAATTGGGTAATAAATGAATATTTATAAACTACCTTTTGTAACTTGTCCGTCTTTTTTTGGTTTAAGAATTCCTTTCTATTAAGTTTTCCAATTCTAGATGTCTCCTGTTTTACAATAATTTTATCATATTTCTTGGAAATCAGTTTATTTGATAAATGACCTGCTTGTTCGTAATAATAGCTATATTTCGCACAATTTCTCCTGATTCGAGTTAATTGGCTTTTTGGTATTGAGTTAAGCCAATTATCATGATGACAGCTCTTTTTGTGTATAAAGCTATTTCCTTCCGTTTCCTTGAAATAGCATTTTGATTGAATCTTACCCTGGTTTACAAAAAATGTTATGTCCAAAAAGTTCATACTTTCCGTATCATATGTCTGTGTAAACTTCAAACCATAATTATTGATATTTATGTATTGTAGAAATGTGTGTGTCTGTGAGGGAGCCTGTGTGTCTGAGTGATTGTGTGTGTCTGTATGTGTGTGTGTCTGTGAGGGAGCCTGTGTGTCTGAGTGATTGTGTGTGTCTGTGAGTGTGTGTGTCTGTGAGGGAGCCTGTGTGTCTGATTGATTGTGTGTGTCTGTGAGTGTGTGTGTCTGTGAGGAAGCCTGTGTGTCTGAGTGATTGTGTGTGTCTGTGAGTGTGTGTGTCTGTGAGGGAGCCTGTGCGTCTGAGTGATTGTGTGTGTCTGTGAGTGTGTGTGTCTGTGAGGAAGCCTGTGTGTCTGAGTGATTGTGTGTGTCTGTATGTGTGTGTGTCTGTGAGGGAGCCTGTGTGTCTGAGTGATTGTGTGTGTCTGTGAGTGTGTGTGTCTGTGAGGGAGCCTGTGTGTCTGAGTGATTGTGTGTGTCTGTATGTGTGTGTGTCTGTGAGGGAGCCTGTGTGTCTGAGTGATTGTGTGTGTCTGTGAGTGTGTGTGTCTGTGAGGGAGCCTGTGTGTCTGATTGATTGTGTGTGTCTGTGAGTGTGTGTGTCTGTGAGGAAGCCTGTGTGTCTGAGTGATTGTGTGTGTCTGTGAGTGTGTGTGTCTGTGAGGGAGCCTGTGCGTCTGAGTGATTGTGTGTGTCTGTGAGTGTGTGTGTCTGTGAGGAAGCCTGTGTGTCTGAGTGATTGTGTGTGTCTGTGAGGGAGCCTGTGTGTCTGAGTGATTGTGTGTGTCTGTGAGTGTGTGTGTCTGTGAGGGAGCCTGTGTGTCTGTGTGATTGTGTGTGTCTGTGAGTGTGTGTGTCTGTGAGGGAGCCTGTGTGTCTGAGTGATTGTGTGTGTTTGTGAGTGTGAGTTTCTGTGAGGGAGCCTGTGTGTCTGAGTGATTGTGTGTGTCTGTGAGTGTGTGTGTCTGTGAGGGAGCCTGTTTGTTAGTTAGTGTGTGTCTGTCAGTGCATGTGTATGTTGGAGTGATTCTGTGTGTATTTCAGTGTGTGTGTATGTCTGTCAGTGAGTGTGTCTCAGTGAGGGTGAGTGAGAACGGGGGCAGGGGTTTAGTAGACGGGGGACAGGGATTTAGTAGACGAGGGGGGGACTGAAAATTTACATTTTAGTTTTTTTGCGGCCCACATAAACTTAAACCTTGTTTATTTGGCCCTTGCTAGCCTTTGGGTTTGACATGCTTGTATTAGATGGATAGATAGATAGATAGATAGATAGATAGATCTTGATTTAATAAGCTTTTCATATTATTCAATACTGTTAGAAATCTTTCCAAATATCTTATCCATAGAATTCCCCCATTCAAATCTATGGCATTTTTATAGATAAAATAATTTAGAAAGTTTTCTAACAGTATTGAATGATTTAGGAAGCTTATTAAATCGGGCGATAGATAGACAGAGAGTGATAGTTAAATAGATGGGTTATAATCGATTTATTTATACAGCCTTTCCATACATATGATGATGAAGCATCCAGTGATGTATGTCAAATGTGTGGAATCCTCAAACAGATTGTGACTTCACCCCCTTTGAGATTAGACACACCTCACTGAGAGAGAGCCCGGGCCAGGTTCCCAAATTAAAGCTGCTGAGTGGGGGTCTTGGCAGGAGAACATATGGACACAATGCCTGGCCTGCAATGAGGCAGCACAAGGAAGGCAGGAGGTAATCAGACATTGTGGTATCAAGATAATGGGTTTAGGGGAATCCTAGTGAGAGGGATGAGAGGAGCAATCAATGGGGTGGAGAATTGGATTTACCAGTTCAGCCTCAATAATTACCTGCACACCAGGAAGGAAAGACTTTTGAGAATAGACAGGCGGGCAGATAGGATAGATAGATAGATAGATAGATAGAGCAGGGCCCTCACCAGCTTCTGTTCCTGTACGTCCAACTTGTCTGGTTGCAGCTACTTGTTTGTCATTCCACCTATTGTACAGATACTGGATATGTTGGCTATTTATACGTAATAATAATGTATGCCAGTCCACCAACTGTCTGGGCATTGGACCTCTTCATTAGGAAAGTGCCATGGAGCCTTGGCCTTCACTCCATAGTCAGCTCGGATGTACATATCATTCCTGAAGGGCTTCTTGCAGAACATGTCTACAATTTAGTGTAGGCCATCTGTGGATTACTGTCAGGGCCACCCTTTGGGTGAGGTGAGCAGGTATCACACCTGGGCCTTGTAATATGATCTCTGCAGGTATGAGAGCCACAATCAAACAGCTCTCACCATGAGATCTCTAGGACCTGGGTGGATTGTTGGCCACTGGTTCCCATGCAGCCAGAGGAAGCAGTGTTGGGTGTGCGGCAGCGGAGTTACTGTTAATAACAGGTGCCAATAGGTCATATTCCAGCACTAGCAGCCTGTCTGCAAGAGGGGGCCAAACACACACCAGGGAAATCGCAGACACTCTCAGTACTTCTCTGTGTAAAGTAAGGAAAGAGAATAAAATTATAACTTATGCATAAGTGTCTATGGATATCTGTTAGTGTGTGTTTATAAAAAATAAATAAAATACCGCACTCAAAATTGTTGTATCAAAAGTAAATCGATAAATCAAGTGTGATTTAGTATGCAAAAAATAATTTTATAGAATATATACTTATAATCAAAATTCATATATGTACACACAAAAAAAGCTCTGATGATCTCATTCATTATTTGAAAATTCATCCACTGTACTGAATAATCAAACACTTAATTTAAGAGATATTGTCTAGACATCAATTCCTGGAATTCATTAGTGTGAAATCACTGTCAGGGCCGGTGCAAGGATTTTTGCCGCCCTAGGCAAAAGTTAAGTTTGCCGCCCCCCCCCCCCCATATGACATCACAATGCCCCATGTTAACTAACGCAAGTGCTGCAGTGCCGCCGTGTTTACATTAAAAGGCCTGCAGGGACAGGCTATAGACACCAGAGCCACTACATGAAGCTGCAGTGGTTCTGGGGACTAAAGTGTCCCTTTAATGTGAGGTAAATTAGAGATTAGTGCCACGAATAATATACTAGATTGCCTACTTACAATCAGATGAGGATGGTGATGGGCTCTAGCTGCAGTCTGGCTCCACTCGTCTGGTGTAGAACAGGCTCTCTGGAGGCTGTTTGTGTTCTGGGAGAACGGAAAGCAGCTCCATTTTTTTAAAGGCCCTTTACACAGCTCATGGTCTGGGCCCCAGGGTCCACCTTCATGTTCCACCAAATAGTTTGTTCACAGGAGTAGGGGATGTCCTGATATGTGTGTAAGGAATGCATTGTGTGAATCTGTGTTTGTATGTGTAAGGGCTGCAATGTGTGTTTCTGTGTATGTACGGGATGCAGTGTGTGCGTCTGTAAGGGGTGCATTGAGTGTGTGTAAGGGGTGCATTGAGTGTGTGTAAGGAATGCATTGTGTGTTTCTGTGTGTGTAAGGGATGCATTGTATGTAAGGGTTGAATTGCTTGTGTGTGTGTGTGTCTGTGTGTGTAATGCATTGTGTGTTTTTCTGTGTGCAAGGGGTGCATTGTGTGTGTGTGATGGATGTCAATCTCTCCCCCCCTCCCTTGTCACTCTCTTCTCCCCCTCTCCCTCCCTCGTCACTCTCTTCTCCCCCCCCCCTCGTCACTCTCTTCTCTCCCCCCTTGTCCCTCTCTTCTCTCCCCCCTTGTCCCTCTCTTCTCCCCACTTGTCCCTCTCTTCTCCCCCCCTTGTCCCTCTCTTCTCCCCCCTCCCTTGTCACTCTCTTCTCCCCCTCCCTTGTCACTCTCTTTTCCCCTCCCCACTCTCATTTCCCCTCCTAACCCCGTCAATTCCACTTCCCCCCATCATGTCAATTTATTCCCCCCCTTTCAATTTATTCCCCCCACCCTGCCTGTCCATTTATTCCCCCACCCTCCCTGTCCATTTATCCCCCCCTCCCTGTCCACTTATCCCCCCTCCCTGTCCATTTATCCCCCCTCCCTGTCCATTTATTCCCCCCGTCCATTTATTCTCCCTGTCCATTTATTCCCCCCCTCCCTGTCCATTTATTTCTCCCCCCCTCCATGTCCATTTATTTCTTCCCCCTCTCCATTTATTCCCCCCCTCCCTCTCTATTTATTTCTCCCCCCCTCTCCATTTATTTCTCCCCCCTCCCTCTCCATTTATTTCTCCTCCCCCCTCTCTCTCCATTTATTTCTCCTCCCCCCTCTCCATTTATCCCCCCCCTCTCCATTTATTTCTCCTGCCCCCCCTCCCCCCTCTCCACTTATTCCCCCCTCCCTCTCCATTTATTTCTCCCCCCCCTCCCTCTCCATTTATTTCTCCCCCCCCCTCCCTTTATTCCCCCCACCCTCCCCTACCTATGTTGTAGCGTGGCCGAGCCCTGTATGATCCGCGGGTACAGGGAGCTTTTGTTTCCTGTACACGGCCGGACTAAAAGGAAGTGAACACTCAGTGTTCACTTCCTGTTAGTCCGTCCGGGTACAGGAGACAGATGCTCCCTGTACCGGCGGATCATACAGCGCTCGGCCACGCTACAGTGAGGGAGTGACAGGAGGGAGCGCTGAGCGCTTCCCTCCTGTCAGCCCCTCTCCTCATGCTGTCCCCGGGCGGTGCGCCCTCATGGACGCACCAGCCCGGGCGAAGCTGCAGCCGCCTGAGGCTCTCTACAGAGCGCTCGGGCGGCTGCAGCATTAGGGGGGCCGGCGCTCCTGGCGGCGCCCCTTCCCAAGGGGCGCCCTAGGCGGCTGCCTAGTCCGCCTTAATGGTAGCGCCGGCCCTGATCACTGTAATAATACTGAAAAATGCATAAAGGTTAGTCCTTAATCAAATTCATAAATATGACACTCCTATCCCCACATCTAAAGCTATGCATAGCAATTCATTTGTGCACAGTCCTGATGGATCCAATCTTTGCAAGAATAAATGTATATACAAAAAACTGAAAAAAAAGGGCAGAAAATAGAAAGAAAAAAATACGTGGAAAAATGTGAAAAAATTATGAGAAAAAAAAGTAAAAATATGAAAACAATGAAAATTTGAAGAAATAATGAAAAAGAGTCTTTAGCAAAGTCACTATATACGTGTATAGTGTGTCTATGGTTGGATCTCACCGCTTATAGTGTTGCAGTTCAAATTTTCAATCATGTGCTGCAAGTTGTTAGCTGTCCCGGTAAGTTCTGTGGAAGTAGGAATTTCTTTGTTAATCAGCTAGATAAAGTTCCGGATAGCTGAACGTGTTCGTCGGGCGAAATAGACCTCAGACGGCGGGATAGAGTACCAGATAGCTGAATTGCTGAATTTTATTTTTGGGAATTTTACATTTTTTGAGGTTAGAGAAGGGGGAATACCTCTAAATACCGGCACCACCTAGTAATTGAGTGCAAACACTACCCATGTTTTAGTGTGTGTTTATATATGTCTGAATGTATCCAGGTATGTTTAGTTTTTGGTTTCTAGTATAGTGTGTGAGTGTGAGTTTATGAATATGTGTTAGGAAGTATCTATGGATGTCTGCAAGTGAGGTTCTTTAAGAGTGCTGGTGTATCTGTACGTGTAGTAGTGTGTGTCTAAGTGTGTGTGGTAGTGAGTGTCTATGTGTGTACGGTAGTGAGTCTCTATGTGTGTGGTAGTGTGTGTTTATTTATGTGTAGTACTGTGTGTCTATGTGTATGTGGTAGTTTGTGTCTATGTATGTGTACTAGTGTGTGTCTATTTTTGTGTATAGTATGCATATGTGAGCTATGTGTGTGTGTCTGTGTACCGGTGTGTGTTTATGTATGTGTGCTGCTAGCGTGCGTCTAACTATGTGTGGTAGTGTGCGTATATGAGCTAGCTATGTGTGCTAGCATGTGTCTATGTATGTGTACTAGTGTGTGTTTATATATGTGCGTTAGTGTGTGTCTATGTGTGTGTATTAGTGTATGTCTGTTTATGTGCCCAAATATGTGTCTATTCATGTTTGGTAGTGTGCATATGTGAGCTATGTATGTGTAGTAGTGTGTGTCTATGTATGTGTACAAGTATGTGTCCATGTGTGTGCTACTGTGCATATGTGAGCTATGTATGTGTGGTAGGGTGTGTGTCTATGAGTGTGGTAGTGTGTGTCTATGTATATGTACTAGTGTGTGTCAATGTGTGTGTGTCTATGTATGTGTACGAGTGTGTGTCTATGTATGTGCGGTAGTGTGCATATGTTATGAGATAATTCTGTAACTGTGTCTCTAATTAGATGTTTGTGTTTTTTACGTATGTGCTGCTGTTTGTGTGTCTAGAAGTGATGAGGGGACCTGGAGACCACAAATTGTGAGGCCGGCCCTTTTTGTTTGCTAAACATTTTGGGAAAGGTAGGCCACCAATATATGAGTTGACAATCAATACCAATCGCGAGGATTATCCTGTCTGTGTCTCTTCCATTATATGTTTTGCTGCCCCCTACACCTAAATGTGTATCTGATAAAATGATACTTGCATTGCTAGCTAGTACTACCAGTACATGTACTAATCAGAAGATAAAAGTAAAATATTTCTTGCATGTGAAAAGAAGAAAAATATAGAAACTATGTTTACAGATTTGGTACATACAAGTCACACACAATCACACACACACACACACTCACTTTCACTTTCCGACTGCTAATTGGCAGGTGGAAATTTTGAGCCCTGATTGAGATACTGCATTCTAACAGCTGTTTAAACGGCAAGCTTTGATAAGGACCAATGCGACCTTGTCCCAGGGTGAGAAGACATGTGTAGAGACACACTTCCAGCTAAACCACATTAAAGGTGCTTCCCAGCCAGTCCTAAATTGGTTTCCCAAATAATAAGGGATGCCAAAGGGCATTTGACGTGTGAACACATCAGGCTCAGAGATTAATCAAGGGCCATATCCCGTCTTTGTTCTTGTACACTTTGAGCGATAAGATCACCCAACTGAATGGACTTCATTGAAGTTTGTGGAAAGTGAAGTAGCATTAACACAAACTAACACAATCACAACGCAAACAGAGTGATCACAAATGTATGAATTGTTTAGTGTTACTAAAAGTAACCAATGCAAATATTGATTAATGAAAACATCCATCAAATACTGTCAGTAAAATTTCCCAAAAATTCCCAACTGTAAAAGGTACTGTTTAAACCGCGTGTGGATATCAATCAGAGACAGGGGGGAGATTAACTTAGTTACCGAAAGTAAATCATTAGCCAAGATAAATGGGGATTTTAGACCGTTAGGATTATTTTAATGTTTTAATGCAGTGGTTCCCAACCCAGTCCTCAAGTACCCCCTAACAGTCCAGGATTGAAGGATTACCCAATTGTGTCTAAGGTGTTTTTAGAAAAATACAAAAAACACTTTAGACAGTTAGGATTTCAGGATGTTTTAAAGCATTTAAACGCATTAAAAATACCTTCTGTACCCTAGACTTTCCCTTTAAAGGGACACTCCAGGCACCCAGACCACTTCTACCCATTGGAGTGGACTGGGTGCCAACTCCCACTACCCTTAACCCTGCAACTGTAAATATTGCAGTTTTCATAAACTGCAATAATTACATTTCAGGGTTAACTCCTCCTCTATTGGATGTCTACTAGACAGCCACTAGAGGGCACTTCCTGCTTCATAGCACAGGTTTTCCGTGATAGAGCATCGCTGGACGTCCTCACGCTGTGTGAGGACCTCCAGCTTTGCTCAATTCCCCATAGGAAAGCATTTAAAAGCATTTTTAATGCTTTTCTATGGAGAGCTCTAATGCATTGCCGCGCATGCGCATTAGGTCTCCTCAGCCGGCGGGTGGAATCAGATTTGTGTTAGTCCTCCTTATTATTATTACTATTATTATGCTATTTATATAGCGCCATCAAATTCCGCAGCGCTTTACAATGGGTGGACGAACAGACATGTAGTTTTAACCAGACAAGTTGGACACACAGGAACAGAGGGGTTGAGGGCCCTGCTTAATGAGCTTACATGCTAGGGGGAGTGGGGTAAAATTATACAATAGGTAAGGATAGTATTAGACTAGTGACAGTTGCAGAAGAAGAATCAGTCAGGAGCTATTAACAGTTTAATTGATACGCTTTTATGAAGAGGTGGGTTTTTAACGATTTTTTGAAGGAGTGGAGACTGGGTGAGCATCTAACAGAGGAGGGAAGCGAGTTCCACAGGAACGGTGCAGCCCTTGAGAAATCTTGAAGGCGAGCATCAGAGGTGGGAGTACAGACAGAAGATAGACGTAAGTCTTCAGCAGATCGTAAGGGCGTAGACGGGACATACTTGTGTATAAGGGAGGATAGATAGGTGGGAGCAGCATTATGTAGCGATTTGAAAGCAAGAACCAGAATTTTAAATTGACCCCTATATTTTATAGGAAGCCAATGTAGGGACTGACAGAAGGGTGAGGCATGGGAGGTGCGGGCGGACCAGAAGATGAGCCTCGCTGCCGCATTCATTATGGACTGTAAGGTCCTTAGACCTGACCCCTTTGATCCCTATATTCCTAGTAGCAGGCAGACTGAGGATGATGGGTCTGAGGGCCATGTTGATGAGTGCGCTTTGGCCTCTGAAGGGTTCCAGGCCATGCTGGGTTCCACCATGACTCACTCTGTCCGAGAAGCCTTTGCTTCTGCCATGAGAGCGGTGTCGCCATCGCCCTCCCAGACGCTTGCTCTGGCCTTCCTCTCCCCCCCCTTTTTGCTGCCCTCTGTGGCTGCCTCCACTCTCCTAGGTGCTGGGCCTTCATCTACCCCTGCCACACCTGCGGCCCATAAGGCTCCGGTGAAGGCGAATCATCACACCTCCCATTCTTTGATGCAGGTTCTGCCTGCCATGATGGACACGCTGAAGGCGGACAAAGATGGAGCATTCCAACCGCGCAAAAAAGCCCCAGGCCGGGCAAAAACGGCCAGATTAGGGATACGGGCTAGATCACGTGAGGAGAGGTCGGATACCGACCGGAGTGTGGAGGGTGATTCGGATACCCTTGATTTTGCCTCTTACGTCTCCACCAAGTCGGCTCCTTCTGGGGCTGACTAGTCTCCCCAGGTTGGTTTCTCTCGGCCGTCTGTCGGTAGTGTAGATTGATCCAGTTGCTCTACACAAACCTGGTCGGCTGAATGGGAGAAACCTGGGCATATTGCACAGTAGTTGACACATCGTATGCACACTCCCCTTTCAAAGGAGGGGCTCGGTATTACGCCCGGGGTGCCCTAGACCTTCGATCCCTGGGTCTGTCTGTTTAATCCCTGACGTGGATCATCACATAGCTCGATTTCATCATAAGGCTGGAAGCCCTAGAAGGGGCTAGATTTTCTCTTGAAGAACTGTCAGGGCAAACCTGGAATACGCTGGACCCATTTTCCTAGGTTATGAGGTCCTAGATTCCGCTAAGGCGGGCGAGTCTGAGTTGGAGATTGATGTGGCCATTGGGTGTGTCCAACGGGCTATTTGCCTTTTCAGCACTGCAATTCTGACCATGTCTGCCGCACGCCGTAAGGTGATATTGCTTGAAATAGACCCTATATTAGCTAGTTTAGCTATATCTGATCCCTGGTTTTGCTGCTTACAGCATGCTGTTTGGGGACAGGTTTCTAAAGGACCTGGGCATTTGTGGCAGGACATTCACTGTCATCGATAGGGCCCAGGCGAATATGTAGCGGGTGTTTTTCTTGTTTCCCCAAAGGTTTTTTTGTCAGGGCCGGGAGAAGCAAGAGCAGTCCACCTGGCCGTGGCTTCAGGGGCTCTTCCCGCACCGAGGATTCTGTGATGTCAGGGCGCCTGTCTTTTTTCCCGTTTAGAGGTAGACTCTGGAACACCCGTTTCCCTCAAGGTGCAACGTCGAGCGGATGCCCTTATGGTGACTACCCATTTTTTGCCCTCATTCTCAGGTACAGGTGGGATAGCTAGTGGGTTCGGTTTTACCACGGGAACTGTGCCTGTTGGTGGAGCTGGACATGTTGATCTCCTCGGAGACTTGAGAGCTGATCACAATAGGAGCGATCTGAGAACTGTCGTACGCCCGTCTGGGTTTCACGGGCAATCTTTTCTTGTCCTGAAGAAGGGCGGAGTGGTCCGTCCGGTGGTATATCTTTGCCCTCTCAATGCCTTTTCTGCAGTATCGACATTTCGAATGTGGGACACTCATTGTCTGGGTGACCTTCTCCATTCTTCAGAATGGTTGGTCAAGCCGGATTACGTGATGAGTATGTCACGGTTCCCACCGCTATGGAGTGCAGTGACCTCAGTTTTTACCTGGCGAGGAAGGCGATGGATGTCAACATGTCTAACGTTCGGTCTCTCTTCCGCTCTTTGGTGTTTCACCAAGGTCATGAAGCCGGTGATGTTGTTCCTCCACACGAGGGGTGTTTGGATGATTATTATCTGGACAACATCCTGCTCAGGTTCCAGTCGCAGACACAACTTCACATATGCTTGACATGGACGACCAATTTAATTGAAGTCCATAATGTCTTCTGCGCAGTCCGTGGAATTTTGGACTTCTCAGGGGATTTCATCCATCAGTTTCGGTATCTCCCGGAATCTGAAATGAGGACCATATCGTAGGGGATCAAGTGGAATCTCCGAGCTTTGGAGCTATCAAATGGACAATTAGCGAGGGTTTTCGGCCTACTCGTAACTTCATTTTAAGCGATTTGGGCTGGACCTCTACACTGTCGTGCCCTAAAACATCTGTAGGGCTCTTAGCTCTGGTCCGTGCACTCTTGCATGGAAAGATTGCTGTTGGACGAGGAATCCAGGGATGAATTGGTTTGGTGACTCGCTCACGTAGTGACATGGTACGGCGGAGCCATCTTTGGGTCCGTTCAGGATGTGGCTCGGTTTGGGTCCAGACTGCATGCCCAGTCGATCAGATTCTATGGTTGGGGGCTGGACCCAGCGGCGTTCGTAACAGACACCCTCCTTCAGGTATGACCAGGCATCAGCGGCGTACATACCGCGGTCGCAGGGGTCGCAGCTGCGACTGGGCCCGCCACTCCAGGGGGCCCGGCCGCCCTGCGGACCCCTGTGACCAGGTATCCGCCGCCATCATCTTCTTTGGCCCTGGCCCCCGCGGCAAACCACCAGGGCCGCCGTCCAAGGGGTCCATCGGGTGTGATGACATCACAAGCTGGGAGGAAGTGCCCGCACGTCACTCCTCCCAGCTAACACTGAGAGCCGTGCGGGAGGAAGCAGAGGGAGCCACCACTGGACCCCAGTCACTCACCTGCACCTAGGTAGGAAACAGGAGGGTGACTTAAACATTTTGTGTGTGTGTGTGTGTGTGTGCGTTTGTATGTATGTGTGTCTGTCTGTATGTATATATTTGTGCCTGTCTGTTTGTATGTATGTGTCTGTGTTTGTGTGTGTGTGTCGGGGGGGCAATAGGGGGTCCACGGATCATTTTCGCACCAGGGCCCCATGGTTTGTGTGTACGCCACTGCCGGGCATACAACACTTTGCCTTCTCTCTGTTCACATGATTTCTCGCACACTGTTGAAGTTGCTCAGGCAGGGCTATACACTGGTGATGGTCACCCTCTATGGTAGTCACAACTGTGGTTCCCTCGAGTGATGGAGGTGTTGATGGATTGTCCATGCCTGATTCCGAATTCCCAGACCATCCTTCTGGATCCGGATGGGAATGTGCTTGGCTTGGTAGAGCAAGACATCCTGCCTCTGGTGGTGTGTCTTCTTTTCCAAGACCTTGGAAGCGCCCAGTCGTTCCGCAGACATTACTTCAACTCATTGCCAACGCATGGGCCCTAGGACCTCGTTCTGCCTATCAATCGACATATCGATTGTGGCCTGGTTGGTGCTTGGGACGGGCAGTGGATCCCGTATTTGCCTTTGCACGTTTTTTCATTGAGTACTATTCGTGAGCTTATGTTTTGGTCATGGTTGTTTGTGGTTTAGTTGTTATGATACGTATCTCTGATGATCTGTTTATATATTTAACAGTACTGACAAATCTTGAAATTCAAGTTTGGATTTTGGATATTACCATATTTTTTCTCTTCCCATTTCAGCTTGAAGTTACCGGTTATGTCCGAGTCCCTGTTGGATACAGTGTTAAAAAAATTCTCATTACTACATGGTCTTCGGTTATCGCAAGAAAGAGGGGGATCTTGGGATACACTTGCTTTATGTGGACACTATCTCTACACTGTGATTGGTTGCATGTGTTGCTAGGCAGTTTTTTTCTCAATTTGATATATATATTTTTCTCTCTATCTTTGCTGCTGAGGGAAAGAAAGAAAGAGTTATGCATAATACTCGCCTCCGTGTCTTTAATAAAATCATGACTTTACGTCATGTTAATAGTAAAATCTGGAAATTATATTCAACCACTGCGTCCTTACAGTTGTATTGTGTTCAGTCATTGAATAATAACAACGATATTCCATTCTACCGCTGCATTCTAACAGCTGTAATATCTCCAAACAGGGCTGAAAGTTCCAAGTCCTACCCTGCTCGATAATCTGAAAGTGACTTGCCACTGCAAACCTGGAGTGTCTATGGCACCTTACCAGGCAGGAATGAACATCTACTGGCCACGACTGAACTTTCACTTTCCGACTGCTAACTGGCAAATGGAAATATTGAGCCCCGATTCAGATACTGCATTCTAACAGCTGCATTAACTTCTACCTCTGCATTCTAACTGCTTTATTAATATTATTATTTATATAGCGCCAGGTAATTCCATAGCACTGTACAATAGTTCCCTTCAACTGCTGCCCTCCCACAGCTGGATTCCCAGTCTCGAATTCTAACAGCTGCAGGGCCGGCGCGTCCATAAGGCGGCACAGGCGGCCGCCTTAGGGTGCACCGGCTCTGGGGGCGCAAGATTTCGGTGACCGGCAGGAGGGAAGCGCTCCCTCCTGCCAGGTCACCTTCTGGACCCCCGGCGGGCAGCAGTTCTAATGAGAGGCGGCGAGGGAGCTCTACCTGTCTGCTCTGCTCCCTCGCGCGCCCTGTGCTGATTCTGCAGGAGCCGGAATATGACGTCATATTCCGGCTCCCGGCATCAGCAGACAGCCCGCGAGGGAGCAGAGCAGACAGGTAGAGCTCCCTCGCCGCCTCTCATTAGAACTGCTGCCCGCCGCACTTAAGCCCCACTGGAACCCAGGGAGACATCCACACCAGCTCTCTCCAGGTAGGGAGGCTGGGTGGATATTTATTATTAATTTGTGTGTGTCTGAAAGTGTATGTGTGAGTGTGTGTGTCTGAAAGTGTATGTGTGAGTGTGTGTTTGTCTGAGTGTGTGTGTCTGAAAGTGTATGTGTGAGTGTGTGTGTGTGGCTGTGTATGTGTTTGTGTTTGTGTGTGTCTGTGAGTGTGTGTGGCTGTGTCTGTGAGTGTGTGTCTGTGAGTGTGTGTGTATGTGTCTGGGAGTGTGTGTGTGTCTGTGAGTGTGTGTCTGAAAGTGTATGTGTGAGTGTGTGTTTGTCTGTGAGTGTGTGTCTGAAAGTGTATGTGTGAGTGTGTGTTTGTCTGTGAGTGTGTGTGTATGTGTCTGTGAGTGTGTGTGTATGTGTTTGTCAGTGTGTGTGTATGTGTTTGTCTTTGTGTGTGTATGTGTTTGTCTGTGAGTGTGTGTCTGTATATGGGTGTCTGTATGTGTGTGTATGTGTGAGTGTGTGTATGTGTGAGTGTGTGTATGTGTGAGTGTGTGTATGTGTGTGTGTGTATGTGTGAGTGTGTGTATGTGTTTGTCTGTGAGTGTGTGTCTGTGTATGTGTTTGTCTGTGAGTGTGTGTCTGTGTATGTGTGTGTGTGTCTGTGTATGTGTCTGTCTGTGTCTGTGAATGATTGTATGAATGTGTGTGTATGAGTCTGTCAGTGTATGAGTGTGTGTTTGTGAGTGTCTGTCAAATCAGTGATATTATGTTTGTGATTGAGTGTGTGTCTGTCAATGAATGAGTGTGTGTCAGATCAGTGAGTCTGTGTCTGTCAGTGACGTCTGTGTGTTTGTCATTGAGTGTGTGTGGCTGTTAGTGAGTGTAGCGTGGCGGAGCGGAGCGCAGTAAAGGAGCTTCTGTTTCCTGTACCTGGTCACTGAGAGAGCACTTCCTGTCAGTCCAGCCAGCTACAGAAAACTGAAGCACCTGTAGAGGGTCTGCTCCGCAACGCTACAAGACAGGTAGGAGGCATACCAGGAAGGGGAGTGTGACCGCTAAGAGGGTGGGGGGTGCACCAAGGGACAGAGAGGGGAGGGGAGAGAAAAACCAAGGGACAGGGAAAGGAGGGGGGAGGGGAGAGGAACACTAAGGGACGGGGAAGAGGGAGGGGCTGGTTAGGAGGCACATAGGTGAATATGTTAATTTTAGAGGGGTGGGGCGGAAAAATGCATCTTCGCCTATGTACCCAAAAATCCTTGCACCGGCCCTGAACAGCTGTATAACCTCCGTGGACACTTTAAATGCCGTGAATTGTAACCGTGGCAGAGACATTAGAACCTGTGGAATTATGAATGGTAGCGTAATAATAATTGATGGATGGAACACCATAGCGGCATTGCTTTAATGAGACTCGCTATTCTGAATTCACAGTTTCGATTGAACGTAGAGACTTAGAGATTTATTTTAAGCCAAACGCAATTCAGCCGAACATACGAACCGTGAGCAGAAACGCACCCGCCTTAAGGACCACTTGAAACACGCAACGCCAAATACGTTCAGGCCGGCTTGGGATTCTGGATTCCACCTCTAGTGTAAAAAAAGAGATGATTCATGGGAAAAAGATGATTAACGGCTCGGTTCCTTAATGCTGATTTTATTCACAGATCAAGTGAGAAGGGAGCAATGGAGGTAAAAATTAGAAGTTAAAAAAAAAAATCTGTATTTCTTAATATATATATATATATATTTTTTTTATTTGTTTTACTGTTCCCTCTGTTTTTCCTCTATTAGTTATTTCATACTTTCGATAAAAAATAATTCAGCATGGATTTTCTTGCCGTGCGCAAGTCTGAATGAAAGATTTTTAATACAATTCAGAGAATTCAGCCCAAAAATTCATTTTCATGGCCAGTCTCCAGGAAGAGTCAGGGTGAGGTGTTTTCATTCAACGCTACCTTTAGAGAGTGTTCCCTGTCCCTCCCCCAAGTGTGCTCACTTTGATAAGGACCTGTGTGACCCTGTCCCAGGGTGAGAAGACATGTGTAGAGACACACTTCCAGCTAAACCACATTAAAGGTGCTTCCCAGCCAGTCTTAAATTGGTTTCTCAAATAATAAGGGATGCCAAAGGGCATTTGACGTGTGAACACATCAGGCTCAGAGATTAATCAAGGGCCATATCCCGTCTTTGTTCTTGTACACTTTGAGCGATAAGATCACCCAACTGAATGGACTTCATTGAAGTTTGTGGAAAGTGAAGTAGCATTAACACAAACTAACACAATCACAACGCAAACAGAGTGATCACAAATGTATGAATTGTTTAGTGTTACTAAAAGTAACCAATGCAAATATTGATTAATGAAAACATCCATCAAATACTGTCAGTAAAATTTCCCAAAAATTCCCAACTGTAAAAGGTACTGTTTAAACCGCGTGTGGATATCAATCAGAGACAGGGGGGAGATTAACTTAGTTACCGATTGCAAGTTCATTAGCCAAGAGAAGTGGGGATTTTAGACCGTTAGGATTTCAATGTTTTAATGCAATGTTCAAACACATTAAAATACCTTCTGTACCCTAGACTTTCCCTTTAACTCAATCCTACAAAATCATTGCTTATTCTAGAGTGGAACACTGATGTTTCAAATGATTTAGTATAGTCGTTTTATGAATACCTTTATCAGTCTAGTGATGCTAACACAAAATAATAGAGTATTGTGGCATCTTGTAATACATTTTCTGCTAGAATTTGTAAATGACGAGCTTTTGCAAGACCCTTTATATATAAAGTCCAGAGCATTTTTTAGAGTCGTTGAAGGGAGAATCTCCTGAAATCTTCTTAATCACAAAGTTACATCATCCAGTAATCAAGGAATTACAAAATATGTTCATATCGTGTTAGCACAAATTATCCAAAGATGCCCTGGCTGTGCGTATTCTTTGTTAAGGACCAATTAAATATGTTTCATCACGCACAGAGATATGGGGTAACTAGAAGAATTGAGAGGTCACTCTATGCAATGTTGATGGAGGGCCAAGCCCCTTGTTTTACTATGGATCGGCCTGCCATATTTTACGTTGCCCATGACAATACCCTGTTGAAGTAGCCAAACTCCACATCAATTGCAGTTAACACCAGGCATGCTGTGTTATCACTGTCAGAGGGCAGTCTGTTTAAGGATAACTCCTTCCAAAGGTAAACTTGTTCCCACGCTTTCCCGGGACTTGTCCTGTGTCTCTCTGTCCCTGTGCGGTCACCATGCCATGGGATCACAAGATGGTGTGAATTGCTTCACTTACACACTTATCACAAAGCTGTGAAATGAGCTGTAGGTGACACATAAAGAGACACAATCATCACCAATCCTTCTGTCTACTCGAGTTTCCCAAGAATTCTTGTATTTCCTTATAACTCCTGAAAAGTGGTCATGCGATATCGGAAAGGAATGAAATAAAACCCAAGACTTTGAGTCCCATGCAGGAGCATGGAGCGAAGGCAGGAGATATTGGACACTGAGCTTGTTATAATCAATCTGATCCTTTATAGAAGGATGCCGCTTTGCCCCCCCAACCATAGTCCTGACCAACTGAAGGCCCTTTGAGCTCTGATGAATTAATAACTTACTTGAAAAACAATTAAGGGCAAAATTTAGAATAAAAAACTCACACTGGACAACGAGTGTAACACGGTGTAAACAATAAATTAATGAAAAAATTTGACTCTTTGTAGAAAGAACAAGCGACCTGGTAAATCGTGTGTGGCACGCATTTATTACACTTCATGGCAAATGACTATCAATTGTCATTTTGAATGATTGCAATGAGACTCAGCTCCTCTGAGTTGGTGACATATATTTATCAATTGGCGGTGCTAGCTCAAAATTCCAAATTCTAGAAAGTTAGTTATAGAGTTACTCCAACCCTTTAGGTCAGTTTACATTTTTGATTTTACAATGCATTACTGGGCATTGCCAACAGGTTCCCCGTGCCATTAAGATGTAATATAAAAGAGTTTAAATGTTCCTGTAATGCAGTGCAAGGCAAAGCTCCAGGCGCTGAACTCACTCCTCTGTCTGACGTCAGCAAGTGCCTCGTACGGTGTGCTCTGAGCCGGTGAAAGGGAGGTGGGAGGGATGAGGGTCCTAAATGTTTTGCAACATCAGTAATGGAGGGAGGCGGGAGGGAGCGCACAGATGCAGGGAAGGAGGGAAGAGTGATTTTTCCTTTGTAGGCACCCTGCCTGAAAGGATGAGGATTATTATATCTGCTGCTAGCGCACTGTGCGCACTGACAACAGATGTAAAATATGCACAGAATTGACATTAGGCAGCCTGGAACAGAGAGCCGGGCTGCCAAAGTCACGTGTGCCACGGTGTAATTTGCCCCCGGCACAAAAATGCAAATATCTATGGATGTGTAGTGGTTTAAGCAGAAACACTGCGCATCCAGACTCATACCACCACCATCACTTCAAATCACTGAAGTGGTCATGGTTGTTAAAGTAACCTTTTAATTTACCGATACTCCGTTTAGTGAACAAACCTTCAAACATTCTCCAAGATGCCAACATTCATGTCAAATGATCTAAGTGCCAAAACAGAGACAAAAATTAAACATCCACCCAGCAAACACAGTCTATGAATTCAAAGATTAGGATTTATGATTCATTTTAACATTCAGTTTTTTTTATATTATTTTCTGACACTTTCTGATCTGGACATTCCATTTTACATATGTTTTAGACTGTCAAATTTTGGGTAAATGTTCTAAATGTAAAGATCTGTACATAAATAATAATAACAATAATAATAAGATATATTTCTGTAGCCCAATGCATTTGCCAGACCTTGTATTATTTCAAGGTGCACATGTTTGTATACATTGAAAAGTACATACCAGTAAATACTCATAGAAACATTGTAAGTACTGGATAAACTCATTGTAAGTACTGGATATTTCTGATATTAGAAGTTGTAACAACAATACGTTAGTCAAAGGTAGCGTGGCCGAGCGGTCTAAGGCGCTGGATTAAGGCTCCAGTCTCTTCGGGGGCGTGGGTTCGAATCCCACCGCTGCCAGTACTATTTTATTACTTCACACGGCCCAGTTTATTTTATAGCCCAATTAATATCATAAACACATTTTTCAATAATAACCATTGTACACTAATAAAATATATATTCAACACACAATGGCTTAAGGGAGCATGTGGTGCATTTGTAGCAATCTGATTCCTAATCAGAAATTGTGTTTTCAAATAATATTGGGGTTAGCTTTTCATTTATTTATTTTTTATTTATTTTTTTCTGATAGTGTTAAGATATAAACAGCAATAGTCAAAATTCTCTACTTAAAGGAACATTATGCATTTAACACGATCAGAAATTAGAGGGACAAAGGTTTAAAAATAATATCAGGAAGTATTACTTTACTGAGAGGGTTGTGGATGCATGGAATAGCCTTCCACTGTATGGTTGTATTGTATGTACTGGACACAGAAAACAACCAAAGCATTGGTGGTTCAGTGGTAGAATTCTCGCCTGCCACGCGGGAGGCCCGGGTTCGATTCCCGGCCAATGCAAGGTTGAATTTTTTTTTTTCTTGCTGCTCTCTCCTCTACTAAAAGATAAGTTTGAATTTTGTATAATGATACACTCCCATCTCCTGAGAAATTTTAGCTTAGAGATTAAAAGGAAGTCTTCCATGTCTTAATTTATTAAAGTGCCTGTTTAAAGGAACACCTGCACATGTATGAATTGCTTTAGTTAGACCCACATCCAGCAGTATAGCAGACAGCCAGGAGGGAAAGAAAGAAGACGTTTGTCATTGATAGTCCCCCAGGTGAATAATAGCGCACAGGCAACACGAATTGCCGCTGGCGAAAAATGTCACGTTTATTTTTAAGTTTAAGGGGTGGGGGGAGGTCATGGTGTCTAAAAAGACACTAGGGCACTATAGTCACCAGAACAACTAAAGCTCAATGTAGTGATGGTGTCTATAGTCAGTCCCGGCAGGCTTTTTAATGTTAACACTTCCTTTTCACTGCTTAGTAACACCTCTAGGGGCATTCACTCAGACAGCCACTAGAGGTGCTTCTTATTAGTACAGTGCTGGCATTTTGCGTCTCCGCGCTCTGAATGGCGACGCTGAACACTCCCAGTTGAGATGTATTGATTCAATGCATCTCTAGGAGGAGATGCTGATTGTCGCAGCACAGCGTTTTGCCGCACATGCACAATAGCCTCCCAATGCTTTCCTATGGCAAAGCCTAGTCTAGTGAAAGCATTGGACTGGCTGAGATCATCACATTTGATGATCTCGGCCAAGGAGGTGTAACGAGACGGAGCCAGCCACAGCAAGACCGGTGCAGTTCTGGAAAAAAGGTGAGTAAAATCTCCTACTTAAACTAAAGAGATGGGACCGGTAATCTAAACTGTTATTTTACCACTATAGTGTCAGGAATACATGTTTTTGTGCCCTGACACTACCATTTACCCATTCTTGCTGGGCTGTATTTGTGAGCAATGGCTGTGTGTTTGCATGTAATCATGTTTTTGTATGGAGCAGGTTTGTGTAAACGCAGTTTTGTATTTGTGTATGGTTTTGCTATTTGAATGCAGGAGTGTATTTGTGTGTACTACTGTTGGCTTTCCAATGCAGTTGTGTGTTTGCACGCAGTTTGGGCATTTAGAAGGCGGGGTGTGTTTGTGTGTAGCTATGGCATTGTTTGTATATGCATGTGCAAGAGTACAGCAGTGGCGTTGGCTCCTGGCGGGTTGAAGGTGGCACCAGCGAAGGACAGGTTCAGGTAAAACTCACCTCACCAGCCACCAGACCCCCGCTTTCACCGTCTTTTGTGCAAATTCAGCAAAGTCTCCAGACATTGGTGCTTTAATCTACTCCAGAGCAAATTGATCCATTCAGGATTTACCTGCGGAGTCTTATTCATTGAATAAAACCCCACATGTAAATCCTGGACGTATTGATTAGTTAAGGAGTGGATCCAAAGGAATTTGATTTGTTTGTACCAACTGAAAAGAATTTGTGAACAAGTCTAGTAATTAATGGAATGAAACGTTACAAGGCCTGGAGTATCATACTATTTTATAATCTATGCAAGAATTCTAGGTAGTTATGGTGCCTGGAATGTCCCTTTAACCCAGAAATGGTCCCAAGCTCCAAGAACTGTCAATATGTATTGCTGTCCCTTTGAACTTGTCCCTTTGACCAGTATAAATGCAGGTCCTCCTTGTGTGACCCTGGGAATGGACCCTCTGGCCTTTAACACCCTCCTGCTAATTTCTTACTGCAGCTGTAAAGGTGCCAGTGGCTGTCAGGTTGAAGTGTGTTAACCATTTGTCCCGTAAAGGCAATTCAGAGACCTGTGTTCCCAGAAATAATAAATAAATATTTTTTTTCTTTAAAAAGAAAGCCAAATGATAATTATGACATGGTGGATTTATTTTAGAAATTGCTCCCCCAAAAATGACAATAGAAATAGCGCAGTCTATACCAAGGGGTATTTGGCAGTGCGATTCCAGAGTTGCATTCCTATGGCTAGCTTGCTAACTTTTTCTGCTCTTTCTGATATCATTTTAATTCCTCTATATACGCCACAATGAAAATCAATTAACTAATCAGGGCAGTTTTTTAGGGATCCTTACTTGATTAATGAATTGATAACTTTTTTTGCAACATATTAAAAGATACAAACTGCGTGGCGGCATGTAGACATAATGGGGCTTATTCGTAAAAAGTGGGGGAGCGCTGTTTTCACGCCACAATTTTATAGCACCTTCTGTTTGGGCCCATACTGCACCAATATTTTTGTGCTAATTTCTCTTCATTATCTGCGCCATATTTTTCCTGTGCTGTTAGCACCTTTCCCAATAATTTTGTCTGACACCTTCGTTTTGTCATTTTAATGTATCACAAATAGTCGCGTTAACACAACAGAAACACAATGATTTTTATTCGTACCCCTTAACTTGTGTCTTTGAAAACAAGGCAGGTCTGACAATGACAATGTTACTTAAGTTATCGCTGTTTTCTTGCTGGCTCATACCAAGCCTGCTGCATTGTTGTTATGATGCAGTACGCTATTGGTGAAATCAATAGGAAGGAAGTTCAAATATTTTAGGGAAATTTGGTTCTCAAAAGGAGACTAATAGCAATTAACCCAGGTTTCCTGCCTCAGTCCTCTGACACCAGCTAGTTAAGCTCTATATTTGCATGTGAAATGACTCCTGAGTCCTGATTAAAATTAGATGGTTCCTCCCTTACTTTTTTTGGATTTAAATGTCTTTTGAAATTGTCCATACCCTCTAAAACAGTTGATGCAATTCTATCACATTCAAAGTGCAGCACACCCAGCATTATCTAAATGGGTTTTGTCTTGTTGTAGACCTTGACAAAGACACGCATGTTTTGTGTGTGTTTGGGAACAATGTATTTTTGTATCATCTGGTCATTCTAAAGTTGTTGTTTGAAGGGCTTATCTGGAACACTCCAGATTCTTTATTTCTCGCCATTAATCACAGTGATAAAGGCCTTTGTTGCGGAATATTTACTAATGGGACAGACTCAACTGAAAGTGCACCCCTATAATTTTTACATTGAAAATTGAATTGGAAAATTAGGCAGATTTTAGGCTGTGATTACAACTGAGTTTGAGAGTTTTTACAAAAAGAATTATATATATATATATGTCTGTCTGAATGTTGCAGTCTGATTTTTTTAATTCAGTGTATTGTCAGAAACTGTGCCAATGAATGTTTCTGGCACAGCCTTTTTGGTTTCAAATTATTTGGAGAATTCCCAACAATTCCAACATTAGTGAATGTTCTTGTTAGTAAACTCTAAACTGACCCTAAACTGACCTCCTCAATATGAACATTCTGAGAATTAAGTTTAAATGCTTTTGGCCAGCAAATTGTGTAAAAGTTTAACATTTGAGGCAATCTGTTAGAAATAATAAAAAATAAATAAATTATAATTATGACTTGTGATGGACATGTGAATTCGTTTGTGGAGGGTGTGTGACCCTGTTCAACCCAAATAAATGTGCACAGCGCCTTTAAAGTGGGGTAATTAAAACTGGCACAGGTCCTGGAGTGTGATCGGGGGGTTGGAAGGATGGGGCAATTAGGGGGCAGGTTTGAGAGTGTGAAGAAGAGGTGGGTTTATGGTTTTCAGAGCATGTTGAAGAGTGTGAATAGGAGGAACACAACAGGAACAAGAGAAACACGAATGGGTGGGGACTTGGGGGTCTGGGAAGGTCTAGGAGGAGTTAGTGAACTGGTGAGAAGATCGCTGTGAGATTTGGATTCACATAGCAAGGGACAGGGCACAGAGCATCTTCTCCTATCAAGGAGTGCGTTATTTTCTCCAACCTGGATACTTTGAGCCAGTCCAGAAAGATGAGGAACTCTTACCTCAGCAAAGAGGATAAAAAGGTAAATTCTAAAACTACCAAACTTCCTACCCCAAACCCGGACCTTGTAATTCTCTCCTTGACATTCTCAGCTTCTCATATTCAACTCCTGTTTTAAGAAGTATTCTCCTACAGTAGACCTTGCTATTGGTTGCCCAGCTTCCTTAGCCCATTAATGGGCAATTTTCACTCCGTTTTTTTCCAAGTCTTGACCCTCTGTTTCCTCCCCCCGCCCCCTATTTTTATTTTCAGTTAATGAAACCGGTAATAGAGAAGCGAAGAAGAGACCGCATAAACCAGAGCCTGGAACATCTGAGGATGCTTCTTCTGGAAGCCACCAAAGATGAGGTAGGAGCTCCAAATGTGGAATTTAGAATGTTCTCCCGATTGATACAAAACGTGCACGGCTCGGGGGGTGGTGGGGTGGGGATTTATCCTGTTTATTATAATGATACTCAATACTTCTCATCAAGGCTTAACCCCTCAATGTGCTCTTGTGTGTGTGTGTGTGTGTGTGTGTGTGTGTGTGTTTATAGAAGGATGGGTATGGAGTCTGTGGTGGAGGAATGTATATAAGACTGTGGAGGATTAATATGTATAAGGCTGTGGTGGGTCATGTGTTTTATGGGACTGTGGTTGGGTAAGGTGCATGGAGTCATGTGAAGCTATGGGGTATGTAGAGGGCTGGCTTATCTCATACATGAAACCATCTTTTAACATTCAGAATTCATGATTATCCCTACATTTATTTGTACACCCCTATACATTCAAGTGCATGCTCATTCCAACAAACACCCTCATACGTGACCTTTTAAACCGGTACAAATTCACACCCATACATGCCACTTAATAAAGCACACATGAATACACAGGCTCTCATTCACACACCACAACAAAGACCTGCTTACCCTCATTCATGCACACATACCCAAATACCATTTCACACCTAAAAATACAATTTTTTTTATTTTATTTTTTTATATATACATGCACACATGAAAAAATACCCTCTTATACATGCTCACTTAATCATATACATGTATGGATGAGCACAAACAGCCATAGGTAGCAGATGTAGTAGACAACATGGCTACTATACATGGTTTCTCGACACCTCATGACATCAGCAAAGGGTAACTTCTCTCTAGGTTTCCCAGCTCAATAAATCACAAGATCTGACAAAGTTTTAGGTTATAACAAGGTGTTTTTTTTACTTTGATCCTGATGACCGTCCCTGTTAGGGACTGAAACGTCAATCTCTCAGAACTGAATGTCTACTCAATAATGGACATTTACACTATATATACAAGAAGATAGAAAGGTGGGTGAGTGGGAAAGAAAATTAAATGTAAACCAAGTGCAGGCTAGCCTCTGTAGATTGGACACTCCAAATCCAATAATGAGCAAAATATATATACAGATTAACAGGGCGCCACAGTCACTAAATAGGTATATGTGGGGGGAAGAACCATATAATGAATAAAATAGTAATTTATTAATACAGAAGTAGATAAAAATAATAGCACAATAACAAGTGCTCAAATTATATTAGACAGGAACCCATAGGTATAGCAGCTCGCTAATACATAATGCTGAACTGGGCAAATAAGGTGCAGATTTTAAAAGTGCAAAGTGCAGTGCAAGTATAAGGTACAAGATACTAGTACCAAAAATGCACCAAGTCCATAACATATAGCCCAAGAAAAAAAAGGAAAATAAACAATAAAACCGCTGATACCACGATGCAGGGTCCCAAAAGGGACCCTGCATCGTGGTATCAGCGGTTTTATTGTTTATATATGCTGATTATTTTCCTTTTTTTTCTTGGGCTATATGTTATGGACTTGGTGCATTTTTGGTACTAGTATCTTGTACCTTATACTTGCACTGCACTTTGCACTTTTAAAATCTGCACCTTATTTGCCCAGTTCAGCATTATGTATTAGCGAGCTGCTATACCTATGGGTTCCTGTCTAATATAATTTGAGCACTTGTTATTGTGCTATTATTTTTATCTACTTCTGTATTAATAAATTACTATTTTATTCATTATATGGTTCTTCCCCCCACATATACCTATTTAGTGACTGTGGCGCCCTGTTAATCTGTATATATATTTTACACTATATATACCTAAATCTCTATCATGATTATGCACACTTCTATATGTATATGAATTTACACAAATGTGTAAATGTTTTTTGTTTTGTTGTTTTCCATACAGTCTCTGAAAAATCCCAAAACAGAGAAGGCTGATATTCTGACAAAGACGGTGCATTTTCTGAAACTGTGCCATGAGCCAGGTGAGAGAGATCCAAAATATTATCCATTATTTTATGTACAGTTATAGATATATAATGAATTTTGTTCACAGCCAAAGTGTTCCTAAAAGGCACAGTCAGGGCATTACATGCAAAGCAACTTGCATTCCTCATAATTCTTGGCTCACATCAGGCAGGCTCCCGGTATTAACCCCTTAAGGACCAAACTTCTGGAATAAAAGGGATTCATGACATGTCACACATGTCATGTGTCCTTAAGGGGTTAAACCTCACTGAGTTTGACATGACTTTCACCTGCTGAAGGAAGTTAAGTTTAAAAAAATAAATGAAAAAAATAAGCAGGAATATTTTGGCAATGGCTGCACGCATTCATTTAGCAGAAGGAGCGTGACTTGATATTCACTTTTACATACATTTGACAAACTAGTATATAGCACTAGTGTTACTGACAATACAGCAATTCACTTTTAAATGATTAAAAGTAATCCTAAATCCATCCTCTCATTTACTAATTGATTTCCTTGCTGCAACTAACGCTCATTGTAGTTCTGGTGAGTATAGTTTTCAGAGTATTTACATTGCTCCCTAGGGACACCTCCAGTGGCCACTCCTCAGATGACTTGAGTGTCCCTTTAAGGTTCTCAAGGACCATCGACATCACATGCTCCCAGTAGCCAATAAAAAAACCAAACCCAAAAAAACTTTGTACATTTTTTTTTGTTTTGTTTTTTTTAAACCATGTAATGCAAACCTAAAGTGTAACTTTCTTTGATGAAATGTCCATCTGTTATCATGTAATGAGCATTGCAGATGACTGGTTTAATTTAAAGAGCCTCTTCAAGCACCAAAACAACTTTTAGGTTAATGAAGAGGTTTTGGTGTAGAGTTCATTCCTCTGCATTCTCACTGTTCAATTCTCTTCCATTAAGGAGTTAAATCACTTTATTCATGCAATCCTAGTCACACCTACCCTGGCTGACTTGCACAGCCTCCCTACATAATTCTGGAAAAATAGCCTAATTGTTTTAGCATCCTTAAAGGGACACGCCAGGCACCCAGACAACTTCTGCCCAATATTTACCTTGCCGGGTTAACTCCTCCTTTAAACCCCTTCAGCAACCTGGGATGGGGGGGGGGGGGGGGGGGGAGAAAGAGGGGACCTGCAGTGCCAGGAAAATGGTTTGGTTTCCTGGCACTGGAGTGTCCCTTTAATGGCACATACAATTTACGATTTCTTATCTCCTGTTCTGTTATTTGCATTCTAAGCAAACTGTATCCTCCTGTGCGTGATTAAGTTCAATGAACAGGTCAGGAGACAAGGAGTTCTAAAGTAAACACACTGCGTTATAAAATCTACTTTTTTTTATTTATTTTAGTTTTTATGGAGGCTATGTGAGTAACAGCCATGATATCTTTGACTAGGGCTGCATAACCAGAGTGAATTAACTCCTAAATAGCAGAGCATTGAGCAGGGAGACTGCAGTGGCATGATCTATATACCAAAACTGCTTCATTAAACCATAGTTATTCTGGTGCTTAGCGTATTCCTTTAATGAAGGCGAACCAGGATATGACCTCATATGATGAACCTCTTTAACTAGCTCTCAACTATGCAATGTCCAATCATCTTTCATGCTCTCAATGAATTGTTAGTGATCATGGAGAAATATTAGGCAAACATCATCAGCCTTTGAGAATAACTGCCTAATATTTTAAACCCATATTAACAAATGATTTATCAATGTGATTTTGAAACATAATGTTTATAGAAATGTACCCACAGGAAATTCTAATCGCTGTAGAGTAAAATGAGATTTATCAGTTGAAGCAATTTATTTGTATCAGTTTTTATATAAACCATACAAGCATATTTAAGTGAAAATCATCAATGAAGTATATGGAGGTATCATCTCAAAATTCTGTAAAACCCATAATCTTATATGTCTTCACAAACCCTTTACTTTTTCTGGCCTAGGTACAGAGGATGCAATGAAGACCAAGTCTGGGTTTAAAGGTGGATTTCAGGAAGGACTGAGCCAAGCTGCTACCTTCTTAAATTCAACTGCCAGCATTTCTGAGACAAAGAGAGGTTATGTTGTGGAGAAACTTTGTCAACACATGGAAAACAGAACTTTCAAGAGTTTGATAGAACCTGCACAAGAGGGACCACTGGGAGTTAATCACAGGGAGACCATCCCAAGCCTACCTCAGATCTCTAGGATTCCAGTAGAACTGAAAAAAACGGACCAATGTCCTGAAAGACAGTCTTGCACACCACTTCCCCAAAACTACCAATCCTCCTCCAGTTCCGTTGAAGTGTCTGGTTTTAGGCCAGAATCTCCGTCTTCAACGCAAAAAGTCCACACGAACAGCTCAAAAGAATCCGTGCAAAGAACACTCTTTCCCGCTCCTACCTCAAACTCTCATGTACCTCCAACCCTTGTGTGGAGACCCTGGCCATAAATCGTTACTTTTTTTTATTTTATTTTTTGGTATTTTTTTTTTTTTTTTTAGCACTATTGGGTTTATTTGCTAGAGACTTAAAAACTGAATTCGAAAACTTGGGGATAAAGTGCTTATCTGGGAAAACCCTTCCAACTCTACTATACTCAGTTTGGTTATTTTAGCCAAAGTTTTGCCACTTGCTTTCAGTTCGTATCATTATTTATAAGCGCCAACAGATATTGCAGCGCTGTTTAGTTAACTTGAATGTGGTGTTCAGTGAATTAAACACGGAGTGTCAGAGGGACATTGTCACTAGTCCCACTGACTCTCTCAAGCAGATTCATTCACTAACCTGTGAATTGTATGAAACTTAAAACAGGAAATGTAATTTTAGATTAAAATTGAATTTGGAGACTTTATATATATATATATATATAATTTTTTTTTTTAATCCACTATTTTAACCTAAAATTTGCAAATGAGCAGAATTCCATGTTTAGTGAATTACCTTTTTCTTGTAAATACATTTGTAAACTTAACTTATATGTCCATTTTTGTTTATTTTCCCAGCGCTTCCAATGTGTAACGTCTTTGTAAACATGCTTGGTAAATTAAAAGTTCACTTTTTTTAATTTTTTAAATTTTTTTTTAACCCATTGGATTCCAAGTTGAAAATGATATTCATCGTTCCTTAAAAAGCTCTACTTTTAAAAGGGTGTTAAACATTTCAATAGAAGCGAATGTTAAAACACAGCTGGTGTAAAACAGATATGTCTATCTGCAAATGCATGCGGCTTTATACCAACTACTGCCTCAGTTGATCAAGCTGACTGCAAAAATTGTAAAAATGAAATGTAAATTGTCAGACATTCTGTGAAATTTAAGTTTTTAGACCATGGTGTCCAACCTTTTGGCTTCCCTGGGCCGCATTAAATGCAGAGGAATTGTCTTAAATATGGCACTTACAAGGATAAAAAAATAAGGGAGTTATCTACCAAACAAATTTAAGGCTACCAACTAAGGGGGACTATCTACTGAACACATATATATATATATATATATATATATATATATATATATATATATCACACTTAATCACAGACCTACACAAAGTCACATGAATAAACACAATCAGAGATGGACACAAGTATACATATACAATCACAGACATCATTTATCCTTATCAGAATGGAGCGGTTAACCCCGTAAGGACACAGCCTCTGGAATTAAAGGGAATCATAACATGTCACACATGTCCTGTGTCCTTAAGGGGTTCAAAGTTGCCCTACTGGAGGCAACAGAAAATGGCATTAGGCTTGTCAATAAGAGCAAAAAAGTGTAGAAACCACTGTGGTAGTCAGCAGAAGTGGCCAAAATGGTAAACAAAGTTAGCATTTACCGTAGTAATTATAGGAAGAAAAAAAAGGGAGGAAGATACCGATCTATAAGATTAGGCAGAGAGAGGCAAAACAAGTTATAAGAGCTTCCAAAGCACACAAGAAAAGAATATAGCCCAGTCCATTTTTTTTAAAATAAAAAAAAAAGGGCTGAAATTCTTGGATACATAAATGAGGAAAGTAAAACCACGATTAGTTAGGTTAAAGAGGAAATGATGTAGGAGAGTATAAAGGTTTAGCTGACTGCCTTAACTAATATTTTTACAGATGAAAGACCTCAATTAGGAGGAGAAAAGACTGAGTCATTTGTTACACGTGAGTTTACAGAGCAAGCGTTTCTATTTCAGCTGTCTCTCTAAAGTAAAGAGAAAAAAGTCAATGGGACCTGATGGAATACACCCAAAGTTATTAAAAGAGCTTAGTGGTGTGCTAGCAAAACCATTAACAGATTGGTTAAATAAATCATTGTTAACAGGAGTAGTCCCAGAAGATTGGAAGTTGGCGAATGTTGTGCCCGTTGACAAGAAAGTTAGTCGGGAGGAGTTGGGCAGTAAGCCTTACTCCAGTAGTGGGGAAAGTAATGGAAACCATGTTAAAGGATAGGATTGTTGGACATCTACAATCACATGGATTTCAAGATCAGAGACAACATGGGTTTACTTCAGGGAGATCATGCCAAACTAATCTTATTGATTTTTTTTGATTGGGTAACTAAAATAATAGATCAGGGTGGTGCAGTAGACATTGCTTACCTAGACTTCAGTAAGGCTTTTGACCAGAGTTTGCTCTACAATTAGCCGATTTAGGCAGCCGCCTAAGTCCTTGCGGCCACCTAAATCGCCTTAGGGCAGACTACCATGTCGGGTTCCTCGGTCAGAGACTCTGGACCTGACACAGGAGGGGGCCCGGCAGCTTGCCCATAATGCTGCCAGGTGCGAGGCCTCTCCTGTCAGTCTACCCGGGAGAGATCCAGCCTCCTGTCTGCAGCTCTGCTGGGAGTGAGCTGCAGACTGGTATCGCTCGATCTTGTTACCATGGCAATGCTCTGATTGGAGATTATCTGCAGCTCACTCCCCCTCCACCCCCTGTTACTACCCCGCTTATCCCCTGTTACTGCCTCTCCACCCCCTCTACCTCCTGTCACTGCTCCTCCACCCACTTACAGCTCCTCCACCCCACTACCCCCGTTACTGCCCTTCCATCCCCCACACACCATAACACAGCCCCCTCCGCACACACGGTCACCCCATACACTATCACCATTCCTAAACACTTTTAGCCCCCACACTCACAATAACCCTCTTAATCCTGTCACTCTCACCCCCTCCAACCAAACCACTACAGCCCCATCATCCCACATCACAGGCCTTTGCTTTACCACAATTACCCTATCACAATAACCCCCCTTAATCCAGTCAGACTCTTCTTCTCTTGCACTGTCGCACACAGTCCCCAACCCTGTCACACTCACATAAGCCCCTCCAACTGTGCCACACTCACCCCAAACCCTGTCACACTTTCCCTCCAACTCTTCCACACTAATCCTTCCACATTAATCTAATCCTGCCACATTAACCCCCTTAATCTTGTCACACTCACCTCCCCTCATGCACTGCCTCCTCCAAACATGGCACATTCACCCCAACCCTGTGATACACCCCCAACTATGCCACACGCAGCCTGTCAGATTAACTTTCTCCAATCCTGTCACACTTCCCCATGCCTGGTCAAAAACCCTCCTCCAACCATGTCACAATCGCCCCCCTATCATTCTCACCTCCCTCATTCTGTTACTCACCCCCCAACCCTGTGTCATTTATCCCCCTCACCCTGCCACAGTTACCCCTTTACTCACCTTGTCACGGTCACAAACTGAAGACACTCATTATACACACATGCACAAAGGTCACAGGTAGCCCCCATAAACACCACACACCGCAAGCAGCCACCCCACACACATATGGCCCCAGACAAATACTCATAAAGACATTTACACACAAGGATACTCTCTGTCAGACACACACTTTCATGCACATGCACAGGGAGACAATGCCAGACACACTCAGAAATACACACACTGGCAGTAATGTATACACGACTGCCAGGCTATGTAATCATACCCCGCTGTCGTGTATTAATGATTAGCATAACTGCTAATTAAATTTGTTTATTGAAAATAATTTAGTTTGCAAATGATGCCATAACTACAGTCGGAGAGCTCACAACACAGCGGCACAGGGAACCGCCACACTGCAAGCCTCTGAACAATGAATACAGAGACTTGCTCTCTGTATCCAGCGCTGCAAGCTTGTCCTTCAATACAACTACAGCACCTTATACACACAATGCAACCCCTATTTTTTTCCACTTTGGATGTTAGTGGGGGCCTCATGTTTGAGTTTCGCCGAAGGCCTCACAAAGTCTAGAGCCACCACTGCTTTTAATAGACGTGCAATTTGTTTTGGTCTGAATAGGAATTCGGCAGAATTTCGGACAATTCGGACATTCGGGTACTTCCGAATGTCCGAATTACCGATGTCCCGAAGTTCCGAAATGCCGAAGTTCCGAAGCACAGTATTGCCTAAGTACTAATATACTTACCCAGTGAAAGAAGAAGAATGTTACATTGTATACAATTTTAAATAAAAAGTATACAAACATAGCCAGGATTCACCTGTAAGCATTTGCAACACTTACAACAATCAAGTAACATACATTCATATAAAATGTAAGTTACTTGGCCAGTCAGTTTAATGACAGGAATGAATAAGTAGATAACTCCCTAATTCCCACGGTATTAGGGAGCTATCTACTAAAAGGCTGAAAGACCTAAATTGGTCTTTCAGCCAAATTTACTAATACTAAGTAAAAATTACTTAGTATTAGTAAATTATGCCCCTACTCGCTATAGCGCGAGTAGGGGCATGTCTATTAAACAGTGAGCAGCCTGTGGCTGCTCACTGTTACTAAAAAAGTAAATAAGCCCCCCCGGCCCCCACCCCTGAGTGGCGGGTGGGGGCCCTAATGTAAAATAATGAGGGGGACCTATTGTCCTCCCCCCGGGCCCCCACCCCTGAGCGGTGGGTGGGGGCCCTAAATCAGAATAAGGGGGGGGATCTAATGTCCTCCCCCTGGCCCTCACCCCTGAGCGGTGGGTGGGGGCCCTAAATCAGAATAAAGGGGGGGCCTACTGTCCTCCCCTGGCCCCCACCCGTGAGCGGTGGGTGGGGGCCCTAAATCAGAATAAGGCAGGGGGACCTAATGTCCTGCCCCTAGGCCCCCACCCATGAGCGGTGGGTTGGGGCCCTAAATCAGAATAAGGGGGGGGGACCTAATGTCCTCCCCCCTGGCCCCCACACCTGAGCGGTGGGTGGGGGCCCTAAATTATAAAAAGGGGGGGACCTAATGTCCTCCCCCCTGGCCCACACCCCTGAGCGGTGGGTGGGGGCCCTAAACTAGAATAGGGGGGGAACCTAATGTCCTCCCCCCTTGCCCCCACCCCTGAACGGCGGGTGGGGGCCCTAAATTGGAATAAGGGAGGGGAACCTAATGTGGCAGTGGTTTGGGCCCTACAGTAAAATAAGGGGGGGGACCTAGTGTCCTCTCCCCCATGGCCCCCACCCCTCAGCGGTGGGTGGGGGCTCTAAATACTAATAAGGAGGGGGACCTAAGGTCATCCCCCCTGGCCCCCACCCTTGAGCGGCGGGTGCGGGCCCTAAAAAATGTCCCCTCCCAGCAGGGCCGGACTGGGAAAAAAATTAGGCCCGGGCATTTTTCAATCAGAGCGGCCCCCTAAGAAGGGGGCGGGGCCAGAGAGGGTGTGTTTTGTCATCACTAATGACAAGCACACCCCCTCTCAAAGTGAGCAAGTTGGTTCAATGCGCAGAGCCACGCTGAAGAGCTCTGGCATTAGAAAAAGGCTTGCGCTGTGTTTGCTTTTAAATTGTCTCTGGTGTCTCCACAAGTGGAATACCAGAGGACAATTGGGCCAGGAAAGTGTATGGTGCATGTGTTTGGAGCCTGCTTGTGAAATTGCGTGTGTGTTGAGTGTGGTGTGGTATTGTGTAAATAGGTCAATTTCATTTGTGTTTGTGGTGTAATATGTGTGGCTAGGGGCTGTAGATAGTGTGTGTATAGGGGGCATAGTGTTATAGGGGATGTAGCGAGTGTGTGCATACAGGCTGTAGTGTGTGTGTGTGTGTATAGGTGACGTAGTGTGTGTAGGGGTTGTAGAGAGGGTGTGTAGGAGATCTAGTGTGTAAAGGACCCAGAGTGTGTATAGGAGATTGTGTGTGTGTGTGTGTGTGTGTGTGTGTGTGTATATATATAGAGGATTAAGAGTGCATATAGGGTAAGGGATCTAGCGTGTATCTGGAGCGTAATGTGTGTGGTGGTGCAGTGTGAGGGGTGCTGTAGTGTGTGTGTTTGTATATATATATATATATATATATATATTTGGACGTATTGTATGTGTGAGGGGCGCAGTGTGTGTGTATTTAAGAGGGGTGCTGTGTGTGAGGGTGTTTTTATCTGCCGTCACATTCTAGGTTTCTAATTTTCTTTGTCTGTTAACTCACTGAGGGTTATTTTATATATGTGTATGTGTGTGAGCGAGGGTGCGGTCTGTCTGAGGGTGCGGTCTGTCTGAGGGTGCTGTCTGTCTGAGGGTGCTGTCTGTCTGAGGGTGCGGTCTGTCTGAGGGTGCTGTCTGTCTGAGGGTGCTGTCTGTCTGAGGGTGCTGTCTGTGAGTGAGGGTGCTGTCTGTGAGTGAGGGTGCTGTGTGTGTCTGAAGGTGATGTGTGTGTCTGAAGGTGATGTGTGTGTCTGAAGGTGATGTGTGCTGAGTGTGTCTGGGTGCGCTGTGTGTCTGGGTGCGCTGTGTGTCTGGGTGCGCTGTGTGTCTGGGTGCGCTGTGTGTCTGGGTGCGCTGTGTGTCTGGGTGCGCTGTGTGTCTGCGTGCGCTGTGTGTCTGCGTGCTGTGTGTGTCTGGGGGGGCTGTGTGTGTCTGGGGGGGGCTGTGTGTGTCTGGGGGGGGCTGTGTGTGTCTGGGGGGGGCTGTGTGTGTCTGGGGGTGCTGTGTGTGTCTGGGGGGGGGGGCTGTGTGTGTCTGGGGGGGGGCTGTGTGTGTCTGGGGGGGGGGGCTGTGTGTTCTGGGGGTGATGTGTGTGTGTGTGAGGGGGCTGTTGGTGTGATTTTTTTTATTTAAATATTTTAATTTAAATATATTATTAATTAAAAAAAAAAAAAAAAAAAGTTAGATCCCCCCCTCCCTTCTTACCTTTAGCATGGGAGGGGGGGAGCCGTTCTGCCTGCGAGGAGCCAAGGAGCAGCTTCCTTCCCTGGTGGTCCAGTGGTGAGAGTGAACTCTAACCTGCCGGCTAGAGTTCACTCTCGCGAGATCTGAGCGTTGCCGCGGTAACCGCGGCAACGCTCAGACCTCGCGAGAGGACCCGGCGGAGCTGCTGGATTGAGCTCCGCCGGTGCTCTCTGCTGCTTCCCTCACACCCCACAGCCGGCGGCCGCCTGTCAGTGTCTCTGGGCCGGTGAGGGAGATCTTTGATCTCCCCACCGGCCCATGGAGGCTCAGAGCAGGGCCGGCGCTCGGATAGCGCTGGCCCTGCTGGGGCTGGCAGGGGAGATCCTGTGATCTCCCCTGCCGGCCTCGGCCCCACGGCCATCGCGGCCCACCGGGCATTTGCCCGGTATGCCCGATGGCCAGTCCGGGCCTGCCTCCCAGCCAGAATATTTGATAGAGTCCTAACCTCAACATTTGAGGAGAGGGATTTAGGGGTGATTATTTCTGATGACTTAAATGTAGGCAGACAATGTAATAGAGCAGCAGGAAATGCTAGCAGAATGCTTGGTTGTATAGGGAGAGGTATTAGCAGTAGAAAGAGGGAAGTGCTCATGCCATTGTACAGAACACTGGTGAGACCTCACTTGAAGTATTGTACGCAGTACTGGAGACCGTATCTCCAGAAGGATATTGATACCTTAGAGCGAGTTCAGAGAAGGGCTACTAAACTGGTTCATGGATTGCAGGATAAAACTTACCAGGAAGGGTTAAAGGATCTTAACATGTATAGCTTGGAGGAAAGACGAGACAGGGGGATATGATAGAAACATTTAAATACATAAAGGGAATCAACACAGTAAAGGAGGAGACTATATTTAAAAGAAGAAAAACTACCACAACAAGAGGACATAGTCTAAAATTAGAGGGACAAAGGTTTAAAAATAATATCAGGAAGTATTACTTTACTGAGAGGGTAGCGGATGCATGGAATAGCCTTCCAGCTAAGGTGATAAATGTTGAGTTTTAACGATGAGGGAGTTTAAACATGCGTGGGATGTAAGGCTAGCCTAGAAATGAGAGACTAAAGAAAGTATTTAGAAAATTGGGCAGACTAGATATACTGAATGGTTCTTATCTGCCGTCACATTCCAAGTTTCTATGTTAGTTAAAGAAATTATCTCATTTTGCCTATTTTGATTTAAAGTTTGAAATTCTTGGACTTTAGTGAATATATTCCATTACATTGATGCATATTTATTACCAAGTATACATTACACAGCAAATAAAATCAATGTATACAAACGCACTCTCTCATCCTTCACCTTCCAGCTAGAGATATCTTCTCACCCATCACAAGGTGGCTCGCCGTGATCGTATAGTGGTTAGTACTCTGCGTTGTGGCCGCAGCAACCCCGGTTCGAATCCGGGTCACGGCAGTTTTTTTTTTTTCTCTTTTAATCTTTTTCTTAAAGTCGCACTGCCCCCCCTGTAAAATGAGTATTTGATAAATATAGGGACTACTTTGTCTGTGTTTTTCCTATGTCTGACATTTCTGGACACTAGACAAAGCTACCACTGTCTACAAGCCTTATCTGCTTCTATACAACAGTCTCTACCCTCTACATTACAGCCCAATCCTCCCACACTACAGTCCCTATCTTTCACTACACATCTGCCTCCTACATTACAGCCCCATCCTCCCACACTACAGTCCCTAACTCCCTTAAACTTTAGCCCCATCCTCGCACACTACAGCCTCTATCCTCCTCTACACTACAGCCCACAACTCCCATATGCTACAGTTCCTAACCCTTTACACTGCAACCCCTATCTCCCTCTACACTGCAGCCCCAACACCCTTACTCTAGAGCCCCATCAGTCCACACTACAGTCCCCAACATTCTTTACAACTGCCGCATCATCCCACACTACAGTCCCACCCCACTTACACTACAGCCCTATCTTCACAAACTACAGCCCCTCTATCCCCTTGCTCCACAGCCTCTACCTCCTATTATTATTATTATTTTTATTATTATTATTGCCATTTATTTAGCCCCAACAGATTCCGTAGCACTTTACAATATTATAAGAGAGGGGATTAAACTATAAAGAGGACAATTACATGAAAACAATAGGTTGAAGAGGACCCTGCCCAAACAAGCTTCCAGTCTATAGGAGGTGGGATATAAAACACATTAGGACAGACCCCAACCACTTGCACTACAGCCCCATCATCCCACATCACAGGCCCAAATCTAAACACTACTGTCCTATCCTCCCACACTCTAGCCCCTATCTCTCTTTACAGTATCCTACACTACATACCCCAACCTCTTTATACTAAAGACCCATCCTCCCACACACTATAGCCTCTTCTTCTATGCTACCATTTCTACCTACTATACTACAGCCTCTACCTCCTACACTACAGCCCCCATCCTCCTTATACTGCAGCCCATCATACATAATCTACCCCTATCACCCACAAACACACACAACACGCTCATACCTCCATTCACACTACAGCCTCTATTTCCCCGTCACTCATGCTATAGCCTTATTCAAAAACCCCAGCCCCTGTCACACACACACACACACACACAAACACTACAAATCCTATCCATACACAGAACACCACCTACCCTGTCAAGCATTGCCACACCACATGCTAGGTCCCTTAAAACATGCAAAACATCAAGCAACCTCTCCTCACACAATACCACAACAAGCAGCCTCCCTTCACACAATACCACAAGCAACCTACCCTCACACAATACCACAAGCAACCTCCCCTCACACAATACCACAACAAGCATCTTCCCTCACACAATATCACAAGCAGTGTCCCTTCACACAATACCTCAAACAACCTCCCCTCACAGAATACCTCAAGCAACCTCCCCTCACAGAATACCACAAGCAGTATCCCCTCACACAATACCACAAGCAGTGACCCTTCACACAATACCACAAGCAACCTCCCCTCACACAATACCACAAGCAGTGTCCCTTCACACAATACCTCAAACAACCTCCCCTCACAGATTACCTCAAGCAACCTCCCCTCACAGAATACCACAAGCAGTGTCCCCTCACACAATAACACAAGCAGTGTCCCTTCACACAATACCACAAGCAACCTTCCCTCACACAATACCACAAGCAGTGTCCCTTCACACAATACCTCAAACAACCTTCCCTCACAGATTACCTCAAGCAACCTCCCCTCACAGAATACCACAAGCAGTATCCCCTCACACAATACCACAAGCAGTGACCCTTCACACAATACCACAAGCAACCTCCCCTCACAGAATACCACAAGCAGTGTCCCTTCACACAATACCTCAAACAACCTCCCCTCACAGATTACCTCAAGCAACCTCCCCTCACAGAATACCACAAGCAGTGTCCCCTCACACAATACCACAAGCAGTGTCCCTTCACACAATACCACAAGCAACCTTCCCTCACACAATACCACAAGCAGTGTCCCTTCACACAATACCTCAAACAACCTTCCCTCACAGAATACCACAAGCAGTGTCCCTTCACACAATACCTCAAACAACCTCCCCTCACAGAATACCACAAGCAGTGTCCCTTCACACAATATCACAAGCAGTGTCCCTTCACACAATACCTCAAACAACCTCCCCTCACAGATTACCTCAAGCAACCTCCCCTCACACAATACCACAAGCAGTGTCCCTTCACACAATACCACAAGCAACCTTCCCTCACACAATACCACAAGCAGTGTCCCTTCACACAATACCTCAAACAACCTTCCCTCACAGATTACCTCAAGCAACCTCCCCTCACAGAATACCACAAGCAGTGTCCCCTCACACAATACCACAAGCAGTGTCCCTTCACACAATACCACAAGCAACCTTCCCTCACACAATACCACAAGCAGTGTCCCTTCACACAATACCACAAGCAACCTTCCCTCACACAATACCACAAGCAGTGACCCTTCACACAATACCACAAGCAACCTCCCCTCACAGAATACCACAAGCAGTGTCCCTTCACACAATACCTCAAACAACCTCCCCTCACAGATTACCTCAAGCAACCTCCCCTCACAGAATACCACAAGCAGTGTCCCCTCACACAATACCACAAGCAGTGTCCCTTCACACAATACCACAAGCAACCTTCCCTCACACAATACCACAAGCAGTGTCCCTTCACACAATACCTCAAACAACCTTCCCTCACAGAATACCACAAGCAGTGTCCCTTCACACAATACCTCAAACAACCTCCCCTCACAGAATACCACAAGCAGTGTCCCTTCACACAATATCACAAGCAGTGTCCCTTCACACAATACCTCAAACAACCTCCCCTCACAGATTACCTCAAGCAACCTCCCCTCACACAATACCACAAGCAGTGTCCCTTCACACAATACCACAAGCAACCTTCCCTCACACAATACCACAAGCAGTGTCCCTTCACACAATACCTCAAACAACCTTCCCTCACAGATTACCTCAAGCAACCTCCCCTCACACAATACCACAAGCAGTGTCCCCCCTCACAATACCACAAGCAGCCTCCCCTCACACAATACCTCAAGCAGCTTCCCCTAACACAATACCACAAACAACCTCCCCTCACAGAATACCACAAACAACCTCCCCTCACACAATACCACAAGCAACCTCCCCTCACACAATACCACAACAAGCAGTCTTCCCTCACACAATACCACAAGCAGTGTCCCTTCACACAATACCTCAAGCAACCTCCCCTCACAGAATACCACAAGCAGTGTCCCCTCACAGAATACCACAACCAGTGTCCCTTCACACAATAGCTCAAACAACCTCCCCTCACAGAATACCTCAAGCAACCTCCCCTCACAGAATACCACAAGCAGTGTCCCCTCACACAATACCACAAGCAACCTCCCCATACACATTACCACAACAAGCAGTCTTCCCTCGCACAATACTACAAGCAGTGTCCCTTCACACAATACCTCAAGCAACCTCCCCTCACACAATACCACAACAAGCAGTGTCCCCTCACACAATACCACAAGCAGTGTCCCTTCACACAATACCTCAAACAACCTCCCCTCGCAGAATACCTCAAGCAACCTCCCCTCACACAATACCACAAGCAGTGTCCCTTCACACAATACCACAAGCAACCTCCCCATACACAATACCACAACAAGCAGTCTTCCCTCACACAATACCACAAGCAACCTCCCCTCACACAATACCACAACAAGCAGTCTTCCCTCACACAATACCACAAGCAGTGTCCCTTCACACAATACCTCAAGCAACCTCCCCTCACACAATACCACAAGCAGTCTTCCCTCACACAATACCACAAGCAACCTCCCCTCACACAATACCACAAGCAGTCTTCCCTCACACAATACCACAAGCAGTGACCCTTCACACAATACCACAAGCAACCTCCCCTCACACAATACCACAAGCAGTGTCCCTTCACACAATACCTCAAACAACCTCCCCTCACAGAATACCACAAGCAGTGTCCCCTCACACAATATCACAAGCAGTGTCCCTTCACACAATACCTCAAACAACCTCCCCTCACAGATTACCTCAAGCAACCTCCCCTCACACAATACCACAAGCAGTGTCCCTTCACACAATACCACAAGCAACCTTCCCTCACACAATACCACAAGCAGTGTCCCTTCACACAATACCTCAAACAACCTTCCCTCACAGATTACCTCAAGCAACCTCCCCTCAAACAATACCACAAGCAGTGTCCCCTCTCACAATACCACAAGCAGCCTACCCTTACACAATACCACAAGCAGCCTCCCCTCACACAATACCTCAAGCAGCTTCCCCTAACACAATACCACAAACAACCTCCCCTCACAGAATACCACAAGCAACTTCCCCTCACACAATACCACAACAAGCAGTCTTCCCTCACACAATACCACAAGCAGTGTCCCTTCACACAATAGCTCAAACAACCTCCCCTCACAGAATACCTCAAGCAACCTCCCCTCACACAATACCACAAGCAGTGTCCCCTCACACAATACCACAAGCAACCTCCCCATACACAATACCACAACAAGCAGTCTTCCCTCACACAATACTACAAGCAGTGTCCCTTCACACAATACCTCAAGCAACCTCCCCTCACACAATACCACAACAAGCAGTGTCCCCTCACACAATACCACAAGCAGTGTCCCTTCACACAATACCTCAAACAACCTCCCCTCGCAGAATACCTCAAGCAACCTCCCCTCACACAATACCACAAGCAGTGTCCCCTCACACAATACCACAAGCAACCTCCCCTCACACAATACCACAACAAGCAGTCTTCCCTCACACAATACCACAAGCAGTGTCCCTTCACACAATACCTCAAGCAACCTCCCCTCACACAATACCACAAGCAGTCTTCCCTCACACAATACCACAAGCAACCTCCCCTCACACAATACCACAAGCAGTCTTCCCTCACACAATACCACAAGCAGTGACCCTTCACACAATACCACAAGCAACCTCCCCTCACACAATACCACAAGCAGTGTCCCTTCACACAATACCTCAAACAACCTCCCCTCACAGATTACCTCAAGCAACCTCCCCTCACAGAATACCACAAGCAGTGTCCCTTCACACAATACCTCAAACAACCTCCCCTCACAGATTACCTCAAGCAACCTCCCCTCACAGAATACCACAAGCAGTGTCCCCTCACACAATACCACAAGCAGTGTCCCTTCACACAATACCACAAGCAACCTTCCCTCACACAATACCACAAGCAGTGTCCCTTCACACAATACCTCAAACAACCTTCCCTCACAGATTACCTCAAGTAACCTCCCCTCAAACAATACCACAAGCAGTGTCCCCTCTCACAATACCACAAGCAGCCTCCCCTCACACAATACATCAAGCAGCTTCCCCTAACACAATACCACAAACAACCTCCCCTCACAGAATACCACAAACAACCTTCCCTCACACAATACCACAACAAGCAGTCTTCCCTCACACAATACCACAAGCAGTGTCCCTTCACACAATACCTCAAGCAACCTCCCCTCACAGAATACCACAAGCAGTGTCCCCTCACACAATACCACAACCAGTGTCCCTTCACACAATAGCTCAAACAACCTCCCCTCACAGAATACCTCAAGCAACCTCCCTCACACAATACCACAAGCAGTGTCCCCTCACACAATACCACAAGCAACCTCCCCATACACAATACCACAACAAGCAGTCTTCCCTCACACAATACTACAAGCAGTGTCCCTTCACACAATACCTCAAGCAACCTCCCCTCACACAATACCACAACAAGCAGTGTCCCCTCACACAATACCACAAGCAGTGTCCCTTCACACAATACCTCAAACAACCTCCCCTCGCAGAATACCTCAAGCAACCTCCCCTCACACAATACCACAAGCAGTGTCCCCTCACACAATACCACAAGCAACCTCCCCTCACACAATACCACAACAAGCAGTCTTCCCTCACACAATACCACAAGCAGTGTCCCTTCACACAATACCTCAAGCAACCTCCCTTCACACAATACCACAAGCAACCTCCCCTCACACAATACCACAACAAGCAGTCTTCCCTCACACAATACCACAAGCAGTGTCCCTTCACACAATACCTCAAGCAACCTCCCTTCACACAATACCACAAGCAACCTCCCCTCACACAATACCACAAGCAGTCTTCCCTCACACAATACCACAAGCAGCTTCCCCTAACACAATACCACAAACAACCTCCCCTCACAGAATACCACAAACAACCTCCCCTCACACAATACCACAAGCAACCTCCCCTCACACAATACCACAAGCAGTGTCCCCTACATACATTTAACCCAAGAAGCAGGCCGCGGCACCACAAACACACCACCGGTTTGCACTTGAAACATTGTGCACGGTTGCAGAATGATGGGAAATGCCAATTTGGACTATTTTGTGTTTATATTTGAAATTCAGTTTGAATTCACAGAAATTATCACTTTTTTTTTTAATGGTTGGAGGTATTGAATGAGCCCTGGGAGAGGAGCTGGCAAGCAAGCAAATTGTACTTCAAATTATCAAATCGTGGGGGGCGGAGCCTGACCAGCATCCTGATCACACGCATAACTGCAGAGCTCCTGCAGTTACAATTGGAAAACGGCAAAAAATTAGGCAAAATCAGCTCTCACCTGCACAAGATCACCCTGCCTGAGCTCAGTGTGCCCCACTGAACGCGGGGATACCCGTCTTGTGGGGATCGGTGCAAGAAATCCACGGCTGCATGAACGCGGCCTACAAGCGCGGGAACAGGGGCGAGGCGGCCGATCTCCCCTTCCTCTCGATAACAGCACCAGTGGCATGATGTTCCCCCCCCCCCCCCGGATCGGTGGGGGTTATCCCGACCCAAGCCTGGTTGCCCAGGTCTCAAGCGACGAACCTGCACAGTAAGCCTGCAACACCAACGCCCAAGGCAACATGGGACAGTACAGGCACGAACAAAATGGCGACACGAGCACGGCAAACCACAAGCCGCACAGCAATCCAACCTCCTAGGCGAACACAGGAGTTTTACGAGCGGATCTGCTCCAAACTCTGGAAAACGCTTCACTCCCAAAGGCGATCCTATCAGATGGCAATCAAAGCGGTGGCGGCCTGGATTCGTCCGGCACTTAGGCGCCGTCTGGGCGGATATCCCCTTCGTACCTCCAGTGAGCCTCTTCGCCGGGGACCGGCACGGGGAGAAACAGCAACAGGTATCTTGGGCACCAGCTCTTGCGCCCCAAAACTACTGGTAAAGGTCCCACCAGCACGTCCCACCTGCCCACACCTCGGCGGCCTCAATTACCCTCCTCAAAAAGGGCGCCACTACATCCTTACCGGCTCACGATGCCAACCGCGACATTAACCGGGAGGCAGGGAGGCTGGAGGCCGGTGCACCAAGCAGGTGGAAAGCCCCTCCGCGGCCCACAGAGGAGGGAACACTGAAAGACCCACAACGGGGCGACAGCCGCCTCCTGAAGGAAGGCATAGGATGAAAGAACTTTGCACCATTCATGCCACGCAACTGGGACTACTCAGCCTAAAGGACGGCATGCCACCCAAGACCCCAGACCACAGGAAAATCTTACAAACCTTGTTTATGCATGTTTATCTATCGTTTAGCATAGTCCATACTGGTTAATTTACCTAGCACAGAGATATCGAGTCAGTCCCTACTTAATACTTGTATCTACCGCAATTGTGTACATATGCAATAATCTTGTTAACTCTTCACTGCTCCCCTTCCACTGATTTAATACCTACTAATGCCCCAACTGAGCAGTTTACCCTTCGGTGCATTACAAATCTGTATATGATATGTCTCCCATGCCTGCATGTTAACCGAGCACTATGTTTAATACGCCTCTAAGGCCAACTTTGTTTGTGGATATTTTTAGTTAATCACCTAGCTACTCGAACCACTGTTTAACTACTAAAGCGATGACATTCACTATAATTCTTAACCCTAAGCTACCGTTACCTAGCGATAAGTAACTCAGAATGACAAACGTACTTAGCCAGCTTGTACCTAGCATGTTTTATTACTAAAAAATCTGTGCGTTTCATCTTAATGCTGCTTGACTGTTAACAAATCTGTGTGTTCAACTGTCTGATTATGCTGTTGTGGCATTATTAGCACGCTCATGTTATTTCTGCACAGCAAAAATAAAGAATTAAAAAAAAAAAAAAATTATCAAATCGTAAAAGAGCAAGTGAACGATAATTTGCAAATTTGCATCCTACCGGTGCATTTGGTTCCAACGTTTGTTAATATTAGTGTTTGGTGGTGAATCTTCTGAAACCTATAGTTAGTACAGAAGTGTAGGAATCGGATGCGAATGCACTGCTTTGAATCCTTTACCGAATGAATCTGACTGATGCTTGATAATTCGGCCAGTCTGAATTCCGACCATATTCAACTTTAGTAAATATAAGAATTGTCATTGCAGTCGGGATTCGGTCATTTTAAAATAAAATTAAATAACTATAGAACTAACTTTTACTTCTTATAGAAACGCAAAAAGTAAAGGGAAGCACTAGAGCTTCCTGAAGGGCTTTATGCAGTTTGTGAAAAGGCCGATTTCAATAGTTATTGACACTTTTATATTGGGGCAGAAACATCTCCATGGATGCCAATCAGGCAGGGGGATTTTCACATGTTTCTATTAGCTGCACAGAGATGATGAAAGAGGCACGTGTGCCAAGATTGTTTTGCATTATTTCTTTGGGGGATATAACTGAACTATTAAAAAAAGAAGAAATTACATCATGGCTACCAGTTACAATCGTGGCTACCAAGTACAATCACGGCTACCAAGAGCTTGTTAACACACACAAGCAAATAGTATTTTAAAATACGAGTCTAGATTTTAACAATCATGGCCCATATATTACATAAATATACCCCAGTGTGAGGGGAGGCTGCTTGTGGTATTGTGTAAGGGTAGGCTGCTTACCCCATATAAAAGGGACACTATAGGCATCCAGACCACTTCAGCTTATTGAAGTGGTCTGGGTGCATTTTCCCCGGTCCCTTAACCCTGAGCATGTAATTATTGCAGTTTTTAATAAACTGCAATAATTACCTTTGAAGGTTAACTCCACCACTTGTGGCTGTCCACCAGACAGCCACTAGAGGGACTTCCGGGTGGTTAGTCTACTTTTGGTCGTCTAACTGACGCTAAACGTTCTCACGCTATGCATGAGGACATCCAGATGCACCTGAAACCCCATAGGAAAGCGTTGTATAATGCTTTGATATGGGGAAAGCTCTAATGCGAGTACGGCCATTGACTTCGTGAGGCCGTTGGGGAGCAGCAAAGGTGGACCCCGAGCCAGCGCCAAGGGGCATCGGTGTTGGACTGAGGTAAGTGACAGAAGGGTTTTTAACACCTTCTGCACCACAGAGTGACAGGGGGGGCACTACAGGGAGCTATAGTGCCAAGAAAACAACGTTGTTTTCCTGGCACTATAGTTTCCTTTTAAACTCTCTGGTCTGGATTTCAGCTGTTCAGTTGGTCCAGACAGGCTCTAATCTAAACAAAACTGGCTCATTCGGAGACAGTATCGCAAACTCTTAACATTGTGAAAGAACCATTGTCTTTTTTAAGTTTCTGTTTCCTTATTTCCCTTATATCTTAAAGAAACACCCCAGGCCCTGAAAGCACTTTAGCTTGATAACATGCTCTACATATGAACAGTGTGTCCCTTTTTTCTAGTAGTTCTTCTCTGCCCATGAGGTCTGCGGTTTGCCCTTCTGTGTGATTGCTTATTTTAAAATGACCGAATTCCGATTGGCAACTCAAACAGAACCTTGTTTAAACTACATCCACTGTCGCGTTTTGTCAACTATACATGAGTTAAGTTAGTCCCTTTCTTTATATATTTATAAAAACTACAGCAGTCAGTAAAAAAAAAAATAACAAGAGGTTGTGTCTGTTTTATACAGCAGCGCACTATTATCTTGTGTCTGTTTTATACAGCAGGGCACTATTATCCAACCAGATTCTAATGTTTTAAAATTTAGTGAAGAAGGCAGGACATTGAAGCCCCTTGTGACATTTCTTTGAACCTCACATCCTGGATGAACCTGACATATACATCCAGGTTAATGTTTGCTCAATATGGTAAGTGTTATGCTTGATATATGGGAGGAGTTGACTTTGTGGCCCCATGTAGAGAGATACATTCCATAATTCTCATCTTCTCCTACGCCAAGTGTCCCGTGTTTCCGAGAGACAGAGAGCTGGCCCTTTCCCAGGGTATGGTGTGAAATTACCTTGTGAAGGCAAATTTTACAGCTGGTGTCACATTTATTGTCTCCAAACCTCGTAACGTGACAATTAAGTAAAAGTGTGTACATGGGAAAGACACACTCTCTAGAACTGATCCACTCCCTTTTGCTCTCTCTGACACATTTTAGGAGGCTTTGATCTACCAAACCCAGGCCCACAAGTGCTGTCACTATAGTTTCACAAATTCTCATAGTCAGAGAGAAACACATTTTTTGGTTATTTCCAAGCCTCTAAATGTGCCGCTAAACTGTAAATTTGATCAAACGTTTCTGGTTCCCATTACAAAATGGGCTCTAAACTTAGGTAAATTAGGGGTCAACACATTTGTGACACATTTGTAAAATACCAGTATAAATTGAAAAAAAAAATCACAATAAAATAAGCTCTTCTTTTTTTTCGCCCTAACTTATACATCCACTGTACCTGTATCAATGTGTCTTGAATAGAAGCAGCTACAGTGTGTTAATGTTTTCTAAGTTTGAAATATATTCTTCGTAATGCTTTGCTGTTCGGGGTAGGTTATGGAGTTAATTTATTAAAGCTTGCGATATAAGTCATATACTAGGATCTTAAAATATGATATGAGCAGAAAAGAACATTCATGAAAAAATTAATTCTGCTCATGCATACACTTTTCAAATCCCCATTGTTGAGTATTTCCAAATTCCATGCATGAAAACCAACCACATTTTCAGTAGTTTGGCTCATGTTTATTTAAGTAGATATATCAGTTCTTAAACCGTTGTCTTTTACCACAAACTAATGAACTTGTTCAAGGTAGCAAACTCATCGCTTGCGACACGGCTCCCTGTAATTTGCCAGCCTGTCTATGATGACTGCCGAGCACGCACTTACCATGCAGATTTAAATAAAACTTAAGGAACCGTACGGATTTAAATAAAACTGAACGTATCTCATAGATTTAAATAAAATGGAATATACCACAAACTCTAGTACATAGCTTGTTCAGTTCACGTTAACTTCACTTGGTTTCTGGAAATGGTAACGTAGAGCTGCTACTATTTTTAATTAAAATACATTTACGATTATATGAGACAAACTTTTGAAATATTGTTGTGTAAAGTGGGTGCACTATCAAATTCCATTAGATGCCATAACCAGCACACACTCCTCAAATGTATCAACTGTGAATATTACGATGGATATCAGTCCAATATTGCTCTCCATTTGGCCAACCATTTATTAGCCACCACCAGAGCAGCCTAATATGACCCCCTGAACTGGCCCAGCCTAGTACTGCCACACTGACATACTCCAAAAACCATTAAAGAGGTAGGGGATAATGGCTGTTGGTCTTCTCACCTCTCCTTCCTTCTAACACCTCTGCACACTTCCACGCAGAGCCCCACAGCAGGGATATTAGCCCTAGGGTGGAAAGGAACAAGAAGGACAAAAGGTTATCAGAATCCCTTTAAAATTTCAAAGGAATATCATTGGTCACTTGCTGGGCAGACATTGTGGATGTGACTCCGTTCTATTGGGTGATATCTATCCAAAAACAAAACACTCAACTGGCCTCATAATAGAGGCATAGTCACCCCACCCTGGAAACATTACACACGTTTTATAAATAAACAAAAAGAGAATTGTTAAGCCATGTAAGTCAATTTGTCTGATATTTTAATGTAAGTCAGATACACTTTATCATTACAATACTGGTCATTTTTAGCAACAAAAAAATTATCCACACAGAATTGTGCTTCAATTACCAGCAGTTTAGCTTTGTCAGCTCATTTCAGCTTGGCGTCTATTGAAATCACTCACTCAAATGTTACTTTCCTCCTTAAATTGACTAATGGTATCCTTAGTGTTGTGGAGAAATTGTCCTTTATTTTCTCAAAGACTTACTCACTAGCTATAAATAACCCTACTACAGGCCTCTGGTTATTGCTTCTTGTATAACATTTGGGCAATAACTCTCTAATCAACCCCAGAGAAATATCCAATGTTCAGAACGTCCACTACTTATAAATTGTATTTAATTCTTAATATATCTCTTCTTATCGAGCCAGAGAACGAGTGTTGTAAATGATTTTACATGTTTTTCTCTCAGTAAACTAATTTTCCATTAGATCTCATAACTTTCATAGGACTACAGCTGTCTACACCTTCCGATCCTCAGTGACTTCGATGGCTTTATAGGTCAATCTGGAAAATAGTTGGATTTGTTTAACCCAAGGGTAGTGGGGGAATATTTAAGAGCAGTAATTTCACCCGCTTTCGCCAATGCGTCTCTCTTTTAGAAGTCCAGTAGAGACAGTTTCCCAGGCTATGGAGTGAAATTAACATTAACATCAAGGTGTAAATTCTTACTGTCATTAAACCTTGGAGTGGGACCATTAAACCAGTTGTGTGATCCTGGGAAAGTTGCCTTCCTTGTCCAACACTTGTACTGATTCCTTTTGTTGTTTTTGATCTTCAGCACAAAGTCCTCAGAACACGTTATTTTAAATTCCTACTTAATTCCCCTTTAGAAAGATAGGATTATTAAAAGTACGAGCTTGATGAGCTACAGGAAAAATAAAGATATTGGCAAATGATATGTCTATAAAGAATACTTAGTAACCTGTTTTAATCAGTTACATTCTAACAATAATACACTTATAATAATACATGTATCTGCAAGTCGCTAGCACAATGCTTCCCCTTGTAATTATGGATTTAATACCCCAATTTGTGTTTTGTATTATCAAGGTGGACTCTTCTTGCTCACTAAATTTACAGATATAGCTTTTTGAGAGTAAAGAAAATATCCATTCTGTTAGTTGTTCAAAGAGTCAAAATATGAAAAACTGAAATTAAGAAAATTGATTCTGAAGGCCATCTTCTGCCTGAGAACACAAGACATGAGATGACCATGAAGCCTTTCCAATCATTCGATGAGATATGATGATCATCAATATTTATCATTTCAATAATATATAAAATGTCAGCATATTCTGTTTGACTGTTTATATATTAAAGGAAACAAAGTAATTGCAACCTGGACAAATTGGATAATCACGAAGAAGAGGTGATGAAGGCCCTGGACAAATGGGATTCCAACTTGCATTCTTCTGATTTCAAATCCACTACTTTATAAGTTCAACTAATTGTTCAAACCAGAAAGCACCAGGAGAAGGCAACCCACAGAAATGTGGCGCACAGTTATCTCAATGTCACTTAATTATAGTTTAGATTTAAAAAATAAACTTTGGCTGATTGTTAAATCCATTATATGTGAGCAGACAAGTCCTTCACAATTGTCTCATCTAGAACCTGTTAAGTCATGGAAACCCCCCACTTTTACTAGTGAGACAAACATCAAACACTTAACAGCAATGGGAGTAAAGTGTGCCAGGAAGTGTGTGACAAAGTGTGTTCAGGTGACAGTCTTTACAAATTAACCCCCAAGGCAAGTCTGGCTTCAGTTCGCCTATGTCAGTTAAATCCAGTTTGAAGTCGATGTATCAATCAGGAATATCTGATTAATATAATGACGGTAACCAAAACAGAGAATATACCGCGTCGTGTACTGAAAATTATGGTGAGACGGTGTTGGTTCCAAAACGGTCTCTGTGCATGTATCTCTGCTGTTTGTCGCAAATTATAATATTGTTACTGTTATTTATTTGGAGTTCAGATACATTGAAATGGTTTCATGTATGGTATAAATACATGTCAGTGATGGCTAGTCTTGGGAAAACGCACATTTGTGATATAAATTTCTCATGAATCTTACTTCTCTCATGAATACTACATTTACATGGTTGCTTCTTTTAGTGAATAAATATTATTTGACTGTATGCTTCTTTCACCGGCCACACCAACGCAATTTATTAAGAATTGCAGAACAGACGATATTCCTGTATAAGTGAGCTTATTCCATCATAGGCTTATTTCTGAAAGGTACCAGGGATAGGAAGTTGTTTATTATTCCGATGTTTAATTTTTACAATACTTACTACAGTTTCTCCTTATAATTATTTTTCACTCTTCTTTTCTCTAATTTTGCCCTCAAGGTGTTTACTTGGCATATTGCTTTTTAAGGTTACGTATTTGACTATATTGATTTTCATTCCCATTCAGACAATATATACATATATCATTTTATTTTCTACTTCTTTTTAAGTTCAAAGAATGGAATCTGACTTGGTCCATCTCCCCTTTGCTTTGATTCAACTAAGAAATTGGTAATTAATTCTGCAATTATTCACATATCAACGTTTGCTGTGACAGATACAAATTGGACTCAGCCAGACGGCCTGAGGGGACGATTTGTAAAGATTGTCACCTGGACACACTTCTACACACAGTTCCTGGCACACTTTGCTCCTACTCCTGTGAAATGCTTTGAAGGCCATCTGCCCAGTGGGGTTTCTCTGTTTTAACATGTACCAGGTGATGAGACTAGAGGAGAATTTGTCAGAAGCTGTAGTTTTCAGATAAAGTACAATATCTTAGTATTGTTTTAAAATTGTTAATGAAAAAAGTGTCGTTAGACAAGAAACATTCACAAAATTATTTACTGAAGTGATTTTTAAATTTAATCTCAAAATAGCCAAACTGAAAAAATTCTCTGTTTGGCTAATCTGGTATTAATTATACTTTGAATTCACTTTTAATGTGGGACGGAGTCAAGATACTGAAGCGGATGGCTGCATTATATAAGAGCCGAGTGACAATTCCTGACAAATCGCTATTTTTCCATTCTTGTACCGCTTTTAGCCCTAATCTGGAGGATATTGCTGAACTACCAGCTCTGCTGTTACACAATAGGCCAAATGACCAAGAAACAAAAAGCCGAGAAGCCATGGCTTCAGAGGACATTACAGCAGCAGAGTTACCGCATTTTCTGAGGCATCTGCTTATAGCCTTGTTTTTGCTACAGGATAAAGCTGTTCTGTTAAATGGACTCTTTCGTCTCCCCAGACCAGCTAAGGCCCCAGTCACTGTGCCCATACACTTGGTAGTTATCGTTCAAAATGGCAGGGATAAAGATGCAGTCTTGGCTTTCATAAAGGGGAACTCTCCCTAGAACTTTGAGACAATGTCTCTTACCTTTTATGTAGATCTCTCTGGTGGTACATTGGCGCAGTGGAGGTTGCTCCAACCATTTCCATCTCTCCTCCAAATGCACGAAATCTGCTACCGTTTTTGACTGTCCCGCACTCTCCTTATTCTACACGGTGACTCCTCATATTTAGTTCAGGACCTCCAGAGATCCTCCACACGCATATTTGTTCTTCCACATAGGAAAACTTTGAATCAATGCTTTACTATGGAGATTTGCAAGATTTGTGGGTTACATTTGCATAAATGTTAGTGAAAGAATATATTTAATTGACTTTGTACAACTGTGTAAACATAGATGGGAAGTTAGATATAATCAGTCATCAGAACAGATAGTGCTTAGCTAAAAAAAATAAAAAAAATTCTATGTTCTTGCTGTAAAATAAAGTTCAAATAAAGATGCAATATAACATCCAAGACAAACTGTTAGCATTGACAACAAGTAATTAACATACAAAATATTAAAACACAGGCAAAAGGTGAAGAAGGGCCTGCTCAAACAAATGTACAATCTATATGGAAGTGGTTAAAAAAAAGAAATTTAAAAAGCGACTCTGGTGGGACTCGAACCCACAACCTTTGAATAACTTAATAAGCTAGAAGTCCAATGCGCTATCCATTGCGCCACAGAGCCTTAGAATCCAAACATTGAGGAAGAATGGTGGGATGGATGGCTGATGTACTGCAAAAGAGGGTTTTAAATATATATTATGGGCCTTGTCTTTTTTTTTTTTGCACTATATGGCATATATCATCAGTTAATGTTATAACAGTTACCAAGCGGTACCATATGTTTGAACAATGAGAGGTGCTTCTATCTCCCTATATGGGTGACATTAACCTAATGCCACCTAACACTGAATGGACCAATAAAAAAAGTTAAGTAATTATTGAGTTTGAACTTGGACTGACCTAAAAAATGCCTAAAGAAAGTTTGCAACCAAAATATGAGAGAAGTGCTCCAGTTATAATAATTTGCTCAATGCATTGAAAAAACCATACCTTTACAGGTCGACTATAAAAATAGCATAGAACTTTTTTAATGCCAGGTATCTTTATACACAGGAATTGTGTGTGCATATTTGTGTGTGTTTTCATATAACATAGGATGGTGGAAATTGTTGATTGTTAATTTACAAAGTATTTAACACAATGAATAAATGCAAGATAGAGAAAAATATCATATAGATAGTAAGACTAAAAAGGTTACTAGAATAGAAGTGAAACCACTTTGTTTATGCAGCCCTAGTCACACCTCCCTCCATCTGTTTGCACACCCTCCCTAAACACTTCCTGTAAAGAGGGATCTGATATTTAAACTTCCTTTATTGCACATTCTGCTTAATTTACAATTTATTTTCACCTGCTCTGTTAATATTCTCCTAGACCCTGCAGGCTCCTACTGTGGGTGATTAAAGTTAAATTTACAGAGCAGGAGACAAAAACTTCAAAAGTAAGTTAACATCTGATTGAAAATAAAACCATATTTTCATGCAGGCTGAGTGAGACACAGAAACAGAAGTGCTTTAATGCCTGATGAGAATTGAGGAATGAGACTATATGGGGCATGGTCTATGCAGCAAAACCACTTCATTAAGTTGTTTTGATGCCTATAGTATACCTTAAAAAAATTAGATAACAATTGTGGCAAAAGCCGCATCCCAGACAGTTGTAAAGCCCATGATTTTACATGACGATCAGCCTGCCATCATTGGCTTATTATTATCTTACAGTGATACCAATACGTAGTCTCCACCCAGCTGGTCTTAATACTGATAACAGTGTTCCGAGTTTGCAATGTAAGGCCTCTTTCCTGGAGATAAGAACCTAAAATTGACCATCCTTTATTCTTTTAGAATACTCTGCTATGTGAATTAGTTTTGTTTAATCAAATATTTATAAACTTAATCTTATGCACAAACTTGACTTCCAATATCAACAAACTCAAGGGAGAAACTTAGCCAGACTTGCCTGTGGGGTGAAATTAAAAGGATTGTCACCTGGACACACTTTGTTGCATACTTGTAAGCACACTTTGCTCCCATTGTTGCTAAACATTTGATGTTTACCTGCTCAGCAGGGCTTTATGTTTTAACGCGATCTAGGTGACAAAACCGAGGAGAAGACATCTGCAACATGAGCCATGGATTTTACAATACACATATTAAGGAATGCAAACCTTCTGCTATACTATAGTTCTGGATTCTCTGTTATAACATTATTATTTTATGTTCACTTCAATAGATCTCTCAGCTTCCTCATTAGAATTACAGCTTGTGCAATCGCTTTTGACCGAATAGCAATTTTTCCAAGTTTGGACCAATTTGCGGGTTTTTTGAATCCCATAACTCTAAAGTGCTATATGGACGTATATATCCGAGCTCTTACAAGAGACGAACATGTTCATTTGATTCTTGTTTTGGAGTTCTTTCCGTTGTGCCAAAGAAAGAGATGATCGATGGGAAAAAGGATGATCGATGGTTAGAAGACGGCCACTAAATATCAACTTTATTTGCATATCTAGTGTGAAGTGACCAATAGAAGGCAAAAAGGGGGGTCAATATAAGGAAAATCTATATATATGTATTATATTTTCAAATATATAATATATAAATACAGATTTTGTGTATATATATTACTTGCAATATATAAATACAGATTATTTACAGATTTTTTTACAGACTGGATCAAAATCAGTATACTCGAAAATGTATGTGGCCACAATAGTGATGGAAAAGTTGTTTCAAGGGGACTAAGAGTGTCGATATCTGCAGTTAAGGCGAGGTAGTCTGCTACCTGTCGGTCGAGTCGTTCTCTGAGGGTGGACCCCGAAGGGCTGTGGCGATGCGTAGGACTTAAAAAGCTCCGCATGTCCTCCATCAACAACACGTCTGTAAAGCGTCCTGTCCTTGCCTGGCGTGGTCGTGGGGGGAGGAGGATTACTTTCACCTCTTCCCCTGTTAGATTCCTGTTGTGCTGTCCCTATGAGTTTTAAAATTCGCCTGCCTATTGAAGTCTGTGGCAATTCACCCGTTCGCGAACATTTGCGGAAATTCGCGTTCGTCGTTCGCGAACGGAAAATTTTATGTTCGCGACATCTCTAATAACTATAATGAATTTAGAGTATGAGTCCATCTCTGTTTAAGTGAATGTAAAAGACATTACATGCACTAAAAAACAAACCGCCCAACGTGGGGCTCGAACCCACGACCCTGAGATTAAGAGTCTCATGCTCTACCGACTGAGCTAGCCGGGCTTGTTATAGATGAGCCGCAGTGTCTCACATCCTACAGTAGTGAGCCCCACATTTCTTGGTGTCCCTTTCATGTAATCTGACCCGATGTCACCAATGGACCATAGCATGTGTTGGAACAACCCAGCCCTGACTTTTTCCCAGAATCTAATTTGGCAACTAACAAACAACTGCAAATTACGGATTTACAACCTCTATGACTGACCTCTAAAGTCACCATACATCAGAAGTGTGTCGATGGGTTAGAAGACACATGCCATCAATGTCTCTCTGGCACTTCTCAGGAGGCTTTCATCTCCCACCAAGAGGTGGCATTCTTTAGTCTCTTCCCAAATCACTATGATTAACAAGAACACACATTTGTTGCCAATTTGGGAGATTAATAATGATTCTGTGCTTTATAAAGCAAACTTCCAAATCATTTCAATCCTATTATACATGAAGAATGAGATATTAAACAGGTGAGGAATTATTGAACATACCAAAATTATAAACATTAGTTATAAAAGAGTGAACCACATTGGGGTATATCTAAATAGGGAGATTTAATACAGAATGCCATATAGGATATACGTTAATACAGGGAGAATGAATGCAGTGTACCCCAGGGGCCCATTATAATTCAGGATATGTCTGGGGCTATATCTAATTTCATGTAGGATTACTAAACTACGCAGCAGGAGTTTATCTAAAAGTTTAGAGAATTTCGATATAAATATGAAGATGAGAGTCAATGACAAAAAATATTGATGCATTGGCCGGGAATCGAACCCGGGCCTCCCGCGTGGCAGGCGAGAATTCTACCACTGAACCACCAATGCTTTCATACAAAATTGTCGCAAGACACAAATGTTATCACAACCATTGACGTGATGTTTTCACCATTTGATTTTATATACGCCAAAGGAAATATAGAGTATAACCTGGAAGATAACTAGCACCCTAGGGATTCATGTGAAGACAGTGACAGAGTCCAGACTCTTGAGAATTCAAAGTGATTTTCAAATTTTAGGTCACAATAGCTGACATAGCAAGTCAAAATAAAATGCAAAAGTAAAAAATTAAAAACAAGTAAAAATGTACAAATTATGGACAGCCATAAGCCATGTACTGTTTTTAACCCTTAGATAACCTGGAATCTTTAGTATGTACAAGAAATAATCTTAAAGTTAGAATATATAAAGTGCTTTTTTATGACTTCAACTGAAAATCAACAAACAAATAAATAAATTATATTTAGCAAGGTTAAATGTTGGTCAGTTAGAGATTTTTCAGTCCTGGGATGAAAGGAGCAAAAGCCTAAGGTGTTTAACCTTGGTGGTCCGGTGGGGAAGTCCTGGCTGTCCTAGGGGTGAGAGTAAACTCTAGCCTGCAGCTCAGGCTAGGGTTCACTCTTGCGAGAGCGGAGCCCCAAAAAAGGCTAAATAAAAAAATTAATTTATTACCAAGGATGTTGTTCCTCTTCCAGGCATTGCCCACGAAAGTCACGAAAGGGGACCTTCAACCCCTACAAACCAACATAGATCAATTTATCTGGGCACGCAAAAGACATAGGATAGCCCGACACGTACTCTACCGACCAAAGGGACTAGGGGGACTGGGACTCCCCAATATTCACCTGTAATACCTGTCAGCACAGCTAGCCCAAATAATAGAGTGGCACTCACCCCCGGAAAGACGCAGATGGACAGACCTGGAATCCCTAGTGATGGGAAGGGACCTTCCCCAGTATTGGATCTGGGTACCAAAAGCAGACAGACCACCCGTACTCACAGACTGCCCAGCTATACTCAATTCCATTAAAATATGGGACGCTAATGCTCAAAAATACGCTCTAACCAGACTGCCCTCACCTCTCACCCCATATCTGAGAAATAGGGCATTCACGCCGGGTATGCGGGCGAGGGACTTCTAAGGACTAGAATACACAGGCCTGCAGAGATACCATCACCTATACGACGGAGACACATTCAAAACCTTTGACGAACTAAAACAGGCAGGGCCACTACAGACTAGAGACTTTTTTAGATACATACAATTACAGGACTTCGCTAACCAGCCTAGGGTGAAAGAGACAGCCAAGGCCCCAATGACTAGTTTTGAAAGATTATGCATGATGGAAACCACTCGAACGGGCCTGATCACCGGGCTCTACGCACAACTCAGCGCTCCGGAGAGGAACGCAGAACCCCTCACATATATCACCCAATGGGAGAAAGATCTACACCAAACATTAGAAGGGGAGGACTGGAGGGATATATGGGAGGCGGCTGCCAAAGTCTCCATATGCGTAACACTTCAGGAACAGGCATATAAAACCCTCCTGAGGTGGTACGCCACCCCGGCCAAACTATATAGAATGGGGAAAACCACTACAGATATATGCTGGAGGGGATGCGGGGAGAAAGGATCATATATCCACATGTGGTGGACGTGTCCCAAAGTAGAGAGATTCTGGTCGGAAATAGAGTCATTAATAACAGCAGTCCTGGAAAGACCAGTACACAAGGACCCCTGGACATTCTTACTAACCAAACCACAAGACGACCTCACGACAAAGGAACAAAAACTAGTTAACAAACTAACATTAGCAGCCAGAAGAGCACTGACACAACAATGGCTCAGCCCAGACGTCCCACCTATGAGCAAAGTCACCCACAAAATACAGGACAACTTTCTCATGGACAAACTAACAGCGCAGGTACGGAACACCATGGGCACCTTCTCAAAGATGTGGCAACCGTGGGAGGAATGCCTAGAAAGAATGGCACGCACAACATGAGACAAGACAGCCAACCGAGGAGGTACTCACTGCCACACACACAGGCTAAGGGCGCGCCCGGCGAGTCCCCCACCTTGGGCACGTTGCCATCCCCCCTCCCAGATACCTAATATAACCTCGCCTTCCTCTCTCTCTGACTTTCACACACAAAGGAGGGACACAATACCCACCCCAAAAAAATAAAAAATAAAAAGTGGGGGGAGATAACAAAAACGGCACACTAGAGAGCGTACAACATGCAAATCTAGGGTCCTATGACAATCCAGGAACAGGAGGACTTACAAGAGCAAAATAATAGAACTTCATCACACTATACAAAAGGAGGACACACAGCCATGAAAAGGGGTAGACGTAAGTGGGGACAGCGGTAAGGAAGAAGGCACAAGGGCCCAAATATAGAGAGTAAAAAAGCGTACAAGAGTAAACAACGAACAGTCGGCATACAGACGGCCCACGCAAGAAAAGCAAAGCCCCACTCGGGGGAGCGCGGGCTGGGGGGGGGGGGAGGAGGACAGGAGAGACAAAAATAACTACCAGACGAATAGAATAACAGGTTATGATATCAAGTTTACAATTTTAGTGTTATCTAAAGGAAAACACCAATTAGGGTGTTTCCAAGTTTTGAAGTTTTTTAGGTTTACAAAATTTGGAAAAAAATTGATGGACGGCGGCGTCAGAAAACAGCGCAAAAAGTAGTGCCCGAACTGCAACTGTATGTCTAACAAAACTATTGTCTTTTTTTCTTTCTGTATTGCTGAAATACCACTGTATAATGTAAAATGTACCAATGTACTAATGCACAAACCCCAATACGGTTTAAGAGCTGTACTGTCTGTCAATGCAAAAATAAAGAATGATAAAAAAAAGAGAACATCCAAAGTCCTGAAGTTCCAAAGTCCCGAAGTTTCAAAGTTCCGAAGTCCCAAAGTTCCAAAGTTCGGAGGTGCCGAAGTTCCGAAGAGTTGAAGTTCCGAAGTTGCCGAAGTTCTGAAGTGGCAAAGTGCCGAAGTACCGAAGTTCCGAAGTGCTGAAGTTCAGAGGTGACAAAGTTCAGAAGTGCCGAAGTTCAGAAGTGTTAGAATATATAAAGTGCTTTTTTATGACTTCAACTGAAAATCAACAAACAAATAAATAAATTATATTTAGCAAGGTTAAATGTTGGTCAGTTAGAGATTTTTCAGTCCTGGGATGAAAGGAGCAAAAGCCTAAGGTGTTTAACCTTGGTGGTCCGGTGGGGAAGTCCTGGCTGTCCTAGGGGTGAGAGTAAACTCTAGCCTGCAGCTCAGGCTAGGGTTCACTCTTGCGAGAGCGGAGCCCCAAAAAAGGCTAAATAAAAAAACATCATACCTATCGCAGTTTGAAAGAAACAAACAAAAAAAAAACAGATGCTGAAAAAGTAATCCATCTTCACCCATGGAGGGCACCAAACAGACTGAGCTCTGCAGGGCGGGGGAAGGATTATAAAGCCTGGCCCGCCCTGCAATTAGGCTTAATGGTTTAAGCCATCCAATCAGACTGCTCTGACAGGTAAATGAAGAGACTGACAGGTAAGTCTCTACATTTGCCTGTCACAGCACTCTGATTGGTTAGCTTGAAATCCAACCAATCAGAGTGCTCTGTGTCATTTTACACAGCGTGGGAAAGTTCTTTGGAATTTTCCCACACAGTTTTTTTGTTGTTGTTTTTTTTTTTAACAGTGAACAGCCACAGGCTGCCTACTGTTTACTAGACATGCCCCTACCCGCGGTTTAGCGAGTAGGGGCAGAATTTACTAATACTAAGTAATCTTTACTTAGTATTAGTAAATTTGTCTGAAAGACCAATTTAGGACTTTCAGCCTTTTGGTAAATAGCTCCCTACTACCCTGGGAATTAGGGAGTTATCTACTAAGCGGCTGTAAGAGAACATCCGAAGTCCTCTCCTGGATAGGTCGCCTTCACGCAATTAAAATGAATTTATTACCAAGGATGTTGTTCCTCTTCCAGGCATTGCCCACGAAAGTCACGAAAGGGGACCTTCAACCCCTACAAACCAACATAGATCAATTTATCTGGGCACGCAAAAGACATAGGATAGCCCGACACGTACTCTACCGACCAAAGGGACTAGGGGGACTGGGACTCCCCAATCTTCACCTGTATTACCTGTCAGCACAGCTAGCCCAAATAATAGAGTGGCACTCACCCCCGGAAAGACGCAGATGGACAGACCTGGAATCCCTAGTGATGGGAAGGGACCTTCCCCAGTATTGGATCTGGGTACCAAAAGCAGACAGACCACCCGTACTCACAGACTGCCCAGCTATACTCAATTCCATTAAAATATGGGACGCTAATGCTCAAAAATACGCTCTAACCAGACTGCCCTCACCTCTCACCCCATATCTGAGAAATAGGGCATTCACGCCGGGTATGCGGGCGAGGGACTTCTAAGGACTAGAATACACAGGCCTGCAGAGATACCATCACCTATACGACGGAGACACATTCAAAACCTTTGACGAACTAAAACAGGCAGGGCCACTACAGACTAGAGACTTTTTTAGATACATACAATTACAGGACTTCGCTAACCAGCCTAGGGTGAAAGAGACAGCCAAGGCCCCAATGACTAGTTTTGAAAGATTATGCATGACGGAAACCACTCGAACGGGCCTGATCACCGGGCTCTACGCACAACTCAGCGCTCCGGAGAGGAACGCAGAACCCCTCACATATATCACCCAATGGGAGAAAGATCTACACCAAACATTAGAAGGGGAGGACTGGAGGGATATATGGGAGGCGGCTGCCAAAGTCTCCATATGCGTAACACTTCAGGAACAGGCATATAAAACCCTCCTGAGGTGGTACGCCACCCCGGCCAAACTATATAGAATGGGGAAAACCACTACAGATATATGCTGGAGGGGATGCGGGGAGAAAGGATCATATATCCACATGTGGTGGACGTGTCCCAAAGTAGAGAGATTCTGGTCGGAAATAGAGTCATTAATAACAGCAGTCCTGGAAAGACCAGTACACAAGGACCCCTGGACATTCTTACTAGCCAAACCACAAGACGACCTCACGACAAAGGAACAAAAACTAGTTAACAAACTAACATTAGCAGCCAGAAGAGCACTGACACAACAATGGCTCAGCCCAGACGTCCCACCTATGAGCAAAGTCACCCACAAAATACAGGACAACTTTCTCATGGACAAACTAACAGCGCAGGTACGGAACACCATGGGCACCTTCTCAAAGATGTGGCAACCGTGGGAGGAATGCCTAGAAAGAATGGCACGCACAACATGAGACAAGACAGCCAACCGAGGAGGTACTCACTGCCACACACACAGGCTAAGGGCGCGCCCGGCGAGTCCCCCACCTTGGGCACGTTGCCATCCCCCCTCCCAGATACCTAATATAACCTCGCCTTCCTCTCTCTCTGACTTTCACACACAAAGGAGGGACACAATACCCACCCCAAAAAAATAAAAAATAAAAAGTGGGGGGAGATAACAAAAACGGCACACTAGAGAGCGTACAACATGCAAATCTAGGGTCCTATGACAATCCAGGAACAGGAGGACTTACAAGAGCAAAATAATAGAACTTCATCACACTATACAAAAGGAGGACACACAGCCATGAAAAGGGGTAGACGTAAGTGGGGACAGCGGTAAGGAAGAAGGCACAAGGGCCCAAATATAGAGAGTAAAAAAGCGTACAAGAGTAAACAACGAACAGTCGGCATACAGACGGCCCACGCAAGAAAAGCAAAGCCCCACTCGGGGGAGCGCGGGCTGGGGGGGGGGAGGAGGACAGGAGAGACAAAAATAACTACCAGACGAATAGAATAACAGGTTATGATATCAAGTTTACAATTTTAGTGTTATCTAAAGGAAAACACCAATTAGGGTGTTTCCAAGTTTTGAAGTTTTTTAGGTTTACAAAATTTGGAAAAAAATTGATGGACGGCGGCGTCAGAAAACAGCGCAAAAAGTAGTGCCCGAACTGCAACTGTATGTCTAACAAAACTATTGTCTTTTTTTTCTTTCTGTATTGCTGAAATACCACTGTATAATGTAAAATGTACCAATGTACTAATGCACAAACCCCAATACGGTTTAAGAGCTGTATTGTCTGTCAATGCAAAAATAAAGAATGATAAAAAAAGAGAACATCCAAAGTCCTGAAGTTCCAAAGTCCCGAAGTTTCAAAGTTCCGAAGTCCAAAAGTTCCAAAGTTCGGAGGTGCCGAAGTTCCGAAGTGTTGAAGTTCCGAAGTTGCCGAAGTTCTGAAGTGGCAAAGTGCCAAAGTACCGAAGTTCCGAAGTGCTGAAGTTCAGAAGTGACAAAGTTCAGAAGTGCCGAAGTTCAGAAGTGCCGAAGTTCAGAAGTGCCGAAGTTCAGAAGTGCCGAAGTACAGAAGTGCCGAAATCCTGAATTTCAGAATGCTGAACCGAACCGAATATTTTCCCCATGCAAATCCCTAACCAACATGATGACTTAGCCAGGTAAAAAATAAATAAATAAATCCAATGTATGTGTGTGCGTATCTATCTATCAATCTATCTATCTATCTCCAAGTAATCAGGACTAACACTACCTTAAGGCAGCACAGATGGCCTCCTTAGGTGCCCCAGCTGGCACATGCATAGGAGGGTGCTGTGTCATTTTATGACTTAATGAGGTAGTTCTAAAATGTCCCTCAGTAGCTCAGTGCACCAACTGCTGGAACTCACAACAAAAATATACATCAAAAAGTAAAAAAATTTAATAAAAGTATAAACGCCAGATGTGCATCACCAGACCCTGGAGGGCCCTCTACATTTGGTTTGTCCCATTACTGAATGGAGTTTGGATACGCCTAACATAATAACAAATACAGTGGGTGATTATGATACTTATAGTAACAGTCAAATTAATTTTAGGAATAAAACTAGTAGAAAATAATTAATCAATATATATGAAAAAAAAAATAAAACAGAAGTATGAGAAAAAAAAATTGCAAATACAAATGAAGAATTGATCAGAATATTAATTAATATTAAAAAAAAAAAGAATAATAATATATGTAACCGACCACCGGTAACCAGACTGGTTACCTCCGCTAAACTCTCCTCTCAGCCAGACTGGGACTGTTCGTGATTATAGATCTCTTCCCCCCATTAACCAGAGGCAATATAGTTCTGGGAGTAATCTGTCTTTATTGCTCAGAATGCATTTTTTTATGCCCAGATCCCCAGAATGGGGTCTCCATTCTTTACACATTGATCCTGCCCAGGCGTCCCTGTGTCTGAAGATAATTGAGTCAAGGATCAGTAAGTTAATTATCTCCTGAATACAGAGGGGCGTGGCCACCTGCCGACCGGAATGGCCACATGCTAACTTAGCTCCGGGTACAGCAGTCACAAAAACTATCTTGGAAGCAGCTAAAAGCAAAGATGTGGAACCCCAAACGCTCCCAAAGCACCCATACTGGCTCCGGGAAGACCCCGGCAGGGAAACCGGGTTGGGTTTCCAAACTATTTAAAGATTATACTGACCGCATGTCGGAACATGGCCCAGCAACTTCAGAGGTCTCGGCTGCCTCCGCAGATCACAATATTAAAGACCTTCTCAAGAATCTACCCTCTAAGGCAGACCTCACAGCAATGCTGGGAAGATTGGAAACATCCTTCCAGCGCAAGATGAAGAGTCTGGGATCAGAGATCCGGCAGGTAGGCCTCCTTGTCCAAGACTTGGAGGATGACAGGCAGACCATACAGGCCCAACTGAACACCCTGAACACCCTGACGTCCAGGATTGAAACCCATGAGACACACATGTCCCAACTCCTAAGGTCACTAGATGAAATAGATAATAGGGGGCGAAGAAACAACCTTCAAATTAAGGGCCTTCCTGAGACCGAGAATGAAGATATCCAGACAACCCTACAGGAGCTGTTCAATCTCCTGTTAGGCCAGCCAACCGAAACCCCGGTCCTCTTTGACAGAGCACAATGCTTTTTATGGCCTAAAAACAACACGGGGAGGCCCAGAGAGACATTATTTGCCGCTTGCACTATTTTGCCAGATACTGAAGAAATTAAGAGACACGAACGCTCCGCTGCTATTTCACGGACATGAAGTCCAAATCTATCAAGATCTATCATGGCACAGACAGACATACATACATACATTCATACATACTGGCATACATGCATACTGACATTCATACACACATAGACACAGACATATGTTCATAATGACATACAGACATACATAAGGACATACAGACATACATTGATACTGGCATACATACATACATACATTCATACTGACATACATGCATATATACAGACATACTGACAGACATACATACATTCATACATACTGACATACATGCATACTGACATAGATACACACATACACGCAGACATACGTTCACAATGACATGCAGACATACATTCATACTGACATACAGACATACATAATGCCATACAGACATACATAATGACATACAGACATACATTGATACTGGCATACGTACATACATATAGACATTCATGCATACATTCATAATGACAGACATACAGACAGACATATATACATACGGACAGACATACAGACATACATGCATACAGACATACAGACATACATTGATACTGGCATACTTACATACAGACATACATTCATAATGACATACATACAGACATACACACACACACAGCTCATTTTTCAGCCACCCTCCTGTTTCTTATCTTTTCTTTGCAGGAGGGTGACTGGGGCTGATAGGAGTTGGCGTGGCTCACCCTCTTCACTGGCGCACACTCCTCCCGTGCGAAGTGAGCTGGGAGGAAGTGACCACTTCCTCCCAGTAGCACTTGCTGCAGCTGCGTTTTTGTTTTTTTTTAAAGGGGCCCAGTTGCGCTATTAAGCGGCCACAGCGCTGACCGGGCCCCTAAAGATATAGGGACCATCGGGTGCCCATAAGTGCATGGGCCACCCAATAGGCCCCAACAGCGTGCGAGCTCCGGTGCAACCATCATGGTTGTCACCTCCTGATACCACAACTTCCCCTATCTGACATTGGGAGCTGTGAGAGAGGGGCCAGGCATTAAGCCACTCCACAACCTAATCCCGAGGGATAATCTCACAGCATTGCAAACGTTTTATCACAGTCAACTCACACACTTTGTACGAACAGGCCCTATGGCACAATGCGCTCAATGAGACCTTACAACCTTTGAACACCACTGCACGGGACGGGTCATAAAAAAGAAGCTACTATCCATAATGTATGCCCTCCTCCTCACCAAACAGTCCAAACACTTTAAAAAAGTGTTAAAAAAAAAAAGAGCCAAATACAGTAAAACCCTGAAAATACAGTTACAACCCCCCAGAAGTCTTATATCCCCGGATAGCTCTCGCTGCACCCAATCTGACCAAATAGCCCTCTGATCTGTGGGGTTTTGGGGGAACGCCACTACATTAAAGTTTATACCGACCGCTAGTGTGGTCTTCTGCCAAAAACAGTTCCAGGCGGTTAGAGGTATTTACCGCGATTGTTCCTCTCCCAACCTTATAGCTCCCCTCCAAAGAGGACTCTTCTGTGGTATCTGGAAAGGGTGAAAACTGACTGGCAAGTTAAAGGATCACTATAGGGTCAGGAACACAAACATGAATTCCTGACCCTATAGTGTTAACACCACCATCTAGCCACCCTGGGCCCCTAATGCCTCCATCAATATAGAAAAATCTTACTGTATTCAAGCCTAAAGCTGTAACTCGTTTTGGTATGTAGTCGTTCGGGAAATAACTTGTGAATACGTGTCTGCTAAATCTCTACTTTATTTAATATAACTTTGGAAATATAAATATTGAGGCAATGTGTAGAAAAAATAACAAAAATACTTCGCCCAACGTGGGGCTCGAACCCACGACCCTGAGATTAAGAGTCTCATGCTCTACCGACTGAGCTAGCCGGGCTTAACAAAATGTCTTTGAAGTGTCCTGAATATCTGCTCAAGGTCTTCCAAAGCAGGCTAAGCCTACATTTACTGTAGCTGCATTTAACTTAGTTATGTCACCAATGGACCACAGCATGTGTTGGAACAGCCCAGCCGTGACTTTTTCCCAGGACCAAACTTGCCAATTAACAAACAGCTGCAAATTATGAGATGTGTCTCCATGGATAACTTAGAAGACACATTTGTTATATATAGATAATATACATTAGTTGTATATGGGGTACAAGACTGAACTCCATTGGGGTATGTCTAAATAGGGAGTTTTAATACACAGTGGCATATAGTATATATGCTAATACAAGGAGAATGAGTGTAGTGTACACCCCAGGGGTATATTGTAATACAGTGTATTCCTGGGGCTATATCTAAATTCAAGTGGGATTACTACACTATATAGCAGGAGTTTATCTAAAAGTTTAGAGAATTTCCATATAAAAACGAATATTAGAGTAAATTAAGTTCAATGCTACAGGTCTTTGCCAGGCGATGATTGGATAAATTAAAATGATGATAAATAAAAAAAGAACTTGCATTGGCCGGGAATCGAACCCGGGCCTCCCGCGTGGCAGGCGAGAATTCTACCACTGAACCACCAATGCTTGAATGAGTTTATATGAACTCAACTGGTAGTCTACAAGCTCCATATGTGGAGGGTTATTTTGTGATTTTTCTCTCTTTTTTTGTTTGTCTGAGTTTACCAGGTTACTAGTGGTAAAAAGAAAACTAAGCACCCATACAGTGTGTATCTGTGCATTGTATATTGGTCCAGGGGTCCCAAGCAAATGCTTGTCCAGGGTCCAATCAATATAAAAGACAGCCCTGTTGCTGAGATATGATATCTGTCTAAGATCATAAGTGAACTTAATTTCCCATAATACTCAACCATACTAATGACGGTACTATTTCTCTCCAAATTCTTTGTTACACACTTTGCTCCGATTAATAATATATGTTTGATGTTTTACAGTCCCTAAGTGGTTATTCTGTTTTAAAAGTATTTGGTTTGAAGACCATATAAAATTTCTATTTGCAAATTAAAGAATCAAATACACCAACATAAAATGTATTTATGTATATAGAATGGAGTGAGCTGTACTTGCAAAAAACTATGTAATGTATGTGAGTGTGGGTATGTATCTGTTAGTAGCAAACTCACAAACAGCGGTGAAAATCAGGCCTCTCGCCCCCTTGGGGTATATGAAATATGGAACTTGATAGTAGATTCAAGTATATAGATGTCTTCAAAGAAATGGATAAAAAAAAGCCATACATGGTGAAGTATGTAATAAAATTACAAAAGCACATTTATTGATTGCACTTACAAACAGAGAAGAATCATAAGCATATCTCCACTACAAGTGGAACTGGATAGAAGCGTGGTAGATTGGAGCCAAATCCCAGCTTGAAAAACCCAGCAAACAGGTAAACGAATAAAATATGAAACAACAAAAGTCCGATATCCAACACGTTTCGTCCGACAATATCTGTAAGGGACTTCTTCAGGGATATATGTGGAGCCTTGTGTAGAAGTGCTTCTTATACCCGAGGTAATTCTTCATAATGCCGTTCACCGGCAGCGTGCGTTCCAACGTCGAACGCAGTAATCCATTTCCTCTGACGTCTATCCGGTATTCGGCACATGCGCCCGGGAAACTAAAGGTCCGCAGCACTAGAGTACTGAGCGTGCTGGGACGTGTAGTACAGGAGATCAAAACACAGGAGAACAAAGTACACAACTAACGATATGTCGCCATATAGACATAGAAAAACGGAATCCTAGCAACGATCTAACAAATACATATAGCAAATAGACAAATAAATGTACATGTATAATATAGAATATAGAATACATGAAAACAGTTAATAGAATGAATACACTGATGAACTGGTCAATAAACTAACTATCAATCCGTCAATATATATGTAGACATTATTATATTAATAAACCAATCGATATATATATTGAGATAATCTCTATATGTATAATATACAGAAATAGACTAGTACTATATACTAAGCTATTATACAAAATGGAAGGAAAAAAGAGAGAGAATTAATATGTATGACAAAATTCAATTGTCTGAAAATAGAACTAAATGATTATGAGTATAAAAGATGAGAGAGAAAAAAAAAGGGGGGGGGGGGGTAAAAGGTGAATACATATGAAATCCAAATAACAAATCCAATGTTCTAAAGTATGAATTAAAATCAGACCTTGTAGGTCTATTTCTGCATTGAGTCCATGTTGTAGAGTCTTAAGGGTGTATATCCAGAATGCTTCTTGGCGAATTAGTTCTTGGAGTTTATCTCCTCCTCTAACGCCTAATGTTATATGTGCTATGCCAAAAGCTAAAAAAAATCCCAACAAAAAAGGGGACATGTATTAAAATGTTTTGGAACACTATGATCTAATTTACCTTTTTTGATATTATTAAAGTGTTCCAAAAGTCTGATGTGAAGTTTCTGAGTAGTGCGGCCCACATATTGGGCCCCACAGCCACATTGAAGTAGATAGATTACAAAAGTAGTTGAACATTGGATATGTTTTTTGCTCTGATATGTTTTTGATGTATGAGCACCAACAAAACTAGTAATTTTCCTTTTTTGATTTTTGCACGTGGAACAATGTCCACAACAATAAAACCCTTGTAAGGGTTTAAGAAAAGAAGCAGATGTGGATGCGGAAGGTATAGATAGAAGACTAGGAGCTAAGTTATTTTTAAGATTGGCCGCTCGTTTGTAAATAATTGTAGGTTTGTTAGGGATAACATCTCTAAGTACATTATCCCTTTGTAGGATGTACCAATATTTATTTAAATTTTTTTTTGATTTGTTTAACTTGTGAGTTATATTGGGTGATGAACGCTAATTGAAATTTGTTTTTGTGAGTGTCAAAATTATTTTTAGCTTGTTGTCTATTAGGGTGATTATTTAGAAAATGAGATCTATCTGTATTAAGTATGGTATGTATATCTACATTAATTTGATCTTGATAATAACCTTTTTCTACATAGCGTGTTTTGATTGTCTGAGCTTGTTGGAAGAATGTGTTGTCATCTGAACAATTTCTTCTGAGACGAATCAATTGACTTCTTGGTACATTGGAAAGCCAAGGAGAATGGTGGGCACTAGACAAATCTATGGCTGTATTACAATCAGTGGGTTTAAATAATGTTTTAGTTTTAAGTTGATTTTGATCCACATAGATAGGGAGATCTAAAAAATCTAAAGATACTGAACTAATGTTATGTGTAAATTTAAGATTATAATCATTGGAATTAATAAGTTCAAAAAAAGGTTCAGACTATCAGATGAGCCCTCCCATACAAGTAGTTATACATGTACATTTATTCGTCTATTTGCTATATGTATTTGTTAGATCGTTGCTAGGATTCCGTTTTTCTATGTCTATATGGCGACATATCGTTAGTTGTGTACTTTGTTCTCCTGTGTTTTGATCTCCTGTACTACACGTCCCAGCACGCTCAGTACTCTAGTGCTGCGGACCTTTAGTTTCCCGGGCGCATGCGCCGAATACCGGATAGACGTCAGAGGAAATGGATTACTGCGTTCGACGTTGGAACGCACGCTGCCGGTGAACGGCATTATGAAGAATTACCTCGGGGATAAGAAGCACTTCTACACAAGGCTCCACATATATCCCTGAAGAAGTCCCTTACAGATATTTTCGGACGAAACGCGTTGGATATCGGACTTTTGTTGTTTCATTTTAATATTTTATTCGTTTACCTGTTTGCTGGGTTTTTCAAGCTGGGATTTGGCTCCAATCTACCACGCTTCTATCCAGTTCCACTTGTAGTGGAGATATGCTTATGATTCTTCTCTGTTTGTAAGTGCAATCAATAAATGTGCTTTTGTAATTTTATTACATACTTCACCATGTATGGCTCTTTTTATCCATTTCTTTGAACATCTATATACTTGAATCTACTATCAAGTTCCATATTTCATATACCCCAAGGGAGTGAGAGGCCTGATTTTCACCGCTGTTTGTGAGTTTGCTACTAACATCACATCTTTCACTAAATATTTTTAATTGTGTTACGCTATGATTTGTAATTATTTTTTGTCATTTTAGACTTTATCCTATTCCTATAGAAAATAGACCTACTTTGGTTATATTTTCCAGGTTGTATTTTTATTGCATGCTTATTGAATGAGGTTTCCATCTCTTTGTTGCACATTTTACTATTTTGGGTGTTAGTGAGGTACACCTGGGACCCTTTCAATTTAGCAGATTTATTATCTGTGGTTAGTGTGTATACTATATTCTTTTTCACTTGGGTATGTATCTGCACTTACGTTACATATTATATTGCTTAAGTTGCTTTTTTTAGCCCAGTAATCAGAACTGGCATTACCTTAAGGCAGCACAGATGGCCTCCTTAGGGTACCCCTGCTGGCACATGCATAGGAGGGTGCTGTGTCCTTTTATGAGTCGGTGAGGTAGTCCTACAATGTCCCTCAGTAGCTCAATGCATCATTTGCTGTAACTCACAACAAAAATATACAACAAAAAGTAAAACACAAAAAGTGTTGCGCCAAGCACCTTGAACTACGATAGTGTTTTGAAGTGCTCATGGTGCTTAAAGTCTCCATGCAAAGCTACAGAGTATAAGCTCCAGATGTGCATCATCCATGCAGGTAGGAGCTCTTTGAGGGTCATAAGTGATAATGGGGAGACCTATCGTCCCCTCCTGCCCACATTACAGGCAGGTCAGTGCCTTAAGTGATAATAGGGGGCCTAGTGTTCCCCCCTAACTCCCACTCATTAGTGGCATGGGAAGTGTTAAGAACTACTTGGTTCACAGGCTAGAGTTTATGGCCCTTAAATGGGCAATAGTAGACAAACTTCATGATTACCTATATGTGAGAGAGTTTGAGGTGAGAACGGAAAACAATCCCCTCACGTACATACAGGCTACAGCTAAACTGGATGCCAGAGGACACACATGGTTGACGGCATTGTCAAATGTTTATTTCAACTTGAAATACAGACTGAACCCCAAAAATGTCAGTGCTGATGCACTATTATGTCGATCTGGACTTCCCCTTTATCAAGAGGAGAAGGAGTGGGAAGAGGTCCTGGGACCTAGAGAGAGCTCCGTGCAATATGGCAATAGTCGTAGAGAGGCCATAAGATTTTGACGAGCTCAGAAGAGTAGACTCTATTAGCTGTTTTCCTGGAGCTATACCAAAGGTGTACAACGCTTCCATTATCCTACAACAATGGTTGTCTATCATGGCTGGCAGTAGATACATGGAGAGCTCAGTTTTAAGATTGGTATACAGGGTATGTCTTCAAGGCCATAAAGGCAAACAATCCTAATCTTCTGACCATTTTTCCATCAGGCGAGAACAAATTACAACTGGAGGATGGCCTGCTGTATAGAATAGTTGAGTACCATGACCACCCTGGTGCTTCCCCACCAAATAAGAGCGCTGCATAAGCATAGGCATCTAGGGGCAGGACAACAGTTGTGATTTTTCTAGTCCAAACTGAGAGATACTGTGGAGCAGTACATTAAAACCTGCAAAAAATTTGTGCAGATGAAGACTTTACGAGTAGGCTGCTCCCATGGGCCATCTTATAAGTAATTGTCCCCTGGGCCTGATCTACATGGGCTTTCTGTGTATTGAAAATGACTCTACTGGTATTGGGAATGTCCTGGTTGTCACTGATCACTTCATCTGCTACGCACAAGCATTTCCCACCAAAGGCCAAAAGGCAGTGACGGTTGCAAAGATCTTGTGGCAAAAGTACTTCTTGCATTATGGGCTGTCCAATTAGATACACTCTGATCAGGGTAGAGATTTCAAGATCCTGCTCATCAAGGCGTTCTTGAGCATTCTCAATGTTAATAAGTCAAGGACTACTTCCTACCACTACAGGGTTTTCACCATACATTTTAATGTTTGGTAGGGAAGCCCGCTTGCCTATAGACTGAGAGTTTCTTCAAATGGGTCGAGTCCTGCTTCCCATTAACAATATGTGACGTCACTGAAGCAGAACATTAAAATGGAATCCATCTGTAGTAGAGTAGACTGCAAGATAGCTGACATTTGTCTTGTTAGGATTGTTAGTGTAGGATTATGTTTATGATTATGTAGGATTATGCATTAAGTAATTTTTCTTTATGTATATGAATGTCAGCTTACTACTGGTAAAAATAAAATAACACTCCAAACCCATTTTACCTAATTATGCCTCATTCCCAGGAAGTGTTATTGGAGAGGAATTATTCAATGGACAATGTGTCATCCTATGCTTCCCATATACTATATCAATATCAAAGTATTTCCACAGTGTACTTTAATAGAGTGTACTATATAGTATTCATGCTCACCTATTATTCACTAGAGTATTATTAATACAGTGCACTATATAGTGAGTATTCACACAGGAGTATTAATGCAGTGTAGTAAATAGTTAGTATTTACAAATGAGTATTAATACAATGTACTATATCATCAATATTTACACAGGATGAGTAGTAATAAAATAAAAAAACAACACAAAATCGGTTGTATGCATAGTTCTTGTAATAAAAAGTAACGCCCAACGTGGGGCTCGAACCCACGACCCTGAGATTAAGAGTCTCATGCTCTACCGACTGAGCTAGCCGGGCTACTGTTGGTGAAGGCAAAAGTATCCATGGGAGAGTGTGAGAGCTCTTCACTCTTGATCTGATTTTATTAGTTTTAGACATGTCACCAATAAATCATAGCACGTGTTGGAAGAATCCAGTTCTGACGTTGTTCTCCAGGACCTAACATTGCAATTAACATACAGATGCAAATAATGGAGCTACCACCTCTAGTAATGACCTCTAAAGTGATCATTAATGGGAAGTGTGTCCATGGGTTAGAAGACACATGCCATCTCCAAGTGTCTCTATTACACTTCTCAGGAGGCTTTCATCTCCCACCAAGAGGTGGCATTCTTTAGTCTCTTCCCAAATCACCATGATTAATAAGAACATACATTTGTTGCCAATTTGGGAGATCAATAATGATACTATACAGTGTACTTGTATATAATGTATATGAAAACAATGTACCACAAGGTGTGTATATATAGAGTGTATTTACACAGTGTGCCACAAGGTGTGTATTTATATACAGAGTGTATTAATACAGTGTGCCATATAGTGTATATTTATATTCACAGTGTATTAATACAGAGTACCATGTCATATGTATTTATAAAATGACCAGGGAGTATTAATACAGAGTACCATGCGGTGTATATTTATGTATAGATGTTAAAATAATATTGTAAAAGGAAGTTGCATTGGCCGGGAATCGAACCCGGGCCTCCCGCGTGGCAGGCGAGAATTCTACCACTGAACCACCAATGCTCACTTACTTTTCACGTTGTATACCAGAGTTCCTAATGCTACAATCTGTGCATTACTTTTTTTTATATTTTATTATCATGGAAAACACCATTAAAAAGAAAGGAGAGCATTAGAAATGTAATAAATACACAAGTATGTAATCTGCATCAAGTCACAAAAGTGAGAGTGTTCTCTGCGTCAAGGTTGTTAGTTGAATTTGAACCTGGGTGAATCTGTGCTCTGAAATCTCCACTTTTTGCAAAAAGAAAAGAGGACTCGCCATTCATCCATAAAGCATTTCAGCAAGTTAAAGTGCTTTAAGGGTACGGAGTGTCCCTTTAAATTTTAACTCTCTCTTTAGTAAATAACACTTTTAAAGGGAACCTGTCAGGCACTATAATTTCTTAAAGATGTACACACATCTGATGCCATCAAACACCAAAATCTAAAAATATATGTTTATAGCCATAAAACTAATCGTTTAATTACAGATGTTATGCTGTTCACAAACTGAACCTGGCATGTCTGTGGTTTGATCCAATACCTTCTCAAAATCTTGGCAACACTCTACATGGGGATATTACAATATTTCATCAAAAAATAAGTAACATTTCTATATTTTAACTAATGTTCTGAAAATATAAAAAAAAATATGTCCCCGTGATTGGGTGTTTCAGAAAACCCAGACCAAGTCACAGAGAAAACATGGTATCCACACCAAAACAGTTCAAATTACCCAAAAAGTTTAAAAGCGCCCACCACAGCTATATATATATATAAATATTTATAAAGCGGTCACTTCTAAATTGGTTATCGGCATGCAAATCCCGAAACAAAAAAGTTAAAATTTTAATTTTGTTCCAGCTGGCTAAAGGAATACTGTTAGCACCAAAACAACTTAAGCTTAATGAAGCTGTTTTTGGTATATATATCCTGCTCACATTCATTCCAGATCTATTTCATTACCCCTACTTATACCCTTTGTGTCACTATACCCCACTCCCTCTAGCATGTAAGCTCATTGAGCAGGGCCCTCAACCCCCCTGTTCCTGTGCGTCCATGTGTCTGGTTACAGTTACATGTCTGTTAGTCCACCCATTGTACAGTGCTATGGAATTTGCTGGTACTATATAAATAATAAAATAATAATAATAATGTTCCTGCAGTCTCAGTACTCAGTACGTCTGCCATTTAGAAGTTAAATAAGGTTTTCTTTTGTTTATAAAGCACTAGTCACATGTTTACTGACTGTGACTCACTTTGGTGCTTATAGTGTCCCTTTAAGTAACACAAACAGAAAAAACTATGTACAAAAAAAAACAAAAAACAATAAGCAGCCCAGAAGGATCAGTGACCAATTTTTGTTCTTTATTCCTTTGAAATATAGTTTTTTTGTGTTATGTATTCTTTTGTAACAAAACGATAAATATATACAATATCACTATTATTGTTTAAAGGGCAAGATATAAATAAATACTGATAATTGACTAATTATTAAATGTACATTAATTCCTACGTTCATTTTTTTTATATCATTCCTTAATTATTACATAATTAACATGATTTCAAACTTTGCCATTAATTAACTCCAGATACAGTTTGGTAACATTTGTGTCTTCGTGTTAATCATAGTCATTTGAGAAGAGACTATTCAATGACACCTTTTGCCATAAGATGAAAGTCTCCTGTGTCAGTGAGAGACGGTGAGCAGGCGACTTGTTAGAAATGGCATGTGTCTTCTAGCTATCCCATGGACACACTTCTCCTTAGTGGTCACATTACAGGGTTTGTGGGCAATAAAAAGCAATAGCTCCATAATTTGCAGTTCTTTGTTAATTCACAAGTTTGGTCCTGGGAAAAAGTCAGTCCTTGTCTTCTCATGAACTTAGAAGTCTCATCCTAACCTGGGGTGACCAAGGTTTTGTGACACGTGTGATGGTCCATTGATGACATACCCAAATGTTTAGAGTTAATAATGCATGTGATGGTATAACGGCTAGCGTCACACAAAGTCTAAACTCCAGGACTTACTAACGCTTTTTAAAATACTGCCAAATTTTTAGGCCGCCATTGTTTTCTATACATATGTAAAAAAAAATATATATATATAGGTGAATAGCAGTGCTATAAATTATGCAGCAACCAAGTAAGTGAACATGCTCAAAATACTAAATATATATATATAGAAAAAAAAAGGCATGCAAAAACAATTGATAAAGTGACACATAAAACTGTGAGTGTATTTAACAAATTTAGACTTTATCCAGAGGTACTTCTAGGTTTACATAGACAAAAAGGAGGAGGAACAAAATAAAAATATAAGAGATAGTGTATGTCCACAATGAAAATATCACAGTAGAGCAGTTAAGTTCTGCGCTACATGTATTCAGAGACAGTTTTCCCATTGTGACAAAACTGCAGTTCTACCACAACGAAGAGACATTTTTTCCACTTAAGAACTGTACTCCCAATCTCTGAGGTTTCCTCTACCCTTCACCAGAAACAGCCCTGAAGAGCACCCACACTCCAAACCCACCCAGTGACGAAGCCTCACAGGAGAAGCAGCAAGCCTCCTAGCGGTCAATCTGGCTGGCTAAAACTTTTTAAACGGGTGGGAATTCAACACAATGAGTTCGACAAGAGCACTCTTTTGACCAGAGCAGATGAAGGGGAAGAGATAACCGGGGATATAAAACATGTGGGGGTTATTTATGTTTTTCATGTGTTTGGGGATATAATGTAATAGAGCCCTGATGTTTGGGAGATAATTTACTTAGCGGTTACTGATCTAGTTATCTCCCAGACTCAGATGCGCCAGGGTGGGATTAATTGTTTAAACCATGCACCCCCAATAAACTAGTTCTTATTCAACTCTCACCAAGTCTCAACTAGTGTTTGGGTGAGAGCTATAATCACTTCAGGTAGCCAGCGCAGAAAGAGAGGGACCGTTGACAGAGACAATCAAGCTGAGTGTTGAGTTCAGTAACACCCACAAGGTTTCAGGTCCATGGCACATACTACACTGCAAACAGCCCCTTCAACACACACAACCCTACAATATTTTCCCTTCGATTAATACAGCCCTTCAAGCAGCCTCCCCAATTCCGCAACCATACAAGCAGCCTCCTCCCACATACGCAACACCACAAGCAGCCTCCTCACACATTTGTGTTTTTAAACTGAAACATTGACAGACAGTGCAATAAAAGCTAGGTTTTAACAGAAAGTAAGTCCTGTGAGTACTACCATCCTTGGAAGTTTGTATGGGATTACTGCAGGTTACAACATAAGATATTTGGATTTCCATGAGATATCTTATGTAAATTAATGCACATATGAATTGACACACAGACCTACAAACACACTGATGCACACACAAGTTATAATTTCCATATTTTTAGCCACCCTCCTGTTTGCTTACCTTTAGGGTGCAGGAGAGTGGCTTCCCTTAGGTCCAGTGGGTTCTGCTGGCTAAACATGATGGAAGTTTGGGGCTGTACGACGTCTGCTCCTCTCTTCTTTTCTCTGCATTCTGCCAGCCCTCCCTTCTCTGCTCTCTGGAACCTGGGAGGAAGTGATCTGAACTAATTTTCTTCCAGCAACATCTGACAGGGACGCAGTCGCCCTGTTAATGGGCTGCGGCACCAGGAAGGGCCCATCGAGCTGCCCATCGAGTGTTCCTAAGTGTGCAGTTGCAATAGCGGTATTTCTGTCTCTGCAACTATAAACATACTTAACGAAACATACATTCATACACTCCACGATCCATTAAAGCACAATGACCAATAAAAACACACACACAGTGACCCCTACATACACACAGTGACCCATACACACACAGTGACCCATACACACACACAGTGACCCATACACACACACAGTGAGTGTCCGTAAGTGTGATTGACAGCTGATGGGCCCCAACATTAACGGCAGTAATTATGCTGTAATCCACCATTATCCACAAAAATACACCCTACATACACATTCCACACCAATACACTCCCGCTTTTACAAACATCTGCTCTACTCATCAGTACAACAATGCATTTATACAGTTACACTACATACAAGTATACGTCTGCAATTAATACTCTCTGGCACTACACAAGTTATACTGTAGGATTTACACACATCAACCATATACACTCCTACTTTGACACATATAATGATTATATGAAATTACATAGAAATACATCACTGCTTTCACATACATTTCAGTAAATGCATACTAGTAGTCAACAATGCTCTAAACAGAAGCATTCATACGAGCACCATGTGCAAAAAAGCACATTCAATCATACAAGCAGTGCAGGAGAGCATTCACGCTGATGTTTCACACTCCGATACAAAGGAAACCATACAGGGTTTTCCATTAAAGGAAGAATTGACAGAAATTCTAAGCGAATTTCAAAAATGTATGACCCAGGTTTTATCACTTGCTGTTTATATACTTCAACCAATTGGTTTCCACTTTATGGTACTATTCTTTGATCAATAGCGCAGCCCTTAACTCCTCTTTCTTTTTCCAACTTCTAGAATTGTTTGTAAGGACGTAGTGCAATGATGGATATAAGAAATATTATGAAAAATAATTGAGCTTTATTGTTACCTTATCAATAGAAACTTATACCATCCTGCCTCAATCCAATTATTAGAAGCAAAAATACCAGGTGTGGGAATCACCCTGAGGCTGAATAACATCCAATTTAGATAAGTTCAAAATCAACACAGAAAATAGAAAGGAATAGAAAAGCCTCTCTCCCTGGAAATATTACTAAGTAGGCTTTAGGAGAAAAGGAATGAATAAGAAATAGGCTAAATTAAGCTACCGAAAAGCATAATAATGTGAGAAAATAACCCCGAAATTAAAATTAAATTGTAGTGCATTAAATCAAACCCCCATAGTAAAAACAGAACAAGAAAGAGCCCGACGCACGTTTCAGTGCCAAACAGAGTGCACCTTCGTCAGGGGTAAAAACTTTTATCCCTGACGAAGGTGCAATCTGTTTGGCACCGAAACAGGTATATCACAGGTATGTCACAGTTATGTTGTAGTTGTCACACAGGTGTTCTGATGCTACCAACCAAGCATTCATTTTTTTATAAGTTATGATAAATACTATAACATTGGACAGCAATACAAGACAAACAAGAACATCAAAAATGTATCCAAGCATAAGGGTGGCTCTGTGCTCTGTATTAAGTCATCAGGATTGGGTGCAAGATAAGAGTATTTTTTATTATTTATAAAATAACTTTTATTACAAATGAAGATAAAATCCCTTAACCGTATTGTACTGGATTGTTAAACCACTATATAAGTAACTGGACTGCAGTATCAAATGCTCCTTTTAAAAGAACCTCACACTCACTGTGTTATTAAAGGGAAGGTTTACAATGTACACCAGGTCAGCCTAATATACCTAATGAGTCTGGGAGTGTTCTTCCTCTCACCTCCCCATCCTTCCAACACATCTACACACTTCTGCACAGCTGAAGGGGCAATGACATTTGTCCAGAGAAAAAATGCAGGACACAACCTCAATGAAGGGGTCTGGGTTTAGTGGTCATTTAGTTTTAACTAAAAAAAAATCTGGTTCTTGCTTTCAAATCTCTACATAATGCTGCTCCCACCTATCTATCCTCCCTAATACACAAGTATGTCCCGTGTAGGCCCTTACGCTCTGCTGAAGACTTACGTCTATCTTCTGTCAGTACTCCCACCTCTGATGCTCGCTTTCAAGATTTCGCGAGGGCTGCACCGTTCCTGTGGAACTCACGTGGAACTCACTTCCCTCCTCCGTTAGATGCTCACCCAGTCTCCACTCCTTCAAAAAAATTAAAAACCCACTTCTTCATAAAAGCGTACCAATTAAACTGCTAATAGCTCCCGACTGATTCCTCTCTTGCAACTGTCAGTCAAATACTATCCTTATCTTTTGTGTCACTTTACCCTACTCTCTCTAGCATGTAAGTTCATTGAGCAGGGCCCTCAACCCCTCAATAAATCGTCACAAAATTTCAGTCATTCCTGGCTAGGATGAGACTTCCATGATACCGAGAAACCAAGGGCTGGCTTTTTCCCAGGACTTTGTTTTTTAACACAGGACTGCAAATGGAGTTATTACCCTCATTCTAAACAAGACCTCTTAAGTGGCCATTCATGAGAAGTGTGTCCGTTGGATAATTACAGACACATGCCATCTCTAACTGTCTCTATGACACTTCTCAGAAAGCTTTTATCTTCCAGCAAGAGGTGTCACTATCTAGTCTGTTCCCAAATTACAACGATTAACAAAAAAGACACAAATGTTACCAAAATGTAGTGACAAAGGGGCTTTAAAAATGAAGATATTATTCACAATTTGTTCTGTCATTACACAAAGTGGACTTGTATTTCCACTAAATACAAGGAGTACTCATTCAGTGTACTCAGTGGGTAGAATTAAATATAGGGAGTTTATATATGGGTACAATATACAGAGTTTTCTTACAAGGTAACATATGGATCCACAAGTTTCCATGTATTAAATGTGGTATTTGACTGATCTCGGCAGGATACACTGTATTAAGACTCCCTATCTTTAGATGTACATGTGGGGTACACTTTATTAATGTTTATATATTCCCATGGGGTACAAACTGGTGTGTTATACCTACATACAAGGGTTATTCATACAATGTACCCTAAGAGGAATACCCAAATAAAATAATTATTAATTACAGTGTACCCTAGGAGTAGATTAAAATAAAGGGAGTATTTACATATTAATAAGTATAAACATTGAGAATAAAGTAAGTTAGTGGGGGAAGGGTGTACAGAATTACTGTTAGTGACAGTATCCTTGATCACACATGGGGGGCTAAGAAAATGTACATTGCATATGCCTATGTCAACAATGGAGCATTATTATTGTGTATTAAATTATTCTAAATAAAATTGAATGTCACAGGTCTGTGTTTGGAGGTAATTAGAAAAAGCGGATTTAAAAAGTTGCATTGGCCGGGAATCGAACCCGGGCCTCCCGCGTGGCAGGCGAGAATTCTACCACTGAACCACCAATGCTTACATGGAAATGCTATATTATAGCAGAATTGTGAATGTTACAAGAATCGAGAGTATTAGAAATGTAATAAATACACTAAATTCATTAATATATATTCTACATCAAGTCACCAGTGTGAGAGTGGGCTCTGCATAGAGTCAGTCCGTCTGAATGATATATTTGTCCTAAATTATATGTGGGTAAATTACTATGAGTATTGGAAATGTATGAGATAGTTGTATTCATGACAACCAAGTATGAATTCTTAGTCTATTCATCAGGGTGAGTGTGAGCGAGCTCTGTATCCATTCAAAGTGAGTGTGTACTCTGTATTATCACCGAGGTAAATGTGGGTTGGTTATGTGCTCCAGGGTCAGTGTGAGCTCTGCACTTATGTATCAGCTTTATTTGGTAGGTGAGGATATTGCAAGTATTACAATAATAAATGCAGTAAATAATTTCAAAACCACTTTAACCCCTTAAGAACTGAGCCAAATGTACAAGTTGTGATCAAAACAAAACGTAAACAAAACCTGGCATTTGCGCTATATGTCTGTCCTACCGTAATTCACCTCTTTCATATTAAATGCACCCCCCCCCCCCTTATTATATATCATTTTATTCAGGGGAAAACGGGCTTTCATTTAATATCAAATATTTAGCTATGAAACATAATTTAATATGAAAAAAATGGGACAAAATAAGAAATGTTATTTGTTTAGTTCTACATGACATTTTACCTGTCAATGTCATAAAACTGTTTGCTTTAACTGCAATAAAATACCCATATTTGTATTCAGCAAAGTCTCACATGTAAAACAGTACCCCCTATGTACAGGTTTTATGGTGTTTTGGGAAGTTACAGGGTCAAATATAGCGTGTTACATTTGAAATTCGCCAGATTGGTTACGTTGGCTTTGGGACTGTACAGTAGCCCAGGAATACAATTTACAACCATAATGGCATACCATTTGCAATAGTAGACAGCCCAAGGTATTGCAAATGGGGTATGTCCAGTCTTTTCTAGTAGCCATTTGGTCAAACACTGGCCAAAGTTAGCGTTAGTATTTGTTTGTGTGTGAAAAATGCAAAAAACGCCAATTTTGGCCAGTGTTTGGGACTAAGTGGCTACTAAAAAAGACTGGACATACCCCATTTGCAATACCTTGGGTTGTCTACTATTGCAAATAGTATGCCATCATAGGGGTAATTTTCATTCTTGGGCTACCATAGGGTCACAAAGGCAACGTAAGCAATCTGGCGAATTTTCATGTGAAAAAGAAATGAAACACAAGCCTTATATTTGACGCTGTAACTTTTGAAAACACCATAAAACCTGTACATGAGGGGTACTGTTGTACTCGGGAGACTTCGCTGAACACAAATATTTGTGTTTCAAAACAGTAAAAAGTATCGCAGCAATAATATCGTCCGTGTAAGTGCTGTTTGTGTGTGAAAAATGCAAACAATTTCACTTTCACTGACGATATCATCGTTGTAATACATTTTACTGTTTTGAAACACTAATATTTGTGTTCAGCGAAGTCTCCCGAGTAGAACAGTACCCCCCATGTACAGGTTTTATGGTGTCTTGGAAAGTTATATATAAAGTTAAATATAGTGCTAGCAAATTAAATTCCCTTTACTTTCGGCATGGGTTGTCAGGCAGGTCCCGCTAATTGTAATTAATTAAGATACCTAATGTAAAAATATTACATAAATATATATATACACATATATACACACACACACACACATACACGTATGTGAATATATGTATATATATATATAATTTAAAAAATATATTTTATTTATATATAGGTATATATATATGTATATATTTATGTATATAGATATATATTATTTCGTTCTAGGTGTATTTTGATATAAATATATATATTAATATCACATACAGTTAGAACGAAATAACACATCTATATATTTTTTTATTTTATTTAACGTATTTACATATTTTTTTTTATAATATATATATATATATATATTCAGTATACGTGTATTTTTTCAATCACATGGCCTGGGGGCCCCCAGGAGGGAGGATCTGCCGCAGGGGGCTCCCTGGGAGTCCCCCCAACCGCGATCGCCGGCGACCGGGTAAGTAAAAAAAAATGGAGGGCGCACTATTACGCCTGGCGGCATTTAGAGCCACTTAAAATAGGGCGTAATGGTACGCCCTCTGGTCTTAAAGGGTTAAATAACAAAATGATAAAAATAAACTGCCGTGACCCGGATTCGAACCGGGGTTGCTGCGGCCACAACGCAGAGTACTAACCACTATACGATCACGGCAAGCCACTCACATGAAGTGTACCATCTTACATGAGAATGAAAGGATGAGTGAAAGTGGATATATCATTTCATTAGGTTTGCTTGAAGTTAATCCTTTAAACTCTAAACATCTAACCACCAGAGCCCCTACAGTTTAAAGACCTAAAATTCCGTATCGGGCATTAGTGACCCCCCCAACCCCCACCCAAATGAAATGCTGTAAAAAAAAAAAGTACAAACTCACCCACAATCCAGCGTTGGGTGAAGCGCCCAGCGCAGACCTCTGACATCAAAGGGGGCCTCATGCCGTCCAATCACAGGCTTCTCATGCGTGCGTGCGAGGGGAGGGAGAGGGTGGACAGGGGAGGCCAATAATAAAATAAAACAAAGGACAAAATCAATTGCTGGAAGGCGAAGAAGCAGAAAGGATTTGCAATTCCTGCAATTGAGAAGCATTTACTTCAGTCGACAGCACGCTGTGCACGGTGAAAACAGATGTAAAATATGCACAAAGTTTACATTAGGCAGCCCAGAACAGATCACCACAGAACAGAGTCTGCCTCAGTCACGTGTGCCGGGAGTGCAATTAGCCCTCGGCACACAAGTGGTAAAAAAATAAAATTACAATTGAATTTTGAGAGAAAAGTTATGCCGTGACCCGGATTCGAACCGGGGTTGCTGCGGCCACAACGCAGAGTACTAACCACTATACAATCACAGCGAGCTATGCCCTAGTGATGCAATGGTTTTCTCAAACTAGAGGATGGAAGGATGAGAGAGCTGAGTGATACGGACATATTCAGTAAAGTGAGCATTTTCAGTTATTGGAAGTGTAGCCAAACTGGAAGTACAGCTTGGGACAGAAGACTCTGGTTCCCTGGCTCATGGAAGGGCTTGGAGGCAAGTTTTCTCCTCCCAGATTATGGACCTTGTCCCTGAACCCTTTGAATGTATCCAGATGGGTTATAGTCAATGAGCAGAGGGGATATAGGTGGGCTCCAGAGTCCAGTCCTTGTTCTACCCCTGGCTAGAGCTCATTGAACTCTGGGTATCACCAGGACCTATTTGCCTACTGAGCCCCTGACCAGAAATTGATATGGAACTATTTCCCGGATCTGAACTGTCCTGCAATCCAGTGAAATTAAGGAGTTGCTCGGTCCCTGAACAACCATTTACAGTGCTCTTCAGGGATGATGGGAAGTGAGGAGGCATTTGAGGTTACCCTGGAGTTGGAGGCGCCACTTTCCTGGGGGATTCTTGAACATCTTGGCTCCTGACTGGGAACAGCCACAAATGTACCTGGAACTCTGTGCTGGATTGGAGGTTGGAGGATGTCCACAACACAATTGTTCTTTAAATTACTGTAACTTAGGCAGTGTACCTCCGATCCCAGTGCTCTTTGGACAGTGGATAGCTGACCTTCCAGCTATCTTGGGATATGTATTATTTGGTGGTTACATTTTGTGAAAAAGGAGTTTTAGGGCTCATATTACCTGGCGCTTCTGTATGAATAGGACACAGCGGGGGGGGGGGGGGGGGGGAGGGACACAATTCATTCTGAACGGACCTTATTAAGTCTTATCAGCCCAGACAGAGTAGTGTCTGGGAGGGAACTGTATTGTATTACATGAATCACCCTCATCGGTTTAAAACACATTGATTGTATGTAAAAACAACTGTAAATAGGGTCATACACAATGAATAAAAAGATCACTCAGCGTGGGCTGCTTCTCATAGGGGAGCGTCTTAATATTAGAAAGATTAAAATATACAGCATGTAGTCCTTAGGAGCGCTCACATATGCTGTATATTTGGTTGTGTATAAATATGAGTTGGTTGAATAAAGTGTATTCAGTTTCACCCTTCATCAAATCTCAGCTGACGTTTTGATGAGCTGCAATAATCATCCAGATGTGGGAAAAGGAGGAAGGTTGGCAGCGATACTCAGATGGAGTACTGAGCTCGGTCACATAGCTGACTGAGTGAAATTTTCCAGTTTGGATATTTTCATTGCGGGTATATCTAAAAACAGATGGTATAAGCTGCAGATCTATTGTCTGCAGCCTTTACAAGACCGTCCCCTTCTATCACCGCCCAGACATTCTGTGGCTGTCCAATCACAAACTTCCCAGTGCAGCTCTGTAAGAAGTCTCTGCAAGGCAGTTGCACTGGGCAATTGCTGCCTTTTGAGTTTAGCTCCATTGAGCGAACCAAACCAGAGTGTAACAGGACCGGTTGTCTAATTGATAGCTATGGAGCCAATTTCTATTGAAATCGGAACTTTTTGTAAAATAAAATAGAAAACACTATTCACACATAAAGCACTTCAGCAAGCTAAAGTGCTTTAGGAGTCTGGGGTACCCCTTTAATAAAGCACCCCCCTTCCCCTCCATTCCTTTAACTACAGCAATTTGATCTAATTGAAATGCCTGAAGTTCTCTGGTGCAGTCTCCAATAATTGTTTAACCATTTTTGCACAGTTTAACACAAAATAAGGGTCCCTGGCCACCCACAGGATGTATGGCTAAGGCAAAGATTCCACGCTTCTTTCTAGCCAATTTATACCAGCAATGGGCGCAACACAGAGTACTAACCACTATATGATCACGGTGAGCCACTCACATGGAGTGTATCTGCTTACATTAGAGTAAAATGATGTATAGCTTGGAGGAAAGACGAGACGGGGGGATATGATAGAAACATTTAATACATAAAGGGAATCACAGCAAAGGAGGAGACTATATTTAAAAGAAGAAAAACTACCACAACAAGAGGACATTGTCTTAAATTAGAGGGACAAAGGTTTAAAAATAATATCAGGAAGTATTACTTTACTGAGAGGGTAGTGGATGCATGGAATAGCCTTCCAGCTGAAGTGGTAGAGGATAACACAGTAAAGGAGTTTAAGCATGCGTGGGATAGGCATAAGGCTATCCTAACTATAAGATAAGGCCAGGGACTAATGAAAGTATTTAGAAAACTGGGCCGACTAGATGGGCCGAATGGTTCTTATCTGCCGTCACATTCTATGTTTCTAAAGGATGACTGGAAGTGAATATATCATTTCATAATGTTTGGTTAAATTAATCCCTTAATCTCTAAACATCTAACCACCAGAGCCACTACAGTTTAAAGGTTTACTGTAAGATTCTTCATAATTAGGTTTTTTTAACCTAAAATGCCTTATTGGGCATTAGTAACCCCCAAACCCCACCCAAATGAAAAGCTGTAAAACAAAAAATAAGTACAAACTTACCCACAATCCAGCGTTGGGTGACGTACCCGGCGCAGACCTCTATCTGAGATCAAAGGGGGCCTCATGCCATCCAATCACAGGCTTCTCGTGCGTGCGTGCGTGCGTGCAAGTGGAGGGAGATGGTGGACAGGGGAAGCCAATAAAAAATAAATAAAGAACAAAATAAAATGCGGGAAGGCGAAGAAGCAGGAAGGGCTTAATGAATGTAGGGAGGGAGCGGAAAAGTGGAGAACAAGCTTCCCTTGCATGCTCTCCCTGCAATTGAGAAGCATTTACTTCAGTCGACAGCACGCTGTGCGCGGTGACAACAGATTCAAAATATGCACAAAGTTTACATTAGGCAGCCCAGAACAGAGTCTGCCTGTCACGTGTGCCGGGAGTGCAATTAGCCCTCGGCACACAAGTGGCAAAAAAATAAAATTACAATTGAATTTTGAGCGAAAAATTATGCCGTGACCCGGATTCGAACCGGGGTTGCTGCGGCCACAACGCAGAGTACTAACCACTATACGATCACGGCAAGCCAAACCCTAGTGACACAATGATTTTCTCAAACTGGAGGATGGAAGGATGAGAGAGCTGAGCGATAAGGACATATTCAGTAAAGTGAGCATTTTCGGTTATTGGAAGTTCAGACAAACTGGAAGTGCAGCTTGGGAGAGAAGACTCTGGCTCCCTGGCTAATGGAGGGACTTGGGGTCAAGTGTCCTCCTCACAGATTATGGACCTTGTCACTGAACCCTTTGAATGTATCCAGGTGGGTTATAGTCAATGAGTGGAGGGGATATAGGTGGGCTCCAGAGTCCAGGTCCTTGTCCTACCCCTGGCTAGAGCTCATTGAACTCTGGGTATCACCAGGACCTATTCGCCTACTGAGCCCCTGACCAGAAATTGATATGGAACTATTTCCCGGGTCTGAACTGTCCTGCAATCCAGTGAAATTAAGGTGTTGCTTGGTCCCTGAACAACCATTTACAGAGCTCTTCAGGGATGATGATGGGAAGTGAGGAGGCATTTGAGGATACTCTGGAGTTGGAGGCACCACTTTCCTGGGGGATTCTTGAACATCTTGGCTCCTGACTGGGAGCAGCCACAAATGTACCTGGAACTCTGTGCTGGATTGGAGGATGTCCACAACACAATTGTTCTTTAAAGTACTGTAACTTAGGCAGTGTACCTCCGATCCCAGTGCTCTTTGGACAGTGGATAGCTGACCTTCCAGCTATCTGGGGATATGTATTATTTGGGGGTTACATTTTGTGCAAAAAGAAGTTTTAGGGCTCATATTCCCTGGCGCCCCTGTTTGAAAAGGACACAGCAGGAGGGGGAAACATAATTTTATTTTTTTTGTCAATCTGTCTTTTATTCAAGGCATATATGATGGGGTACAGAAGAAAAAAAATATATGGGAAACGTACCAGTAAGTTACATCACAGGGTAGTTACATCGGTATTGTCATAACAGTACAGTTTCAGAGTATTGATGCCTCATTTTTTAAATTTTTAGTAACTAGTAACATGAAATCTTTGGTTATACAATATAGCTATGAGGCTTCTTCTAACAGTATGCATATGCCTGAGGGTAGTTAATAAGCTAAATTTAGTGAGGGGATAGAAGGGGGTCGGTAGCATCTTGGGAATTATTCATTAGCAAAGTCATTCCCCTTCCATGTAGGGTGCCTAGTTGCTTCGGTTGTTCAGGGTTGGTCTCGTCACCTAAGAGCCATATATTAGGCCAGCGGTATTGTGCCATGGTGGGAAACATGTGTGTCGAGGCTTAATACCACTATAATGCGTCCTAAGAGGTTATCATGATGGCTAGTCTCTCCTCTGAGTCTAGTGACCCCGTCCCAGTAGGTATCATAGCGTTCAACTTTATTGTCCTCTAAGGGCCAGCCCATGTCATGGTCGGGGTAAGTCATTAGTCATCAAGCGTCCCAGGCCCCCTGGGGGTCTGGGAGAAAGGATATGCAGTTGGGGTTGGGTGGGGGGAGGGGGGGAGGGGGAGGGGGGGTGGGTATTCCGGGTGGGAGCCCCAAGGCCCCCGAGGCCATGCCACAGGCACTTCCCATGAGCGGACAGCCCTCGTGTCACTGTTGGTCGCGGCCCAGCCATCACCAAGCGTCGAGCCTTGGGGAACCCACTATGCTGATCCAGTAGAGACATAAGATTTCCAGGGGTACCATTTGAGGGCACATTTGTCAGAGCGCTCCTGCAGGGAGGCGGTCATGATTTCCATGTCATAGATGTTTTCTACTTTGTCAACCCATTGCGTGAATGTGGGCACTGTGGTGCGTTTCCAGTGTAGTGGTATAAGGGCTTTCGCTGCAGTGAGCAAGTGTATGGTGAGGGAATTTTTGTATGTACGCGTGGGTACTGGCGTGTGGTGTAGCAACATCGTCAGGGGTAGGAGGGGGAGGTCCGAACCTGTAATCTCCCTGATCTTTGTATTGATCATCTGCCAATATGGTGTGATGCGTGGGCACGTCCACCATATGTGTATGTTTGTGCCGGGTCCGGTCCCGCATCTCCAGCAGTCCCCTGTGGTCGCAACCTGCATACGTTTGAGGGCCTCCGGCGTCTGATACCATTGCGTCAGGTGAGGTTTGGCGAGGTCCTCGTTCCGTGTTATGGGCATGGCTTCGGACTTATCTATGTTCAATTTCAGGTTGGATAGTCGTCCGTAGGTCTCAAATGCCTGCAGTAGGTTAGGGACCGAGATCATCGGTTGTTCCAGGAAGAAGAGCATGTCGTCGGCATATGCCGCCACACGATGCTCCTCTCCTCCCACCCGAACCCCCCTGATGCCCCCGTCTCGTCTCACCGCCTCCAGGAAGGGTTCCAGGGTGAGGGCAAACAAGAGGGGCGAAAGTGGGCATCCCTGACGAGTGCCGTTGCTTATGGGGAAGGCGTTCGTCAGGGCTCCATTGACTCTGATCCTGGCCGTCGGCGTGGTGTATAGCGCCGCTATCCATGAGCGCATGTGTGGTCCGAAGCCCATATGTCTCAGCGTTTCGGCCATGAACACCCAGTCTACCCGGTCAAACGCCTTTTCGGCATCGGTCGACACGAGTACGGTGTCACGGTTAGATATTCTGGCGGTGTGGATAACGTTGAGTGCACGTATCGTATCGTCTCTGGCTTCTCTACCCGGGATAAATCCCACTTGGTCCGGTTGGACGAGGTCTGGTAGTATGTGGGTCAGTCTGAGGGATAGAGCTTTGGTGTATAGTTTCAAGTCAGCGTTTAGTAAGGAGATGGGCCTGTAGTTCGCACAGACGGTCGGGTCCTTGCCCTCTTTGGGGATGACCGTGACTGTCGCCGCCAGGGTATCCACGGGAAAACGGCCTCCGTCTTGTAGGGAGTTGAGTCCAGCAAGTAGTTTTGGCAGGAGTGTATCTTGAAACGTACAAAGGTATGTGAGCGGCAGACCATCAGGTCCTGGAGCTCGGTGTGGCTTTGAGTTCTTTAGTGCCAAGGCCAGCTCTTCGAGCGTTAGGGGGCTCTCCAGGTCTTCTGCGAGTTCTGGTGACAACTTGCGTGTAACATGTTGCGACAGGTATTCCGTGATTCTTCGGCATTGGGACAGGTCTCGTGTGGCTTGTTTCTGGTTATAGAGATCTGTGTAGTACGCTTCAAATGCCGCCATGATCCCCTTGGGCATATTAGTGTGGTGGCCGGTCCGCGTCTGGATCTTATGGATGTGTTGAGACCGTCTCCTTGAACGAAGCATCGTCGCCAAGAGTTTGCTACTCTTGTTGGAGTGTTCACAGAAGAACCTTGTGGATTTTCGCAGTATTTGTAGGTGGCCTTGAGCCAGGTGTTCCCTGAGTTCCCTCCGAGTCTCTGTCAGTTGAAGATAGGTGTCGTCGTCCAGCGTCTGTTTGTGGGAGCTCTCCAGGTCTGCAATCCTCCTCGTCAGGTCTGTGATGCATCGGGACTTCTCTTTCTTGCGTTGCGTACACACTGATATAAAGTGCCCACGCATCACACACTTATGAGCTTCCCATAAAGTTAATGGGGGCATGTCGGGAGTTTCATTTGTTTCAAAGTAATGGGTGATAGTGCGCTGTGCCGCAGTGCGGGCTGCTAGATCGGTCAGTAAGGATTCATTAAGTTTCCACTGGCGCTCCACTGGTTTATATAGGGGGGAGTTTATCTGTATTGATGTCGGGGCATGGTCCGACTGGCGGACGATCCCTATGTGTGCGTCCCGGAGGAGCGTCAGGTGTTCCTGTGGCATGAAGATGTAATCTATGCGGCTATATTGTTTGTGTACAGACGAATAGCAAGTGAAGTCCCTGTCGTCAGGGTGGGCCGTCCTCCAGCTGTCAACCAGTCCTGCCTTGTGCAGGGCCCTCCTGGCCGTGAGTAGGCAGTGTGGTGGGATTGTGCAGGTCCCTTTCGAGGTGTCAGTGTGGGGGTTTAATGGTAGGTTTAGGTCCCCTGCCAGGATCAGGAGGCCGTCCCTGAAGCGTTCTAGTTTGGACAGTGTTTTGGCTAGGAACGTGTGCTGCGCTCGGTTTGGGCTATATATGCAAGCGAATGTGTATTTGTGGTCAGCTATGGAGCCTTTGATGAAAATGTACCTCCCATTCGGGTCCGCAAGTGTTTCTTTGTGTTGGTATGGGATCGAGTGTGCGACTAAGATCGCAACCCCTGTTTTCTTAGCGTCTGGGTGGTTCGCAAAGAACCCCTGAGGGAAGCGGCTATTCTCAAGTTTCGGCTGGGCCCGGCTCACGAAGTGCGTCTCCTGCAAGAACGCTACTGACACTCTCTCGGCCCATAGTAGGCGTAGCAGTTGGGCGCGTTTTTCAGGGGAGTTTAGGCCGCGGGTATTGTTCGACCAAAGCTTTAGCTGAGCCGGGCGTACCTCCGACATGGCCACGCGGACCGGGGATCCCCCCGGGGCCCGGGATGTATCGGAAGGAGGGGATAGGTCAGGAGCGGAAGGGCAGGGGGGCAGGAAAGAAGGGAGAGGGAGTGGGTGTGAGCGGGGAGAGGGGTAAATGCAACGTCGAACCTCGGTCGGGGAGAGTCGTCGGTGGGTACTAGCCTGTAGTCCCTCCGAACTCCGACCGGAATATACAAAACAGGTTCGTTGCTTGAGGTGCGAGGGACCATGACCCGTCCCTCCCAACCCCCTCGCCCAGCCCAAGTACTCAGGGGACCCCTGACATCAGATCAATGGCCAGCTCAGGTACGGGAGCTAAGGGGATCCCAGGCCCTGCGTGGCATAAGCATTCAAGTTTCGGCTGTAGTAGCATGCAGTTACCAAGTCCCTATAGCGGGGAGTTCTGCAACGAACCAATAACATGACAGGTGTGTGGCATGGTGGAGACCTGCAACCCCGGGAGGGATTTCCCGCCCCGTCCCCAAGCCCATCCACCCAAACTTGTGATGTGCTCCCCATGGCTGTTGTTGCCGGGGGTGAAAGCCAGAGTCCCATAACCACAGAGGACCCGCAACCCCCCCGACCCTTCCCCCACCCAAGTGGGAATTGTTCCCGGGCTAAGTTTTACGCAAAGTGTGCGGGGGGGGGAGTGCAGTACATACCAGAGTGGGCAGTTCTTACCCCTTGGGAGCCCCCGGTTCCCTCCGTAGGCGAGGTGGGCAGTTGACAGTCTCGGTTCTGCGGATGTCGCTTGGGCCCAGAGTCCAGGCAACCGCTGCCAGGGGTCGGAGCTTGGGGTATTTTCGCTTATTCTTCGGGGCCCACTGGTCCGCCACGCCTCTGGCTCGGGCCCGAGGTGTTGTCTGTGAGGTTCTCAGCTGGGACAGCGGGGCCGGTGGGTCTGGCTGGAGGGCAATCCAGGATCCAATTTGAGATTGTCATGGGAGGGAGGCCTACGGCCCACAGGAAGCGGGGGAGATCATTAGGCCATCTCAGCACGTGCCACTGGTTGTCCGTTCTGGCTTGCAGACTAAACGGAAACCCCCATTTGTAAGGGATCCGTTTCTCTCGCATAAGGTTGGTGAGTGGTTTCAGGGCTCTCCGGGCATCTAGTGTAAGCGTAGACAAGTCCTGGTACAGGGATATATGGGCGTCGTTATACCTGATGGTGCGTTGCGTTCTGGCAGCCCTCATAATGGACTCCTTCAGCTGGAACGACTGTAAGCAGCATATCAAGTCCCTTGGTAGGCCATCCCTGCGCGGGGTCCGGAGCGCTCTGTGTGCTCTCTCCAGACCGAAATCTGTAGGTGCGTCTGCACCGAGTATGTGGGTGAACAGTCCCGTTAGCAGTTCCTGGGGCGATTCCCCTTCTGATTCCGGGAAGCCCCGTATGCGAATGTTGTTCCGGCGTCCTCTATTATCGAGGTCTTCCATCTGCCGCCTGAGGTCTAAAAGAATATTGCCTTGCCTCGAGGCTGCCAAGTCGGCCGTCTGCATGTGGTGTTCAGTATGCAGGCGGTGTTCTTCCAGGGCATCCACCCGCGTTTCCAGGACCGCGAGGTCCCTCCTCACTGCAGCAACTTCCTCTCTGATAACTGACCTGAGCTCGGCTATGAGCTCCGTTTTGTCACTGCGGGTAAGCATGTTGGCAGAAATTGCAGCAAGGTCTGCAGACATCTGGGATAGTGCATCCTCTCTCGGGGAGCTCCTCGTGGAGTCAGCCCGGCTGCTTGATCCCGGGGATGCCATCTTGCTTTGGTCCCGCGGGCCCCCAAACGAGTGCGGGGAGGACAGAAAATCGTCCATTGGGCCCGGAGTCTGGATAGCTGGTGTGTGTGGAGGTCTAGGGGTAGCCCCTCGTTTTGTTTTCCCCATAGAATCGCCACTTTTTGCGGCGTGTTTAGCGTTTAGGCGGGTTGGGGCCTAGGAGCTCTTGCCGTCTGCGTCCTACTCCATCGGCTGTCAGGCCACGCCCCGGGAAACATAATTTATTCTGGACTGACCTTATTAAATCTTAGCAGCCCAGACAGAGTAGTGTCAGGGAGGGAACTGTATTGTATTACATGAATCACCGTCAGTGGTTTAAAACACATTGATTGTATATAAAAATAAACAACTGTAAATAGGGTCAAACACAATGAATAAAAAGATCAGTGTGGGCTGCTTCACATACGGGAGCGTCTTAATAGTAGAAAGAATAAAATATACAGCATGTAGTCCTTAGGAGCGCATATTTTATACAGGAGCTGCATATTTGGTTGTATATAAATATGAGTTGATTGAATAAAGTGTATTCAGTTTCATCCTTCATCAAGTCTCAGCTGAAGTTTCAATGAGCTGCAATAATCATTCAGAAATTCTGTGGGAAAAGGAGGAAGGTTGGCAGAGATACTCAGATTGAGTACTGAGCTCGGTCACATAGCTGACTGAGTGACGTTTTCCGTTTGGATTTTTTCATTGGGGGTATATCCAAACCGGGGGAGGGTGAGGGTGGACAGGGGAGGCCAATAAAAAATAAAAGAATAAAAAATAAACAAAATAAAATGCGGGAAGGCGAAGAAGCAGGAAGGGTTTAATGAATTTAGGGAGGGAGCGGAGAAGTGGAGTACAAGCTTCCCTTGCATGCTCTCCCTGCAATTGAGAAGCCTTTACTTCAGTCAACAGCACCCTGTGCGCATTGACAGATTCAAAATATGCACAAAGTTTACATTAGGCAGCCCAAGACAGATCACCATAGAACAGAGTCTGCCTCAGTCACGTGTGCCGGGAGTGCAACTAGCCCTCAACACACAAGTGACAAAAAAATAAAAATAAAATTGAATTTTGAGAGAAAAATTATGCCGTGACCCGGATTCGAACCGGGGTTGCTGCGGCCACAACGCAGAGTACTAACCACTATACGATCACGGCGAGCTAAGCCCTAGTGACCCATTGACCTTCTCAAACTCTAGAGTGCAAGGATGAAAGAGCTGAGAGATAAGGACATATTCAGTAAAATGAGCATTTTCAGTTATTGTCAGTGTAGCCAAACTGGAAGTACAGCTTGTGAGAGAAGCCTCTGGTTCCCTGCCTCATGGGGATGCTAGGGGGGCAGTGTCCTCCTCACAAATTATTGGTCCTTGTCCCTGAACCCCTTGAATGTATCCAAATGGGTTATAGTCAATGTGGGTAGGGGATATAAGCAGGCTCCAGAGTCCAGGTCCTTATTCTACCCCTGGCTAGAGCTCATTGAACTCTGGGTATTACCAGGACCTATTCGTGTAATGAGCCCCTGACCAGAAGTCAATATGGAACTATTTCCCGGATCTGAACTGTCCTGCAATACAGCGAATATCAGGTGTTGCTCGATCCCCAGACATTTACAAAGCTCTTCAGGGATGATGGGAGGTGAGGAGGCATTTGAGGATATCCTGGAGTTGGAGGCGCCACTTTCCTGGGGGATTCTTGAACATCTTGGCTCCTGACTGGGAGCAGCCACAAATGTACCTGGAACTCTGTGCTGGATTGGAGGATGTCCACAACACAATTGTTCTTTAAAGTACTGTAACTTAGGCAGTGTACCTCCGATCCCAGTGCTCTTTGGAGATATGTATTGTTTGTGGGATACGTTTTGTGAAAAAGGAGTTTTAGGGCTCATATTACCTGCCGCCCCTGTCTGAATAGGACACAGCAGGAGGGGGGGGGGGGGGAGATAAGGTCAGTTCAGAATGAAATAAGTCTTATCAGCCCAGACAGAGTAGTGTCAGGGAGGGAACTGTATTGTATTACATGAATCACCCTCATTGGTTTAAAACACATTGATTGTATATAAAAACCAACTGTAAATAGGGTCATACACAATGAATAAAAAGATCACTCAGTGTGGGCTGCTTCTCATACGGGAGCGTCTTGATAGTAGAAAGAATAAAATATACAGCATGTAGTCCTTAGGAGCGCTCACATATGCTGTATATTTGGTTGTATATAAATAGGAGTTGATTGAATAAAGTGTATTCAGTTCACCCTTCATCAAGTCTCGGCTGAAGTTTCGATGAGCTGCAATAATCATCCAGATATTCTGTGGGAAAAGGAGGAAGGTTGGCAGAGATACTCAGATGGAGTACTGAGCTCGGTCACATAGCTGACTGAGTGAAATTTTCCAGTTTGGATATTTTCATTGGGGGTTATATCTAAAAACAGATAGTATAAGCTGCAGATCTATTGTCTGCAGCCTTTACAAGACCGTCCCCTTCCATCACCGCCCAGACATTCTGTGGCTGTCCAATCACAAACTTCCCAGTGCAGCTCTGTAAGAAGTCTCTGTAAAGCAGTTGCACTGGGCAATTGCTGCCTCTTGAGTTTATTCATTAAGCACTCACTGTGATTTTGTAAACTGTGGAAATTAGAACTTAGTGTTGGGACGATAGCTAGATCCCCAAAGATCATGCGTGCTAAGAGAAGCGAGGCTGGTGAACACACAAAACTGCTGCAAAAATAATGTTCTTCTAAAGTTTGCAATACCCACGTATACAGGACCAGCGTACCCCATCCCCAGACAGTAGGACTGATTGGCAACTAACCTAAATACCCAACACTGAAAATGGTCCTAGGTGTTCACCCAACTGAAAACAGACTTACCCAAACGACCGGGAACTGCGTGTCCCACACCCAGAAAATCTGAATCTGCATGCTAAATATTGTTATGTCAAAAGCCCAATAAACAGCCTTGAATATTTAAATAAAAAAAAAATTATGTTCTTCTGTTCAGACTAATGAAAGTATTTAAAAACGTGGGCAGTCTAGATGGGCCAAATGGTTATTGGTGCCATCAAATTCTATAGTTCTATAATATGTTTGTCATTGTGTATGCGTGTATGTGTGTGTGCGCAAGTGTGTATGTGTATCTGTGTCAGAATGTAGGTATTGTGGCAGGATGTAGGTATTGTGGCAGGATGACCAGGCTCTTCAAAATAAACTTCAAATGCAATAGTCAGGATAAAATAGTACTGCAGTTTATTGTCACTTTCCACAATATATACATGGTTGTGCTCTCCCACAAAATAAAATAAATCCTACTCCAACTTGGAGACTTACTAAACAACAGTGTTACTAACTATCCAACTGGCCAGCTAATCTGGTTCCCAGTTTTAAACAAAATGAAATACAGCACTTACAGCAGGTTTCACACAGTACCCTTTTCTCAGAGTCTCAGCCTTAACTGCCTCCTCTCTCCCAGCTGTTAGACTCCCTGATGTCTTCAGAGGCTAACCTTTTAAAACCCCAGCGCTGGTTAATTACACTTACCTGGTATATAACATTCAAGGGGTGACTCCCCCCAATTAACCCCATCATGCTGGGAATAGAGAGCGCTCCAATCTATTACTAACATAGAAAGCTTCTCTGACCTTGTCACAATATGTATCTCTCTGTTAATGTGTATCTCTGTGTGTGCAAGTATGTATGTGTATTTGTGTCATAATGTGAGTGTATCTGTCCGTGTGTATGTGTCTGTGTCAGAATATGTGTGTTATTGTGTGTCAGTGTGTAGGTGTATATATCCATACATCACTGCAATTCAACATCAAAACTATACACGAATACACCCCTGCAGTCAAACGCCAATACTACATAGAAACACACCCCAAATTCAAACTCTAATACTAGAGACAAATGTAAACCTGAATTCAAATGCCAATACTAAATACAACACATCACTGCATTGAAACGCCAACAATACACACAAAAACACAACTGCATTTAAACACTAACAGTATATACAAATGCACACCTGCATTTGAATGGCAACATTACATACAAACACATCACTGCATTCAAATGGCAACAGTACATACAAATACACTCCTGCATCCACACACACAAAAACGTGCTTATATTCAAAGACACAAACACTGCTCAGAAATACAACAGTGCAAGGATGGGCAAATAGTAGATCCCCAGCTGGCAATGGAGAATGGAAGTTGCATCACAATGGAGGATCTACCTTTTGGCCACCCTTGCACTAGAGGGGGGCACAAATAGAATTGATTGCACCAGTGCCTTCTCTACATTATTTCCACCACTGATAACACCCCTAGTTGTCCCTAAACAAACCCAGTGCCTCGATTAAAAATGAATATAAACATGTTATTTGTAATGAAATCACTTTCCCATAAACATTAACAATTTTGCAGTCATACACAGACACAATTACATGCTGACACAGTGACAGACAATCACACAGAAACACGCAGGCATATAAACATGAGGTTTACTCATCAACCTCTGAATTTTAAGGACTTGGAAGCTAATTTCTGATTTTTGGCAAAAAATACCCAAGCTGTAACCATAGGGGAGTTGGAGATTTTTTCAAAATCATCTAATTTTGCAATGATTTTCAATGCCTTACAGTCTGGTGTTTTAGTAAATAAACATCTCAGTCATGCTTACTTATTACGAAAGTTTGTTAGATATTTTTTTGCTATAACTTTGATGATCTTTTCCACTATATCACTATTGTCCTTCATAAATATTAATAAAAAATAGGCGCAAAACGTATTTATTTTTGCAATCGGAACCAGGTTTATATAGAGCTAGTCATGATGTTTTCCCCTTCAAACTCGCACAAAAATCCACAGCGAATAGAGAATCCACAGAGACTTTCATTCTTCAGGTCCAGGAACCATGGATTTGCTTGACCTCATTCACCAACCCTATGTGAGGAATGAAGGCACAAAAAAACAGTTTAATGGATTTAAATAGTTATGGTATCTGCGTGGGTGATGAATTCTGCAATCCTGCTAACTGGTTTACTCTCACCCTTGAGAAAGGCCTTATAGTTGAAACATTGGGTGTTGTCTCGGTGACCATGGTCACTTCTGTAAGGTATATATTTGCAGATTTTTTTTCTCTCTTTTGGCTTTGCATGTACTATAATATACAGTTAGTTTTGGAAATATTTGAACATGGACACAAGTTTTGTTATTTTGTCTGTTTAGAAAAAAAAAAGCACTGGTGAGCTCTGCAACACAAAAAGGACTGGACGTCCACGGAAAGCAACAGAAGGTCATATGATCCCTTCCATGGTAAAGAAAAACCCCATAACAACATCCAGCCAAGTGAAGAACACTCTCCAGCAGGTAGGCAAATCATTATCTAAGTCTACCCTCAGTGGCGTACACACAATCCATGGGGCCCCGGTGCAAAGCTGATCCATGGGCATATACACCGCTGCCACACAGCCCTAAGAGTTGCAGCACACGGAGACGCCACATGGCCCACAAAATGGCTGCGATCACAGCCGGAGGCCCACCCGAGGCCTACCTGTCAGGATCGGGACAGGGATCCAACACGCAGAGTACAAACAGTAGCCAGATACGTATACCGGACCTTAGAATGGCCGGACACACGTAAGTAGTACAGAATAGAATGGTCAAAGACAAGCCGAGGTCGAGGGTAACAGAAGACAGGTAAGCGAGAGACAAGCCGAATCAAGGTTAACAGAGATAAGCAGAGTAAGGTAAACAAGCCGGGTCAAAACCAAAAGGGATAATAGAATACACAAGCACTGAGTGACTAGAACAAGCTAGAACCACGACAGGGCAATGAGCTAATGAAAGAAGCTCTGTTAAATACCCTGTTCAGAGCAGTAACCACGCCTCCGAGGCGTCTTGATTGGTCCTGCAGCAATTGACTGACAGGTCGTTCCGGGGGAGTGTCCTGATGACTACTTCCTGCCTAGATGCTGTAAAAGGCAGTCACTCCCTCGCGGCCGGCCTAGCATGACCGGATAGACCGCGGGGAAGGGAGCCATCAGACCGTCTGGATGGAGGAACAGCTAAGTCTCTACCTCTTTCGGAGGTAGAGACCACAGGTACCCTGACAGTACCCCCCCTCTCAGATACGCCCACCGGGCGGAATGAACCGGGACGAGATGGGAAGCGAGAGTGATACGCCCTGCAGAGACGGGGAGCATGAACATCCTCCTGAGGTACCCAACTCCTCTCCTCAGGACCATATCCCTTCCAATCAACCAGATATTGTACTCTCCCCCGGGAGATTCGAGAATCAATAATAGAGTTAACCTCATACTCCTCCTGACCCTCCACCTGAACGGAGCGAGGAGGGGCTATTGTGGAGGAAAATCTGTTACATATGAGTGGTTTCAGCAATGAAACGTGAAACGAGTTCGGGATGCGTAAGGTATTAGGAAGAGCTAAACGATACGCAACTGGATTGATACGGGTCAGCACCCTGTAGGGTCCAATATAACGAGGAGCGAACTTCATGGATGGCACTTTTAAACGGATGTTCCTCGTGCTCAGCCATACCCTATCACCTGGAACAAAGACCGGAGCCGCCCTTCTACGTTTATCAGCGTGTTTCTTAACCAACATAGAGTTGTGCACAAGGATTTGTCGAGTTTGATCCCACAACCTCCTCAAATTGGCAACATGAACATCAACCGACGGCACCCCCTGGGAAGGAGAATCCGAAGGAAGAATAGACGGATGAAAACCATAATTCATGAAGAAGGGGCTTGAATGAGTAGAATCGCACACGAGATTGTTGTGTGCAAACTCCAACCCAAGGAATCAAACCGACCCAATCATCCTGGTGTTCAGAAACAAAGCATCGTAAATATTGTTCGATTTTCTGGTTGGTACGTTCAGCAGCTCCGTTAGACTGAGGATGATAGGCAGAAGAAAAGTTTAATTTAATACCAAGTTGAGAGCAGAAGGACCTCCAAAAGCGGGAAACAAATTGGGAGCCTCTGTCCGATACAATTTGAGAGGGTATCCCATGAAGGCGAAAAATCTCCTTAGCGAATATCTCTGCCAATTCGGGAGAAGACGGGAGTTTAGGCAGGGGAATGAAGTGTGCTATCTTAGTAAACCTGTCAACCACGGTGAGGATAACAGTCTGTCTTTTAGAGATAGGTAGATCGACAATAAAGTCCATGGCCAAACAGGACCATGGTTTTTCTGGAACCTCCAAGGGGTGCAGGAATCCACATGGAAGCGTATGGGGTTGTTTGGTTTTAGTACAAACTTCACATGCAGCGATGAACTCCTGAATATCCCTCCGTAAAGCAGGCCACCAGAAGTCCTTAGAGATCAATGCGTAAGTTTTGCGAATACCAGGATGTCCCGCCATCTTGCTATTATGTAAACACTGTAAAAGTTCCAGTTGAAGAGCAGGAGGAACGAAATGACGACCCGCAGGAGTCTGTTTAGGTGCTAGATGTTGCAACTTAATGATCTCGGCCAGTAATGGAGAATGAATCCTGAGATTCGTATTAGCAATGATATTGCATTTTGGAACTATAGAAGAAAGAACTGGTTCAGGTACAGTAGAAGGTTCATATTGGCGAGATAATGCATAGGCTTTAGAGTTTTTAGAACCAGGTCTGTAAGTCAGTACATAATTGAAGTGAGTCAGGAATAAGGACCAACGAGCTTGTCTAGAGGATAAGCGCTTAGCCTCCCCAATATAGGACAAGTTTTTGTGGTCCGTCAAAATCGTAATAGGGTGTAGGGTCCCCTCCAACAAATGTCTCCACTCCTTTAAGGCTTTAATGACTGCTAACAGTTCCCTTTCCCCGATGTCATATCTGCTCTCAGGCCCAGAAAATTTCTTAGAGAAGAAACCACAAGGGTGTAACGGTTTATCCACCCCTAACCTTTGAGACAGAACAGCCCCAACTGCTGTCTCAGAGGCATCGACCTCAAGCAAGAAAGGCAGAGTCGTATCAGGATGGACTAGAATTGGAGCCGAGGCAAAAAGTTCCTTGAGAGTCTTGAAAGCACCAAGAGCTTCCTTAGACCAGAACTTAGTATCAGCCCCTTGTTTGGTCATATTGGTAATAGGCGCAATGATAGAGGAGTAACCCTTAATGAAGCGCCTATAGTAGTTGGAAAAACCAATAAACCTTTGGATAGCTTTGAGTCCTTTGGGCAAGGGCCAGTCTAAAATAGATTGGAGTTTTACAGGATCCATTTTAAAACCTTCCCCAGAAATCACGTATCCAAGAAAGTCTACCTGAGACTGATCAAAACTGCACTTCTCCAATTTGCAATATAGACCATGTTGCAGCAGCTTGTGTAATACCTTTCTGACCTGTCTATGGTGAGTCTCAATCTCCTTAGAGTGTATTAGTATGTCGTCCAGGTAAACAATAACACAATCATGCTGAAACTCCCTAAGTACCTCATTAATCAAATCTTGAAATACTGCAGGCGCATTGCATAGTCCAAATGGCATAACAGTGTATTCGTAATGGCCATACCGGGTATTGAATGCCGTCATCCACTCGTGACCTTGCTGGATTCTCACCAAATTGTAAGCCCCTCTGAGATCTAACTTGGTGAAGATTTTGGAGCCCTTAAGACGATCAAATAACTCGGTAATCAGTGGGATAGGATAGGCATTTCTGACAGTTATTTTGTTCAAGCCTCGGTAATCGATACATGGTCTCAGCGTGCCATCCTTCTTCTTAATGAAAAAAAACCCAGCCCCGGCCGGAGAAGAAGACCTCCTGATGAATCCCTTTTCTAAATTCTCCCGAATATACTCCTCTAGAACCGAGTTTTCCTGAACAGACAAAGGATATACATGGCCCCTCGGAGGCATAGTGCCGGGTAGAAGCTTAATCTTACAGTCAAATGACCTGTGTGGAGGCAAAGAATCGGCATTCTTCTTGTCAAACACTGCCCTTAAGTCTAGGTAAAGGTCTGGTATTTGTCTTTCTGTGGACTGAGTAGGATTCTCCGGTATGTTAATATTAGCTAATGGAGAAACCTTGCACAAACACCGATCCTGGCAGCCCTGGCCCCACGAGAGTATCTCTCCTAACTCCCAATCGATAATAGGGTTATGTTTTTTCAACCATGGGTACCCCAGAACTATGGGAACGGAAGGAGACGAAATGAGCATAAGAGATAAATTCTCCACGTGTAGGATACCAACATTTAAATCAATGGGTATGGTCTCACGAAAGATAACAGGGTCTAGTAGTGGTCTACCATCTATGGCCTCAACGGCCAAAGGTGTCTCCGTTAGCTGGGATGGGATATTGTTCTTACTAGCAAAGGCTTGGTCGATAAAATTCTCAGCAGCACCGGAATCTATCAATGCCATAGCCCTTACTACTTCCTTCCCCCAAGTTAAGGAAACTGGTAGCAGAAGCCTGTGATCTTTATAATTAGGAGTAGAGGACAAAATAGAAACACCCAAGGCCTGTCCTCTAGAGAGACTTAGGTGCCAGCGTTTCCCGGGCGGTTAGAACAGTTCGAGAGTAAATGACCCTTGGCCCCACAATACATACACAAACCCTCTCTTCTCCTGTGCTGTCTTTCCTCCTCAGAGAGGCGGGTATACCCTATCTGCATAGGTTCAGTAAGCAAAGATATCGTGGAGTCAGGACTTGGAAAAGCGGGAGCTAACCTAAAAGAAGGTCTCTGGTTCCTCTCTCGAGTGTTCTGTCTCTCTCTTAGACGTTCATCTATACGAGAGATGAACGAAATTAAATCCTCTAAATTCTCAGGGAGTTCTCTGGTAGCAACCTCATCAAGGATTACATCAGATAGACCATTCAAAAATACATCCATATACGCCTGCTCATTCCACTTGATTTCTGCCGCCAGAGACCTGAACTCTAGTGCATAATCCACCAGTGTTCGGTTCTCCTGTCTCAGGCGCAACAGTAATCTGGCTGCATTAACCTTTCTACCTGGAGGGTCAAATGTTCTTCTAAAAGCAGCTACAAATGCGTTATAGTTATAAACTAATGGGTTATCGTTCTCCCATAGTGGGTTGGCCCATCTCAGAGCTTTCTCAATGAGTAGGGTGATAATAAATCGTACTTTTGCCCTATCTGTAGGATAAGAGCGAGGTTGCAATTCAAAGTGGATACTAATTTGGTTTAAAAAACCACGACACTTCTCAGGAGCCCCACCAAAGCGTACTGGGGGGGTAATGTGAGAAGAAGCACCCACTGTGGCTACCTCTAGACCTGAACCGACAGGAGAAACAGGGGTATTACGTATCTCTTCTGGTGGGTTATTGGCACAAGCTAATAGAGCCTGTAGCGCAAGCGCCATCTGATCCATTCTGTGATCCATGGCTTCAAACCTAGGATCAGGAGCAGCCAGCTTACTGTTTGTACTTGCAGGATCCATTGGCCCTGTCGTAATGTCAGGATCGGGACAGGGATCCAACACGCAGAGTACAAACAGTAGCCAGATACGTATACCGGACCTTAGAATGGCCGGACTAACGTAAGTAGTACAGAATAGAATGGTCAAAGACAAGCCGAGGTCGAGGGTAACAGAAGACAGGTAAGCGAGAGACAAGCCGAATCAAGGGTAACAGAGATAAGCAGAGTAAGGTAAACAAGCCGGGTCAAAACCAAAAGGGATAATAGAATACACAAGCACTGAGTGACTAGAACAAGCTAGAACCACGACAGGGCAATGAGCTAATGAAAGAAGCTCTGTTAAATACCCTGTTCAGAGCAGTAACCACGCCTCCGAGGCGTCTTGATTGGTCCTGCAGCAATTGACTGACAGGTCGTTCCGGGGGAGTGTCCTGATTACTACTTCCTGCCTAGATGCTGTAAAAGGCAGTCACTCCCTCGCGGCCGGCCTAGCATGACCGGATAGACCGCGGGGAAGGGAGCCATCAGACCGTCTGGATGGAGGAACAGCTAAGTCTCTACCTCTTTCGGAGGTAGAGACCACAGGTACCCTGACACTACCTCATCACCACCATGAGCCAACTGGACAGCATATTTGCCAAATTCTGTGCGAAACTCAAAGCTAGGCAACAGCATACTCACCTGAAATACTCACAGACCTCGGAGGTACGAACTCCACAAAAGCGCACGCACCAGCCCATCCTGCCCTCCAAAGTCCAGAGATAGCGGATTAAGCGGAGAACCCCACATCCTGCACGACAAAAGCCAAGGAAACAAGGCCCAATACAACGTCCAGGGTCCAAGAATCTGAGAGCAAAATCCGCAACCTATCGGGGCCTAGTCAGGGTGTGGAGAATGGGGACTCTCAATCGCTTGTCCAAAATGGTGCATACCGCACTGGAGACCCATTAGGACACAAGCGCAAGATGCCTTCATTGAGACACTCATGCAATACCTGCTTCCCGGCGGCACTCCCCAGCGACCATCAAACACTCCCGAGCACGGGGGTCGGCTGACACTAGACTTTTTTCTTTAATGCATATAGTAACCCAATATATGCTAACGGGTGGCACATTTAATTGCTTCTATCTATATGTACAGATAGCCTGTTACCTAATAACCTAATGTAAACCAATGGGCCGACCTGGCAACATATTCGCTCATCTTTCACTTTGATGTGCTCTTGTCTCATAAGCATGTTATTTAACTAAATTTCATATTACCACTCACTTGTCTAGATAGTCCACATTGATCACATAATCTGTTTCAATATATGCCTCGAACATGTTAGACTAGCCAGTAATCTTGACACATAAAAAAAAAAAAAGTGTGCCGTGATATCATATGCCTTATATTTTGTTAATGTATGTACCGTACAATCCTTGTCTCTGCTGTTGGGGCATTGCAAGAGTATGTGTTAAACAATGGCACCACAAAAAGAAAGAAAAAAAAAAAAGTAAACGTCAGTGTCTGCATTTAATGGCATCTAGGTTGTTTAATATTTGGGTGCGTCGTTGTAATAAAGTATTGGAACTGCATCATTTTTTCTAAAGTGACATGTGATACATTTTGAAGCATGATATTTGAAAGTACTTTGTTTAAATCACATTTAAACTTAAATAAAATCATGATAATTATAGTAATAATCAAAAAGTGTCAGCACCCAATACAACTGTCATCAGGTCAACACGACCAGTTAACCATATTTAAGACACTTTCACAGATATGGCACAAGCCCGGCTAGCTCAGTCGGTAGAGCATGAGACTCTTAATCTCAGGGTCGTGGGTTCGAGCCCCACGTTGGGCGTTACTTTTTCTTATTGTTTGTTATGTAAAAGTGCATGTCTTATTTAAAATGTATTTTGCTGCACTAGGGATATTGTAACACATTCTATGTAACCTATCAATAAGCATAAACAATTACATTCACACATCCCCATCACCTGGATCTCTCCTTAACAGCTGCTGTTGGTTTACGAACAAAATGTGAATAAATGGTGAAGATATATATTTGCTGAGATTAACGTTATAAATATTAAAATTCCATTTTAATGTCACTTTCAAAAAGTGAAAAAAAAAAAAAAAATGCCGTGACCCGGATTCGAACCGGGGTTGCTGCGGCCACAACGCAGAGTACTAACCACTATACGATCACGGCGAGCCACTCACAAGGTGGTGAAAGTCAGCATTGCAACAATGTATCACAATCATGCAACAATGTCAGACAACAATACGACCATAGCATTGACCACCCAGCCAGAGGGCAGTAAACATGAGAATTCTATAAGAATCCTAGAAACGCTGGGGAGGTGGATTCAATTCTTCCCTAATTCTGTGCTTTTTACAGACAATATGTGGGTCCTTCACACTGGAACACAAGCCAATTACATGTACACATTACACACATGTTCTCTGCATGTACACATTACACACATGTTCTCTGCATGTAAAGCTGCACAGATTGTGAGGTTCACAATATACAGAGAGGTGACAGGTCTGATTACAGCTGGACTTTCCCAAATTTAACTCGCGGAGACTCTAGTCCAGGCATAGGCAACCTTTGGCACTCCAGATGTTTTGGACTACACCTTCCTAGATGCTTTGCCAACAATAAGGGGTGTAAAAGCATTATGGGGAATGTAGTCCACAACATCTGGTGTGCCAAAGGTTGCCCATCCCTAGTCTTTTGAAAGTTGCCTTGAGTCACTGAACTTGGCCCCTTCTCATTTCAGTGTTCAGTAATGCAGAGGAAATGATGGTGTAAGTATTATAAACTCTTTACGTTAGACAGGCCTGCCAAGCGTCCTGATTTAGTCAGAGCAGTCCTGGCAATAGAAACAACAGATATGTGCAGCTGTAATGTGACAAGATTCCCAAGTTACTACTCATTACCTCAAACAGTAAAAAAAAAACAGACTTGCCAAAACATGAATAAAAGCTGTATTTTATTATTACTATGAATAATAAAAGTTTATCCATTATTCCATCACTAACGTGCTTTGTATCCTTTGTATCGTTGTTAGAATGATGTTTAGTATAGGGGAAGGCTTGGGGCAGATACTGAGGATGAGGTGAGGAACACGAGGTGAGTAAGATAGATATGGATGTGGGGGAAGGTAGGTAGGTATCAGCCTGTGTCCCACCCTGTAAGTGTGTCTGACACCCTAGGGATAAGGAAGAATTTAATGTAAGTTGCAATAAAATAACAATTATAAATAATGGGCAGTGGCCACACCACAAACAATGTGACTGGACACTCTCTGTAGACACACTTCCAGGGCTTTGTCCTCCACGTGTTTGATGTGAATGTGACCTGCAATAGACCTTGTTATGTAAATTGGTGTTTATAGGCCATCTTCCTATAGAATCCCTGAGCCTTTTCTTTCTCCTTCCATCACTGTATGAGCCAGGATATCCCAGTCACATAACCAGCAGGGAAGTGTCTCATCCATGACTTGGTGCAGAGCCTTGTGATTGGGATCTGGGGGTGATGGGACAGGATCTGTGTACGTACTGCCTGCTGCAGTCTCCACTCACTCTGTCTAGTCTAGCGCCCCCTGCTTGTAACAGAGGTATTTACCAGCCATATATATTAGTTCATAGATCCATATACCATAGCCTGAGTCTGTAAGACAGAGCAGGGGAGGAGGTAGGTAAGCTGTGGATTTGGGCTTAAGTGGGAGTCACTGTCCTTGTCACCTGCACAGTCTTTTGGTAAAGTGACTAACAATGCAGGGAATGGGTAGGTGTTAAAGTGACAATAACATAACAATTGGGAATGAAAGGGCAGGAGCCAAACCCTAAACATTGTAACTTGTATCTGTGACACACTTTGCAGACACACTCCAATGCCTTTTGATGTGAATGAAAACCTGCTAATTACTAAGACGGCAGGCTGGTGGTGTTTACTGCCCTCATTCCTTTACTATAACATTGTAAATTAAAATCACTAATATCCTGCTTGTAAAATGGCATCATGCCATGAATTAATTGGCACTGCGCAGCGGCTGACCCATTGCCCGCTTTCTAAATTATGCGCCATTTCCCAGTTTATCACACTCGGTTAATCACACCATTTGCGTTCTGTGCTAACTGCAATAAAACATGTTGCACCATGCACCACTCTATAAATGCATAGTTTTACATGAACGCTCCAAGAAAAATAATCACGGAAATTGATGTAGCAGTTATGGTACCAGGCACCCTTCAAGAGTAATTTGTCAAACAATTTTAAGGGACACTTCAGGCACCAAAACAACTTCATCTGAATGAAGTTGTTATGGTGCCAGGAGGCCCCTGGATACACACTTTTTGAACAGTTTAACCCCAAAGTGGCCTCCAGCAGCGATGTTCACTCCCCTCCAGATGGCCGCCGGGCAGTGGCGCCGCTGATTGTCTTAGAGCGGTCATCTGATGCTTACAGACAATGTGGCTCCACATTCAATAAATTGGCTTGGAAAGAAACTTACCTTTTCCAAGCCAGTTTAGTCAATGGGGAGTTACTGATTGGCTGAGAGCATCAGCTGACCGCTCTCAGCCAAGCAGAGACGCCCCAGCATTCAGAAGCCGGGTGGGGGGTCAACAGCTCCTCTGGAGTCCACCTTGGGGGTTAAACAATTCAAGAACAGTTTAACCCCTTGCCCCTTGAGGTAAGAATACCTCTAGGTGCCCCCTGGCACCATAACACTTTATTTAGATTAAGTTGTTTTGGTGCCTGGAGTGTCCCTTTAAGAACAGTTGGATAACTTATATGATTTGATGTGCCCTAACTGATTGAGAGTGGTAGTTGAGCACTGTCAGACAATGATTGCATGGTCCTGTATCTGAGCTGTTTACCTCAGTGAAGTCACCTGGCTTCTCCAAAAGGAGAATCCCGGATGGGGCGCCAGCGCTATGGGGGCCCCAAGTACGTTGTCAAACTTTTCTAAAAGCTGTGACACAATATTTTTGAAGGGTGCCAGGGCATTCATGGCACTATAAGCACTACAGCAGGCTGTATGTATGGTTCTTGGAGTGTTTTTTTTGAATGGACAATCTAACCACCAAAACGATGACATTTTAATGCAGTAGTTTTGGTGTGTTTATGCCACCCCTTTTCTTGTACAATGTTAAACATTGCCGTTTCTGAGAAATGGCAATATTTCCATTTGGCTGAAAAAAACACTAGCAGGCATAGACAACCTTCGGCACTCCAGATGTTTTGGACTACACCTCCCATGTTGCTTTGCTAGCATTTTGGGTGTGAGAGCATTATGGGGGATGTAGTCCACAACATCTGGAGTGCCGAAGGTTGCCTATCCCTGCGACTACAGCCATCACACTCTATGTTATCACACATACAGGGTTATTTATTGAAGGGAGAATTTCAAATAAATTCAAAGGCAAATTCGTATTTTAGCCCAGAGTAGCCAAAGTGAAAGCATAGCTGACTATTTGCCGAGTTCTGCTACATTCACCCTTAGTAAATAAGTAAACCCGATGTGAGATGATGGTGGATGTGGCTGCTGGCGAAGGTATTTCAGGCCCAGTAATCTACACTAAAAAAGGAACACTCGGACGTTAAAAATAAATATTTTAAAATACATATTAAAGTGTCCCTTCATCTATAATCACACTTTATGGGACATGACTGAACTAAAGTAATAATTCAGAAAAATGTACCAACTCTGCTATAGACACAAGTTAACTATTTCAATATAGCTTTTATTTCAATATTATTTTTTTATTTGTAAACAAATTCACTATGATGAAGTGTTTAGTGAATATACCCCTGGAGAAGGAAATAAGAGGTATATTTTGTGTATATTAAAAAGGAAACCATAAACATCAAAAGTGATCACCGAAATGCCACGTCACTACACACCAAATAGACTGTATCTGTATCTGATTGACAGCAGGTGGCTCTGTGGCGCAATGGATAGCGCATTGGACTTCTAGTTGAATAAGAGGATATTCAAAGGTTGTGGGTTCGAGTCCCACCAGAGTCGCATTTTTTGTCACTTTAGTAACTGTTAGAAATATGTGATTTTTCAACAAAGAACTTCCCAAATGATTACTTAGTGGGAACATTAAATCACCAGCCGGACACATTTTATTAAATTACAGAGTATTCCTTATATACAGTATTTATCGATTCCATGCTATACAGACACAATAGGAAATAATGATATAACAGTTAATATTAACTCATTGTTATTTAAAACGAAGGCAAAACATGAAACGCTGTGAAAACGGGATCGAAATCGGTAACTTTAATATTGTGGAGGAGAACCTACCGTTACTCTACCAGGAGAACTTACTGTATATCATAGAGGTCGGTAACTGTGCAATCTGAATCGTAAAGATCGGTAACTCTGAGCTATCTCTATCATACAGCTCGGTAACTCTGAGCTATCTCTATCATACAGCTCGGTAACTCTGAGCTATCTCTATCATACAGCTCGGTAACTCTGAGCTATCTCTATCATACAGCTCGGTAACTCTGAGCTATCTCTATCATAAAGATCGGTAACTCTGAGCTATCGGTAACTTTGAGTTATCTGTACTATAGAGATCAGTAACTGAGCTAGCTCTGTCATACAGCTCGGTAACTCTGAGCTATCGGTATCATACAGCTCGGTAACTCGGAGCTATCTGTATCATACAGCTCGGTAACTCGGAGCTATCTGTATCATACAGCTCGGTAACTCTGAGCTATCGGTAACTTTGAGTTATCTGTACTATAGAGATCGGTAACTGAGCTAGCTCTGTCATACAGCTCGGTAACTCTGAGCTATCGGTAACTTTGAGTTATCTGTACTATAGAGATCGGTAACTGAGCTAGCTCTGTCATACAGATCGGTAACTCTGTGCTGCTATCTGTATCACACAGCTCGGTAATAATGTGTTACAGTATTTTATTCAGAAATGTTTCAGATAACTGTACTACTGCAGCAATGTATGATCTAACTGCAGAATTATAACTGTACCAGCCAGCAGCAATGTATTATATTATAACTGTACCAGCCAGCAGCAATGTATGTATTATATTATAACAGTACCAGCCAGCAGCAATGTATGTATTATATTATAACAGTACCAGCCAGCAGCAATGTATGTATTATATTATAACTGTATCAACAAGTAGAAATGTATTATAATCTGTCTGTCTGTCTATCTACCTATCTATCCATCCATCCACCCACCAATCCCCCACCCATCTATTATCTATCTATCTATCTATCCATCCATCCATCTATCTGTCTGTCTGTCTATCTATTATTAATTAGCTATGTATTATAATCTATCTATCTATCTCTCCATTATCTATCTATCTCTCCCTATATCTATCTATCTAGCTATCTATCTATTATTATTAGCTATGTATTATAATCTATCTATCTATCTATCTATCTATCTATCTATCTATCTATCTATCTAGCAATAAGTAGCAATGTTTTATAAAATACTTTTTGAAAACTCAGTAACCCCTCCTTACCCCTCATTTACCAGTTTTATTTCTTCCCATTGACACAGGGACACATGCTGGCCAAATGGGTACACGTGGGAACCTCCCCTCCCCCCAGGCTTTTGATGTTGTGTGACAATGCTGGGTGGGTTTGATGCAGACAGAGGGTATATATTGCTGGATGTAACAGAGAGAATAGCAGAGCACACCGCAGACATGCCTGATATGGACTGTACTGAGTCTTACCCCTCCAGAAAGGTGAGAGCCCCTAATCAGACCCCTCTGCCCTGTGCCCTGTGCCCCTGCTCAGCAGATCATGGATCAGTAGGATACAGCAATGGGCCTGGGCTATTAGCTTTATTATAACTATCTCTTGTAATATCTGTATAGATTGTCTAACTCTTGATTGCCCTAACATATCTTTGCTGAATTCTATAAGGAAGCAGATCAGCTCTGTTTTTAACTTGGAATTAAATAGAATTGCATAGATCTTCTCCAGATCAGCAGCTATACGGTACTTGCTCTGTAGTCATAAATCTGCCGAAATTGTCTATCTGAGCATCAGATCATTGAAACCCGAATTGCACATTTTAGGATAAAACAGGAAATAGTTTTTTAGATCTCAGTTAGATCATTTTCCCAGACCGGATATTATTGTTAATAAATATTAATACTGTGCAATTAGAAGATTTAATTCCTGATACAATGTTATACAATATGAAAATTCTTTCTCTACCATTTTTCTGTTTCATTATCTCATGCACTCCCTTCTCTCTGTTCCCATCGCTTATTCATTCCCCCCCATCCATCGCCTTTTTTTACTTTGTAAACCCCTCTCTGGTTTATTTACTAACATTTAAGGCCAGAATCATTATATGGGATAAATTCTCTAAGTCAGCTATGCTTCAGGTTCACCTACTTTGGTCTGAAGCTTGAAACTCAGTCTGAATTCTCACCTTAGTAAATAGTCCTGTCTGTGTCTTTAGCTAATTTGTTCACCCCTTCTCTTTTACGCTCTGTCACTCAATTTGTTTCCCCTTCTGTGTCTGTACTATGTCTGTCTCTTTACTCAGTCTGTGTCTGTGTCTGTACTATGTCTGTCTCTTTACTCAGTCTGTGTCTGTGTCTGTACTATGTCTGTCTCTTTACTCAGTCTGTGTCTGTGCTATGTCTGTCTCTTTACTCAGTCTGTACTATGTCTGTCTCTTTACTCAGTCTGTACTGTCTCTCTTTACCCAGTCTGTACCACGTCTGTCTCTTTACCCAGTCTGTACCACGTCTGTCTCTTTACCCAGTCTGTACCACGTCTGTCTCTTTACCCAGTCTGTACCACGTCTGTCTCTTTACTCAGTCTGTACCTCGTCTGTCTCTTTACTCAGTCTGTACCTCGTCTGTCTCTTTACTCAGTCTGTACCTCGTCTGTCTCTTTACTCAGTCTGTACCTCGTCTGTCTCTTTACTCAGTCTGTACCTCGTCTGTCTCTTTACTCAGTCTGTACCTCGTCTGTCTCTTTACCCAGTCTGTACCACGTCTGTCTCTTTACCCAGTCTGTACCACGTCTGTCTCTTAACCAAGTCTGTACCACGTCTGTCTCTTTACCCAGTCTGTACCACGTCTGTCTCTTTACCCAGTCTGTACCACGTCTGTCTCTTTACTCAGTCTGTACCACGTCTGTCTCTTTACTCAGTCTGTACCACGTCTGTCTCTTTACTCAGTCTGTACCTCGTCTGTCTCTTTACCCAGTCTGTACCACGTCTGTCTCTTTACCCAGTCTGTACCACGTCTGTCTCTTTACCCAGTCTGTACTACGTCTGTCTCTTTACCCAGTCTGTACTACGTCTCTCTTTACCCAGTCTGTACTACGTCTCTCTTTACCCAGTCTGTACTACGTCTCTCTTTACCCAGTCTCTACCATGTCTGTCTCTTTACCACGTCTGTCTCTTTACCCAGTCTGTACTACGTCTCTCTTTACCCAGTCTGTACTACGTCTCTCTTTACCCAGTCTGTACTACGTCTGTCTCTTTACCCAGTCTGTACCACGTCTGTCTCTTTACCCAGTCTGTACCACGTCTGTCTCTTTACCCAGTCTGTACCACGTCTGTCTCTTTACCCAGTCTGTACCACGTCTGTCTCTTTACCCAGTCTGTACCACGTCTGTCTCTTTACCCAGTCTGTACCACGTCTGTCTCTTTACCCAGTCTGTACCATGTCTGTCTCTTTACTCAGTCTGTACCACGTCTGTCTCTTTACTCAGTCTGTACCACGTCTGTCTCTTTACTCAGTCTGTACCACGTCTGTCTCTTTACCCAGTTGGTTCTACGTCTGTCTCTTTACTCAGTCTGTACCACGTCTGTCTCTTTACTCAGTCTGTACCACGTCTGTCTCTTTACCCAGTTGCTTCTACGTCTGTCTCTTTACTCAGTCTATTGAAAAACATTATATTTTCTAATTTTATATGTAAATGTATGTATTAATATTTTTTTTATATATAAATATATTTTTATATTTAAATATTTTGAAAACATATTTTTTTAATGTTTAGAAATATTACATTGTTTGAAAAGGCTTATCCAGAAATATTAAATGGAGGCCTTATTGCGTTTATCGATCTCCTTTATTCTGTACATTCTTCTCTCTCTCATTCCTTTGATCATTTACTTATCTCATTCTTTCAACTCTCCTATTCCTCCAGTTCTCTCTCTTTACCCGCATTCTAACTCTCTATTTGGACTCTTTTCTCTGTATCCACACTGACTGTCTGCTTTCTGGCTTCCCTAATCCATATATACTCAGGATCTATAGGTCATATATACTAAATCACAAATGTTAAAAAGCCGAGCTATTCAGTTTTCAGTTTGTTTAGCAAATAAATGCTTCAGTACGCAGGCCTACTGTTTCACGGCTGCTCAGATGTAGAACTACAACTCCCAGATCTGTTGATCTCCCTTATGGGCACCCCCTCTCTTACTCAGTATTTTTACTCCCATTTCTTTGCTGTGTATTGATTTTATTGTGTTCCAAGAAACAAGTTCTAAAAAGGAAAGTGAAATAGAAGTGACAGAAGATGAACAAAGTTTAAAATTATGGTACAAAAATGGCATAAATATACACACAAAAAAAAACCACTCCAAAAATAATAATATAAATCAATCTGTTTTTTTTTGTGAATTCTCACTTTAGTGCATAAACCCTGATAATCCCTATTAGAGTTCACTTTCGATACCAGTTTCCTTTCCATCTCTTTTACTCGACCTATTCTTCATTTCTCTAGCCCACCCCGTGTGTCTTACTTTACATCCACTCTCTCTGTCTCTTTCAAACTCTCTCATCTCGCTCACTCTCCTCTTATCTCTTGACTCTCTCTTCGGTCTCTGTCACCCTTTATTCACTCGGTCGTACCCCCATCATGATGTGTTTTTTTTTTAAATTCTAAACCCACCGTTTTCTTTTTATCTACATACCCTCTTCTTTTCAACCCCTTTCTCTTTCCCTCTGTCTCTGTCTTGTGTTACTCTGCATTCTCTCACTCTCCACTTTCCGTAATTCTACCCTCCCCTGTCCTTCACGCCTCATTGTATTCTGTATGCAATCTTTAATCCAGGTTTTTTATTTTACAATGGGAACTGTGTTCCCTTGCAATATTTGCAGGGGAACTGAGTGCCCATGGGTTTTACAAGTGCTGCTTATAGAACATGAACATTTACACACAGCTCTGGGCTTTTTAAAATGCCAGAAATACAAGCGAGGAAGTATTTTAATCTTCATTTATATCTCAAAGGCTCACTATAGTCACCAGAACCGCTAAACTTAATGTTATGGCTCTGGTGTCTATAGCATGTCCCTACAGTCTTAGCACTGTACATATTGCCCTTTCAGAAAAGGCAGTGTTTACATTGCTGCCCAGTAACACCTCTAATAGCTGTCACTCAGATGGCCACTAGAGGTGCTTTCTGTGTCAGTGCTGCACAGTGTGCAGTACTGACATTCAGCATCTCCACGCTCTGCATGGAAGCTCTGATTAATCCCCATAGAGGTGCATTGTTTCAATGTATCTCTACAGGGAGATGCTAATTGGCGCAGCGCTGTATTTTGAAGTGCATGCGCAATAGCCTATCAATGCTTTCCTGTGGGGGCCATAAGGGGCCAGCCGTGGCAAGACCGTCACGTCTTTGGAGAAAAGGTAAGTAAAAACATCATCCAGAGAGAGGGGGCCAGGGACCTAATGCAACAATCCGGCACTTTAGTGTCAGAAATACAAGTATGAAGTAAGAATGACGTGCTGCCAGGGGTGGGTGCTCCAATAAATGGAAGACTCCAGACACCATAACAACATAATCTGAATGAAGTTGTTATGGTGTCAGCAGGTCCCTGAAGTTTACTTACCTTTAGGGGTTAAACCATTAACAAATGGTTAAATCCCAAAGTATTCTGTCCCACGCTGAACACATCTGTTTGAGTCCGAGGATTGAAATAGGAAGCCTCAGTCTGGGCTCTGTTGATAGGCTGAGACAATCAGCTGACATTCCCAGCCTATCAGTATCTCCCCATTCGGAAACTGTACGTGTTTATCTGAAGCTGTTTTGTGAATGGGAAGTTGTTACTTTAACAGCCAGCCCAAACCTCCAATAAACTACACGTGATACAAATGTTATATTTCTGCTGTGTGCAATGTAAGTAATGCTGTATCTGAAAAGCAAGAAACAGTATACTATAGTGTTTTCTGTAAAAAGACTATACTTTGTTAAATAAGGGTTAAAAAATGCTCACGTTAGCCCGGACAGTAAATCCAGGAGCGCAGTGCCTACAGTAACGTTGTTCCGGCTTTCCTCTCCTTTTGCTTGATGTTAAGGTTGGAAAAAGTACAGTCCTGTGTATCCGTGACCGGTGTGTGTGTACTAGAGCGTCTCACCGCCGCGATTTCTGTTAGCCAATCTCCAGTATTCACAATGCATGGTACTCCGTCCGACTCTCAGAGTTACTTCATCAGAGGTCCCCACCCTCCCTATCAAATGTTTACTGAACAATTACTTGAGTTCAGATTAAAAGGGACACTAAAGGCGCTTTGAAATGGTCATTGAAGTGGTCTGGGTGCAGATTCCCAGTCCCATTTAGTCCTGCAATGATGTAAATCATTGCTGTTTTCGAGAAACTGCAATGTTCATAATGCAGTACTAGACTGCCTCTAGTGGCTGTCTGGTGGAGGCGCCTCCGGGAGTTTCCCAGACTTTAGGTTGCCTAACATTCAGTGCCATTGAAATCCCCATAGGAAAGCATAGAGGCAATGTTTTGTTTCCTGTGGGGAGGGCATAATGCGCTCGCAGAGCTCGACACGCATGCGCATTAGGAGCCCCCCATCAGTTGACAATGGATGAGGCAGAGCACTGACCCAACGCTGAGGGATATCAATGCTGGAACCGGGTAAGTAAATAAATGTTTTTTAACCCTTGTGGGAAGGGGGGAACCAGATTTGAATTCCTAACACTATAGAATCACTTTAACCCCTTAAGGACACATGACATCTGTGACATGTCATGATTCCCTTTTATTCCAGAAGTTTGGTCCTTAAGGGGTTAAATGCCATCAGTCCCCTCTGTAATTACACTGGTAATGAAGTAGCTTTACGTCTCATCTGCAGCTCACAGGTAAAGAAACAGCTACCTGGCACGGTTAGATTTAGTGGTTTATTCATTAAACAGTGAGTTGTGATATCTGACTTGCAAAATAAAATGGTCAGTCTCCGCACATAACCACTGGCATTCCTGCAAAATCAAAGGTGCTTAAAATTTCCTGAGCCAACTCTCTATTCTGTGACTAAGCCATAGAGGCAGTAAACTGTAAAAAAAACTGGGGAGGCTGGGTGGGAAGGATAAACTACATATCCCTTAAACCTCTTATAGATAGGAATTCATGATATGAGCCCAGGCCTCTTAGAACAGATCTCAATTGGAGGTTCTCAGACTGGACACACTGAGTAGTGCATTCTGGGATCTTTCAAGGTAAGCATCTTTTTTATTTGTTTAAACATTTTCTTTTTTGCATTATTTTGAATACATTATTTATATGTTATTACTGTCTTACATAGACAATCCCTTTAAGTAGGCTCCATATCCACCATTTATACAGATTGGTGGGCAACATACAGAAAGGGCTGTCCTGCGGTATGTAGAAGTAAAATGCCGCAGGTAGTAAATCGGGTGATAAATCAATCAGGAGCACTACAGCATATACATTATCCATAACACAGGGCAACATTTCAATGTGCTGTCAATCAGCATGATAAAATTATCCAGGAAAACACGCTGGATATGGCAACCCTACCTTGAAGGCCCACCTTACGGAATTACTTTTAATAGCCTATGCCCTGCTCAGTCCAAATCAATATATATAAAAACAATGCTTAAATGGACTCTCCAGTGCCAGGAAAACATATTAGTCCTCCTCTAGCTCCCTCCCCCAATCCCAAGTTGCTGAAGGGGTTAAGACCCATTCAGTGCCTTACCGGAGTCCAGCGCCGATGTCCCTCGTCAGCTGGGACGTCAGCCGGCGGGGGAGACCTAATGCGCATGCGCGGCCATTATTCAATGCTTTCCTATGGGGATTTTGGTGACGCTGGAGGTCATCACATAACGTGAGGACGTCCAGCGTCGCTTAAAACACTTTTCGTGTTCTAAGAACACGGAAGTCCCTCTAGTGGCTGTCTGACAGCCACTAGAGGAGAAGTTAACCCTGCACGGTAATTATAGCAGTTTACAAAAACTGCTATAATTACACTTGCAGGGTTAAGGGTAGTGGGAGTTGGCACCCAGACCACTCCAATGGGCAGAAGTGGTCTGGGTGCCTGGAGTGTCCCTTTAATATGGCCATCTAGTGTCACTGTTCACCATACTTATATGTTCTACTACTCCTCTATTTGACTGTAATACTCAGGGAATTATCTATGTAGAAGACAGTCCATGGTGGGACCTGTATCTGAAGGTCCGCTTGCTCCCCCTAGTGGCTCAATTGTTAAGTACACTGTATACAATCCATTTAATAATTAACCTTCACATTTCTCTCACTTGGTGTGCTACCTATCAAACAGGATGTGGCACATCACATCTCAACACCTGCTTCCTTTATTTCAACATTGCGTCCTAGGCTTACGTAAAAGTGACCCAACTTGAAATCTCTGGATGACTGGCAGCACATTAACTATTAACTGTCTGGCACCTAATGTTGCTGGGGAAACTCATTGGGACCAAGGGTAGAGAGCACTAGGACTACATGTGCTAATAAACTAATATTCAATGTGCGTCTCTGTCACGGATGGGAGGAAGAGAGGTAAAGTAACAGTTTTATCCAGTTTAACAGTTTAAAGGAACACTCCAGGCACCATAACAACTTAAACTAAATTAAGTTGTTAAGGCGCTAGGAGGCCCCAGAAGCACTCTTACTTCAAGGGGGTTAAACTGTTTAATGTTTAACCCCAAAGTTGCCTCCAGTGCTGATCTCAACTCCCCCTCCCCGGCCCGGCAGCATCCAGCTTAGAAATGTCAATTTCTGGAAGCGCGGCATTACGCTGATTGGCGGAGAGGGGTCAGCTGATGCTCTCAACTAGTCAGTGACTCCCCATTTACAAAACTGGCTTGAAAGGGTGCTTTTCTTTTCAAAACAGATTCGTGAATGGGGGTTCACTGATTGGCAGCGTAACAAGTTAATCACAATAGAGAAGTAGTTATGGTGTAAACTGACTTAATAAACAATTTAACCCCAAAGTCTTAAGTCCTGCGCTCATTAGGGAGTGTCAATTTAAAAAAATGTTTCTCTTCTTCATCAGCAAAGCTTGCCCTGGCATTGCATGTCTGAACTGGAAAATTACGTAGTTGGTTAAAATCTCAATAAATCTAAAAGAAAACAGGTCATCTGATGAAAAACTGTTTAACACAAGTTATATGTAGTTTGAAATGCTTTATCTAAGTCCAGGGAAATGACAGTTCCTCTTTAACTGCACTATGTTTTCAAGTGGGACGAAGTAAAGTACGAAGCATAAGGGTTTGGATTAACTAGTTGATCAAAGAGTAAAAGCTCTGTAACGTGACCGTTTTCTACAGCCACAGAGAACAGACATATAGTGCACTTGTGGGAAACTGAAATTGCCACCTTGACCATATTTTTCTCGAAACGTTTCGTACCCTTGGGATGCACATGAAAAGTTTTATCTTGGTAGTTTCAAAAAGAGGTCCCTTCCATCAGGGCTGGCACAAACATAAGGTGGTCCATGCCTATGGGTGCCTTTACGGTCAAGTTTGGAGATAAAAGATCAGTTCGCTAGAGACATATACCAGGCCTGCGTTCGGCAGCGGCTCTACATACTCAACCACCAGGGAACAGCATGACCACCCTCACTGCATGAAGGTAAAAAGAGGAAGGGGTAATTAGATGTGTGTGTATATATATACACACACACATTGTATCACCAGCACATCCTCATCACACACTACACACACTGCATCCCTTGCACACATGCTACATTCCCTATACACACAAACCGCAACCCCTTTACACACAGTCTCAACGCCCTCTACAGCCCGTAGACACATAAACAACAACAAACACAAAACTAACAGATCTACTTACAGTAGCACACACTACGCCACTAACAAACAGCCTCATCTACACACATCCGAAGCTACAAACAATCTCCAAACACAATCACCATACCCTTACATGGCTCTGTCCTACCTTTGCGGTCAGTTGTCCCTCTTATGGAGACTCCAAATTAAAGACACCAGCAATTGCGAAGTTTATTCCAGTGTGACTCTGTGATAGTGACATCAAATTAGAAATCTCTGTGTTATAGCTGTGGAGCTCTGTTATACAATTCTGGGCAAATTGCTGTACATTTCATTATTCTACGAAGCTCTGTGGGACACTCAAACACATTGCACATTATTGGGACTCGCCCAAAGCGCCACACATAACTGTAAATGTTATTGCTGAGGAGGTCATCGTGTATCTCAAAGTTGTAGTTCGCAACTCAAAAAATAAACAAAAAAAACACATTAGCAATGCAAATTAGGAAACTCCAGAGCTCCAAAGTAATACGTGATACAACTCACAATGTTGTGTGGCATGGATGAGTGTCTCTAAACTCCAATGTAATAATCATTATGTTCATGTGTGGTGCTACCTTCCATCATTGCCTTCCTCTGAAACCTTGTGACTGTAATACACATAGGGATCACTAGTCTTGGACCCCTAAATAGCATGTGAAACCTATAGCCATCCCAGAAAACATTGCAAAAATGGCAACAATAGGGCCAACATAAGTAACAGGTGATTGAAAAAAGAGAATGGCAGATCAACAGCCAGCGAGAATTATAAGGTAGTGCCCACCCCACATTTTCTATTGGTGGCCCAAAAATAGGTATTTGCATCTGTGTTTTATCAACGCTGCAACATTTAACTATTCCTTTCAAATGCCACACTGATATCGAATTGCCTGAAATCTAACTACCACTTTGTTGTGTGTCAGTGTGTATGTGTATCATATAACCTGTTGTGACAAATGTCATTGATTCAATAGTATACATACTTTTGGCTCACCATGCATAGACCAGAGTCCAACCTAAATGGTACATTCGTATCAACGCTGCCCTCTGGTGGTGGGTGGCTAATGGAGAGAGAAAGATTTCTTTATTTCTGCTACACTAGCGTAGTAACCTAATTTGCACCAACAGGCTGAGTCCGAGATATTGTTGGTAGTGAGATGGTTGAATGTTTTCAGCATTTCGTGAATCCTTTACATTCTCAGATCCTAAAACCAGTTGTGGAGAAGCAGAGGAGGGATCGAATAAACAACTGCTTGGAAGAAATGAGGATCTTGTTACTGAAACTCACAGGAAATCAGGTCAGTGCCGCCGGATAAAGTCATGTTGAGAGGTATCGCTTTGTGCAGGAAGGGGGGGCTGCCCATTGAAACCCACTCAAAGTAATAGGAAAATTAATTAAAGTAAGGCAATTCACAATCCAAAGGTTAAAAAACATACAATTAAAATGACATGCAGACTACGGAATCTGATGACGCTATATAAATAATAAAATAATAATAATAATAACTATAAACACACCATATCACATAAGAGAAAACATAGCTGACAATCACCTAAGGCATTTTGTGGTTTATACACTTATATTTAGCAGTATTTCCAGGGTGGATTTGTGAGTAATAAACAATATAGTATAATCAATTTATCTGGACTGGGAAGTCCTGAAGACAAGACTTGCCCTGATTACCTGCAGAACATGTTTAGAATGGAAACCATGTGTGTAGAAATGGGTCAAGTGTTAGACATTTTTTTTAAATGACCATCTGGTGAAATGTACGCGTTCCATGTTCTCAAATGCGCGAGAGTACAGCAGTGACGTTGGTGGCAAAGAGGAGCCCGTTGGATCAAGATGACGGTACCCGCAAGGGACAGGTCTAGGTAAGTAAACTCATCTTAACCTGCCCTCCTCCGCCACGGGACCCCCACGGTGACAGTGCAGATTTAAGGTGTTTTTTTTTCACTATAATATGTTTAATCATGTTTTCACTAGTTTTTGTTAGGAGTATGCTGGGTTGAAAGTATATAAAGCATGATAGAAGTTTTTTTATTTTTTCACACTGTATATTGATATTCTATTTTTTCCTTTATATATTGAAAAGGATGCCAACGAGGTAAGGTTAGGAATAGAATAGCCTTCTAAGGAGTTTTTAGAGTTAGGGGGACTTCGGAGGCTTAACACTAAAAGGAACTTAGAGCGAGAGTGAAAGTTAATCTGCCTTCGAGTTTCTGTGGAATGTATCGGTAATGACTCCCAACCAGGTGAGCCCAAACTCTGAGTGTGTGTTAACCCGAGGCTTAGCTCAGATAGGAAGCTTTCTTATTTATGGCTAAGGCAGTGGAGACAGGAAGCTGCACCTGGTAAACTCCAGGTAAGAGGTCAAGCTGTTATGAATGGTTTGACTACTTACAATGGGAGTGCACCAGCTGTAGTGGTTATGGTGATTGGAGTGTTCTATTAAGCGCAAAAGGGTAGATTTGAAAATTCCACGGATTTCTGTTTTACAAACGTGGAGTAGAATTGGTTGTTATTTTGAATACCTTAGATAGTTTTCTTTTGCCTTTTTTTTCCCCAAGTCGAATCATTTTTTTGAAAGATTTTAAATATATTCATTTACAAACATTTTAAATGAAGCAAAACAGAGGAAAACAAAACAGAAGAGGGAAGTAAAAAGGGGTAAAACACCCATCAAAATGTTCCTGATCAAACAATGTAGTTATTACAAACAATAAACAATTGCACATTTAGCACAACAGTATTTCAAAACGTATAAAAAGATATTGAAGGTGTATAATATCCAATCTAAGTCCTAATTACATAAATAAGCAATGGTCAATAATGGTCAATCGTGGGTTTAAATTATAAAGACTATGTATGTTTAATATTGTCTTCCTAAACATTCTAGTGATATTTATCTAACGCCCGGTATAAGACTTATTTAATATATGGTATGTTATTTGTTAATTATTCTAATTTGATCAATTTTGTTTCTACTGTCCAGGAATTGTTTAACTAAAGAAAACTCTGGTGTCAATGTCACTATTAATATAAAAAAAAAAAAGAAAAAAAAAAAAGGATTTTTCTAATTTTTCAAAGTGAAGCTTTTTAGCACAGTGTTTTAGCTTTTTAGCACAGTGTTTTAGCTGTTTAGCACAGTAAGAACTTAGCTCACTAATACTAACTTTTACTAAACCTTCAAAACTATAGCTTATAGCGTCATGGAAAAAGGATATAAACGTTGTTATGCCGCCTGTCATGGTTATTCAATAACGTGTAAATTGCTTAAATTCAAAGTTAATTCAAATGGAATTTTAAGTTTTAGATCACAATATCCAAACGGGAATAATTCTCCACTTTAACAATTTTTTCAGCCGTCCTTGGGCTTTAAGATGGGGTAGGTGTGTTTAAACAATGTATTGCCTTTTGGGGTCTGTGCTTCCTAGTAAATGCATAGGCCCATGCTGATAATTAGCAATAATAACCATAAAAAATATATATAAATTTCAATGAAGAACAGCACATTTTGCTTGTCCAAGTTTCCAAGCACATTTTGGTGTGTACATGCTATTATTACGTACCTAGAAAGCCAATGACAGGTATTCAAACATGTGTGTCACAGTATGCAGTCGCCCTGGCTGCCTCAACTATCCTCTGGAACTCTGGAACAGCCAGTGCACTGTGCAGTGCTCTATGCAGTGCACTTTGTTACATTGTGCAGTGCTGTGTGCATTACCCTACGCCAGGGCTGCCACCAGAAATTATGGGGCCACTGACGCAGCTCAAGGTCTGGGCCCCTGGGGCCCGCCCGCATGGCCCACCCCCAGGGCCCATCTTGAGTCCTCCCACAAGGATGAAGTGTGTGTGTACTGAATTTGGTTGTGTATATAGTGGCTGTAGAATGTGTGTAGTGGATGCAAAGTGTGTGAGTAAAGTGGATACAGTGTTTATAGTGGATTCAGATTGTATGTTTGTGTAGTGGATAGAGAGTGTGTGTATTGTGGATGATTTTTGTGTATAGTGAATGCAGAGTGTGTGTTTGTGTGTGTATAGTGGATGATGTGTGTTTGTGTAGTGAATGCTGTAAGTGTGTTTGTGTAGTGGATGCAGTTTGTGTGTTTATGTGGTGGATGATGTGTGTGGTTGTGTAGTGGATGCATTTTGTCTGTTTGATAATGGATGTGTGACAAATGCTGCTTGGGGGTATTTTTTTTGCTGTTGAATTTTTATATATATATTTGTTATCACTCACATAACTCCTGGGCGGCAGCAATGACCACAGTACCCATCAGCCCCACTATATAGTTAAAAACCAAAGAAAAAAAAGTTACCTGTGCTCTCTCCTTAATCTCTATGTATATTTAGACAAATGGAGGTCATTTAGTTACTCCAATGGCCATTGGAGGGAATGCCCACCTGTCAACATCAAGGCAGACCCCCCTAAGTGGTTCCTACACTGACCCTTCACCTTGCTTCCTTGAGCTTCTGGCAAAGATATCTCCACTGAGACAGAGAGGGGTATTTTTTATATACACCCCTACATACTTATTAACCCTTAAAAGGGAACACATGGGATGGGCGGCTGCATTGTAACAAAGCTGTGTGATACAAAAAGTGAATACAAATACAAAAAGATCCTCCGCTCACTCCCATCACTCCTGGGCGGCACTGCATAGGGTAATACACACAGCACTGCACAATGTAACAAAGTGCCCTGCGCAGTGTAATGCACACAGCACTGCAAAATGTAACAAAGTGCACTGCGTAGGGCAGGGCCGCCATCAGGGGGTGACAACCATGACGGTTGTCATGGGCCCGGTGGTCCTGGGGGGCCCGGACTGCACATGTAATCCAATGCGTGCCCGGGCCCCTGGCTCTTCTATGTGCATATATATAGCGAGTACCGCTATATATATGCCTCTGCGGGCCCTGCTGGCTTCCAAGCAGGGCCCAGGACACACTGATGTTCCCCTGCAGCACTCTCACGAGCCACGGCTGTAAAGCGTTGCCGCGGGTTGCCGTGACAACGTTCCGCGGCACGCAATGCATGCTGGGCTTGCTACACAAATAGAGCAGTGGCAGCAGGAGGGGGAAGATGGAGTCTGCTGAGCTACCAGACCACCTGGGAATCCTGTGTCCTCCCTCCCTGGCTACAGGTGAGGGGCAGGGAGAGGGAAATACATTTAAAAAGGTATATAAAAATTCAACAGCAAAACAAATACCCCCAAGCAGCATTTGTCACACATCCATTATCAAACAGACAAAATGCAGCCACTATACAACCACACACATCATACACCACATAAACACACACACATCATCCACTACACAAACCAAACACACACACGCACGCACATCCTCCACTATACACACATCATCCACTATACACACACACACTTCATCCACTACACAAACACACACACACAGCATTCACTACACAAACACCCACATCATCCACTACACAGACACACAGCAATCACTACACAAACACACACACAGCATTCACTACACAAACACACACACACACATCCTCCACTATAAACACATCATCCACTACACAAACACATACTCTGCAATCACTATACACACAAATCATCCACAATATCATCCATCTATCCACTACACAAACATACAATCTGAATCCACTATAAACACTGTATCCACTTTACATCCACTACACACATTCTACAGCCACTATATACACAACCAAATTCAGTACACACACACACTTCATCCTTGTGGGTGGACTCAAGGTGGGCCCTGTGTTTGGATTTGGGGACGGGTCATGTGGGCTGACTTGGGGGTGGGCCATGTGAGCGGGCCCCAGACCTTGAGCTGCGTTAGGGGCCCCATAATTTCTGGTGGCAGCCCATGCTGTGTGCATTACCCTACTTAGTGCACGTTGTTACATTGTGCAGTGCACATTTGCTGCCTTGGTATATGCTACAGTATTGATGAAGTGAAAGACTAAATGCACTGATATTTTTGTCTCTGTTATTTTTGATATGTGTTTGTGTTTGTTTACTGTTTGCACAGAAACTTCGCAATCCTAAAATGGAGAAGGCTGAAATTTTGGAATTGGCTGTGATTTACATTGGAAACGTGACGCGTATGAAGACGCACGGTATAAACACCGACACCATTAACAGCGCATGTATTTTTTTGTGTTTACTAACAGTGTAAAGTTCTAAAAGTGAATCAAATTTTGTTACAGCAAATATACTGTGTTTGTCCATTTAGAAATATTTGTCTTATAACCCCAAAGCACCCCAGGCTTCCATTGATCAGGTACCCCTAAGAGGGTTTAAAATCCTCATATCCTGAACTACAGATTTTCGGCTATAATCTCTAACTAAATGGAATTAGTACAATTTAGTTGTCAACGTCCCACAATTTCTCAATAAATGAATAACCCCCATTATTTTCCATAAGCCGCACAAAGTCAAACCACCATTTAGCAGACCTGTTCAATATTAACCATATTTCTAGTCCAGTGGTGTTCAACCAGTGTTCCAAACCACAGGGGTGTTCCTCAATCCAGTTCAAATTGTGCCACCAATACTTCGACCGCAGGCTCGTAATAGGTTGAATGTTGTCCTTAATTTAAAAAAAAAACAATTTAAAGTGTCAAGATCATTTAGCAATTACCGTAATCAAAATTCACAAGTCATTTTGGATAAAAGTATGACTCTTTCTCTGGTTAAAGTAAAAAAATAAATAAGTGTGACCAATGTTCAAGTCAATCACATCACAACAAAACCATTGACACATTAATAAATCATGTGATGTTTTGCTTGATTTGTTTATGTTTGATTAGAAGATTTTGATATTTTAGGTTTGCTGTCACCATTTTTTTCTGTTCTAAGAAATCGGCTTTTTATCTCACAAGGTAGGTAATAGAATTCCGACATGGAACAGCCTTACAAAAAGTTGTGTTCCAGTTTAGAAATACTACACGTCCTGTTTAAGTAAGCTCATGTGTCACCCTTTGAGTCGTAGCACTGTCATATCTGAATGAATGAGTGGGACTTCTTTTCCTGGTAAAGTGAGCAATACTCCCCTCTCGGAATGAATGAAACTAAATGTACCTTCAACCCAAATGTGTGGTTTCCCTCTTTGACTCACCGGTCGATGAGGCTGTTATATCATGATGATTTGAGTCCTACATTATGTAAATGTTCCTGCTCATATGTAGGTTATGTATTCTATATTGTTAATTTTCATCTTTTGTACCTAGATCCTGAACGATGGGTATCACCCGCAGAGAAACTCTACCTGTCCGGGTTCAGAGACTGTTTAGACCGTACAGAAGACTTCATCAATGACATCAACCCTGATGCCAGGAACCGTTTCCTAGATGGACTGCAAACCCACCTTCAACAGCAGCTACGATTCCCCAAGCAAGTCTTCCTCTCTAATGTGGTTGATAAATCAGACGACGGTTTGGCCTCCAAAGAGAGTCAACACAATATGACCATAGACTTTTCTCATTCCGGCGATGATCTGAGCCCATTCTCTACTTCAACCTTAAGTAGTCCTGAGATGGCTAACTCACCTGGCTGGCTTTCTCCCAGTCCTGAAAATCCAGCCGGTTTTCATATAGAGCCAGAGCATAGCCAAACATTTGTGTGGAGACCCTGGCCATAGATATATATATTTTTTGGCAACGGATGAATTGATTATCTTTTCTGCAATGTGACAATGATGTAGGCCTTGTCTTGCCCAAGCCTGTATGCTGGCCACAGGCATTAGACTACAGTTTGCAAGACTTAAAAGGTTCTGCACATTATCACGGCTGTTTTGAAGTACACCATGCGTTTATATAAATTACCTATGTACAGTATCTGTATACATCCTCTGTATGTTATGCATATGGCTGTGGAATCCGTATTCTTTCTTTACACTGTATACTCCATTTCTTCATATGTAAAATGTTTGCTTATTTTGCTGTTATACAGCATTTGTGAGCTTTGAATTCTTTTTTTTAATAAAAAAACATTAAATATATATATTTTTTTGTTTTGTTAATCCACAGATAATAATACATTTGTCAGGAGCTTGAAATAATTTGGGGAAATAGATAAAGTAGATAAAGTAGATAAAGTAGGAGATAGGCCTTCAGATGTTTGTAACACTATTTTTGAAGGTGCTGTAATTTAATTGAGTAGAAAGGTGCCTATTCTGAAACCAAATACTTAGGTTAATTCTTACTAACGGATTTACCCAAACCGATTTCTCTAAATAAACACCCCACCAACTGTCTCACAAAATAAGGAGGCATCTGTCAATCTTCAACATTAATTACTGATGGGGGGAAGTCACGCGAGTTTTTTGGGTGATGACCTTTATCTTCAAAACAACACTTACATTCCCAGTTCGTGAAATTTCCCATCTCCTACAAAAACAAACCTCAATCCTCTTCGTCTCCAACATAGTTTTATCATCCCAGGGAGAACCTTTATTGGGCAACATATAATTTGTAATCTCAGAATGTTGACCAATTTTACTTGTATGCAACACAATGTGACAGAATGCTCCATTCAACATACTTACCCAGCTTAAGTGAAAGGAAGCTCCATTCAACATACTTACCCAGCTTAAGTGAAAGGAATTTTTCTAGAAGAAAAAAAATTGGATTTATACACAAAACTGGAAGTTTAGACATAATTACCGGTAGCTGTGTCTGATGAATAAATGGGCTGGAGATATTTTCATTGTGTCAGTTTTGCCTACAATTTGCAAATCACTGGCCTATTCTTAGATATACAGGAAATGTATGGTATAATATGTATAACAATTAGTAGAGTGCTGTAACGTGGGGATAGTGCAGGGGTTAAACTTACCCCATCAATTCAGTGTGACAACAAACTTGAAAATGCAAACTAGTGATGTCCCGAACGGTTCGCGGGCGAATAGTTCCTGGCGAACATCGCATGTTCGCGTTCGCCACGGATGGCGAACATATGCGATGTTCGGTCCGCCCCCTATTCGTCATCATTGAGTAAACTTTGACCCTGTACCTCACAGTCAGCAGACACATTCCAGCCAATCAGCAGCAGCAGACCCTCCCTCCCAGACCCTCCCACCTCCTAGACAGCATACAATTTAGATAAATTCTGAAGCTGCATTCTTTTTTATTTTTTTATAAAAAAAAATTTGTGTGTGTGTTTATTATACATTATCCTCCATAGCCAGTAACCTGTGTTTATTATACATTATCCCCCATAGCCAGTAACCTGTGTTTATTATACATTATCCTCCCATAGCCAGTAACCTGTGTTTATGATACATTATCCCCCCCCATAGCCAGTAACCTGTGTTTATTATACATTATCCCCCATAGTAATTTATCGTTGGACCTAGGCAGCATGATGTCTTAGGCCGGCCCAGAGAGTGAGTGAGTGAATAATATAATATATATGTTCAGAAACATATTAGTAATATATGTAAATTGGGTTCATGCAAAGAGGGTGAAAAGGTATTAAAGAAAAACACTTATTGCATCAAATTTACAAAGCCAGACTTTTAAAAGCTTTCCTCATTTCTTTCTCGGGATGAGGAATATATCGGTTGTAGACTGAGGATTTCCATCTGCCCAATCTTTTAATAATATGCACTGGAGTGTCAGTGTTGAAGGAGACCGAAGCTGCCCCTATTCCAAATGAAAGACCCGAGACATGGATACAACCCAATCTTAGGAGTAGTGTTCTGATGTAGAAGATGAATTTAGCCGTAGTCAGAGGGATTCAGTGAGAGTAGTGGTAAAATGTGTGTGGCATGACTGAGTGTGGGTAAGTAAGAGTCAAGTATTTTAACTGGGCACTAGTTCTAGGTGGGATAAAGTGGTATAGCGGATGGATGAGTAGTTTGGTTCGTTTTAGAGGTTTGTAGAGAAAGTATATAGTGATCATGATTTTTAGCGATATCCAATATTTTTAAGGTGGTCTCAAACAAACATAAAATGCTATATAAAATTTGGGGGAATATCGAATAGTCGTGTACAGTAAATCAGAGAGGGCTCAGAATATCGAACCATCGATCGGTATCCAACCTTGTGCAAATGGGGAGTTTGCGGTTGTACAAATGGACTGTTTGCGGTTGTTTGCGGTGCGTTAAACGGGGAGTTTGGTCTGTCATTGTGAAGCGGGCGTAACCCTTACACTACCTGATCGATACAACATCATACCTGATGTTTTAAAGCACGTTATTCCAAACAATTTAGGAATGTTAGGTGATTTATGCCCTTTATGGATTAAAACCAGACTCTGCATCAACTATGTAATTTTCCATGGGAGTTTTGCCATGGATCCCCCTCCGGCATGCCACAGTCCAGGTGTTAGTCCCCTTGAAACAACTTTTCCATCACTATTGTGGCCAGAAAGAGTCCCTGTGGGTTTTAAAATTCGCCTGCCTATTGAAGTCTATGGCGGTTCGCCCGTTCGTGAACATTTGCGGAAGTTCGCGTTCGCCGTTAGCGAAAGGAAAATTTTATGTTCGCGACATCACTAATGCAAACGATACATATGGAAAAGAAGAAAATTATAAAGTTTATAGTGCAGATGGTCTTGGACAATAATCAGTGCTGGTGGTGTGTAATCACCACTGCCAGTACTACAGCGATAGGAAGAACAGAAGCTGTTCTTGTCAGGCGCTCAGTCCAGTGTAGGAAGATATTTCTAGTTAAAGGGTACCTCCGCCAATCGATGCTCCTAGCGCTTGCCGAGAACTCAGAGCACTCCAACCATCAGCACTTCCAGCGATGCAGCTGCGCCGGGGTCTCGCCGTCTCTCACCCACCCTGGATCCACGACCAGGATCCAGCTCCCAGTGGGAGAACCTCTCCTAAATCCAGAAAGCATAGCAGGAACAAATCAAGCTCTTACAAGAGCTTACTCTGGGGAGTAAGTGATTATAGCAATCCACAGAGTGTAGGTATCCCTTCCCCCAAGCATGAGCCAAGGCTTCAAGAAAGGTGCAAGTAGGTCTGGTTGAGGGCTACCTGCCCGGTATTTATGCAAGTGTCCAGCAGGTGGACACTCCCCTAGGGGACATGATGGAACAATGAGACACATATTGGATATTAGTCAATCACAGACAATACAAACAACACACTCCCACAGTGACATCACAATCCCTCCTCTCTATCCTGGAGATAATTGGGACTCCATTAACCATATGGTTACAAAAAAACATACAATTACACAATGTTACAATTACTACTTAAAACATATACATGCAACGTATCCCCATATATCTTAGATCTGAGCGCACATTATTACCGAATGGCGCTCAGATCACATACATACATTTCAATCGCCATGGAGCCAAAGTCTTTTCCATAGTCTTTTGTTCCACTAATAGGCTCCATGGCTTAGCTATCTGGGGTAGCACTACTCACATACTGAAAGTACCGAACGCCCCGGCAGAAATACACAAATAAACCTTTCTGCCGGGTAAAATACAGCTATCAGCACAGGGGCCATAGTCGGAAGGCAGGAGGATAGCCAGTAGTCCCCTCCAGGCACAAGTGGCAAAGGGCACTTTGTCACATGGGATCATGGAAAGAAATATTAAATTAAAATGCGTGGGGTAATGTATGAAATGGCATAGCGTATATAATCATGAGTGAAATACGCAAAGACATAGTTTACAATAGACCCAAGAAAGGGAGGGTCAGCCTAGAGAGAATGTATGCCAGGTTCACTGACAGTCTGTCTGTCTGGCCCCTATCAGGCATGGGCGTAGGAACCCAAAAAAATCTGGGGGGGATAGCATTTTTACTCGCCGGGTATATTCTTATTCCGTAAACTAGGAGTTGTTTATCCCATTGTACAGCGTTACGGAATTTGCAGTCGCTATATAAATGATTAAATAATAACATTAAAGGGTCACTACAAGGAAGGGGTTTTACTTACCCGTATACAGCGCCGGGATCCTCCTGATTAGAACCACCCCTACCCTTCCCATGAATATTAGAACCACCCATACCCCTTCCATGCACAAAAGAACCCCACCTACCCCTTCCACGCATTTTAACCCCCTACCTCTTCCATGCATATTAGTACCCCCTAACCACTTCCATGCATATTAGTACCCCCTAACCCCTTCCATGCATATTATAACCCACCCTACCTCTTCCATTCATATTAGTACTCCCCTAACCCCTTCCAATAATTTTTCTACCTCCCCCCTCCTCCCATCCATATTAGTAGCCCCCCCTAAACCCTTTCAATTATTTTTCTACCTCCCCCTCTCCCCCTATCCTTATTAGTAGCCCCCCTAACCCTTTCCAATTATTTTTCTGCCATGTTAACTAACGCCAGTGCTGGAGTGCCGCCGTGTTTACATTAAAAGGTCTGCAGGGACAGGCTATAGACACCAGAACCACTACATTAAGCTGCAGTGCTTCTGGGAACTATAGTGTTTCTTTAATGTGAGGTAAATTAGAGATTAGTGCCACGAATAATATGCTAGATTTCCTACTTACAACCAGATGAGGATGATGATGGGCTCTAGCTGCAGTCTGGCTCCACTGGTCTGGTGTAGAACAGGCTCTCTGGAGGCTGTTTGTAACTGTGGTCCCAAAAATCAATGTTCTGTGAGAACGGGAATCAGCTCCATTTTTTGGGGGCCCTTTACACAGCTCAAGGTCTGGGTCCCAGGGTCCACCTTCACGTTCCACCAATGAGTTTGTTCACAGGAGGTGGCGTGTGTAGGGGATGTCCTGATATGTGTGTAAGGAATGCATTGTGTGAATCTGTGTTTGTATGTGTAAGGGCTGCAAGGTGTGATTCTGTGTATGTACGGGATGCAGTGTGTGCGTCTGTAAGGGGTGCATTGAGTGTGTGTACGGGGTGCATTGAGTGTGTGTAAGGAATGCATTGTGTGTTTCTGTGTGTGTAAGGATTGCATGATTGTGTGTGTGTGCACGGGGTGCATTGAGTGTGTGTAAGGATGAATTGTGTGTTTCTGTGTGTGTAAGGGTGGCATGATTGTGTGATTGTGTGTGTGTGATGGATGTCAATCTCTCTCCCTCGTCACTCTCTTTCTTCCCCTCCCTCCCTCGTCACTCTCTTTCTCCCCCTCCCTTGTCACTCTCTCTCTCTCCCCCTCCCTTGTCACTCTCTCTCTCTCCCCCTCCCTTGTCTCTCTCTCTCCCCCTCCCTTGTCACTCTCTCTCCCCCTCCCTTGTCACTCTCTCCCCCCTCCCTTGTCACTCTCTCTCCCCCTCCCTTGTCACTCTCTCTCCCCCTCCCTTGTCACTCTCTCTCCCCCTCCCTTGTCACTCTCTCTCCCCCTCCCTTGTCACTCTCTCTCCCCCTCCCTTGTCACTCTCTCTCCCCCTCCCTTGTCACTCTCTCTCCCCCTCCCTTGTCACTCTCTCTCCCCCTCCCTTGTCACTCTCTCTCCCCCTCTCTCCCTCCGTCCCCCCCTTGTCACTCACTTTCTCCCCCCGTTTCTTTCTTTCTCCCCCCCTCCCTCCCTGTTCCCCTCCCTGTTTCTCTCCCCCTTCCCTCGCTGTTTCTTTCTCCCCCCTCCCTCCCTGTTTCTTTCTGCCCCCCTCCCTGTTTCTTTCTCCCCCTCCCTGTTTCTTTCTCCCCCCCTCCCTCCCTGTTTCTTTATCCCCCCTCCCTCCCTGTTTCTTTATCCCCCCTCCCTCCCTGTTTCTTTATCCCCCCTCCCTCCCTGTTTCTTTCTTCCCCCCTCCCCTACCTGTGTTGTAGCGTGGCCGAGCTGTGTACTGTCCGCGGGTACAGGGAGCTTTTGTTTCCTGTATCCGGCGGACTAACAGGAAGTGCTCACTCAGTGTTCACTTCCTTTTAGTCCGGCCGGGTACAGGAGACAGATGCTCCCTGTACCGGCGGACTATGCAGGGCTCGGCCACGCTACATTGAGGGAGTGACAGGAGGGAGCGCTGAGCGCTTCCCTCCTGTCAGCCCCTCTCCTCTGGCTGCGCCCGGGCAGAGCTGCAGCCGCCTGAGGCTCTCTGCAGAGCGCTCGGGCGGCTGCAGCAAAAGGGGGGCCGGCGGAGCTGGGGGGGATTTCCCCATTACCTGTCCCCCCCGCATGATTTGCTGGGGGGGATGCGTCCCCCCCATCCCCCCCGGTTCCTACGCCCATGCTATCAGGGCAGAATGGTTCTGAAACGCTCTGGACATGGGTGTACTACCATTCCAGGCAGCATTTTTGCATAGTGCAGGTTCGGGACAATAGCGAACTAACCAGTGCCGAGGCCAAGCTCAGCTCTGGAAAGCAATGGATGCAGGACTGGTGCTACCGTAAGACGAATAAGGCATTTGTCTGGGGCGTCAACCTCTTGTTTGAGTCTGAATCGCTGTGTGAGCGGCTCTATAGCCACCCCTAAAAGCGCCGCCATTTCATTTGCTGAGTTCCCTCGATGTCACACAATATGTCGTCTAATATGCGAAGTTCCCATGGGGCAACCAAAGCTTTTATTCCAGGTTTGCCAAAGACGCCCCAATAACGCGGCCAGAAACACAATTAAACCTCCGACAGCAGAGAGTTTAACCCCTTAAGGACCAAACTTCTGGAATAAAAGGGAATCATGACATGTCACACACGTCATGTGTCCTTAAGGGTTTAAACTCTGTACGTGCAGCCAGACTCCAGACACCATGACCACTCAAACCACTGAAGTAATACTGGTGCTTGGAGCGATCCTATAATTCTGAATTGTCTAAATGACAAAAATAAAATAAAAAAGTTATTCAACCAGGCTATAGCCATTGCTTTGCCAGTTCAGCCTATGTCTTGCCATTCATAATTTAATTTGCTATAAATTGGAGTTTGCTGGATAACCCTGATAATGTGGGGTTGACAAGCTGCTCTGGAGTACACAGTGGATTCAAAGATAGACTGGGTTTTGTGAGGTGTCTGTTTTGGGGGTTCTGTGTAAGGTTAGCAAACAAAGTGGGATGGAGGGGTGGGGGATCCTGGCTTGTTTATGTTTGAGGTTAGGGGGGGGGGGGTATACTTGTAATAGTTAAAATTGTGGGTAAACAATTATCTTTAGACATAGGTATTAAAGAGGTTAAAAAAAGATATATATATATATATTTGTTTTATGTTCATACTAAAATTACGTTATTATCTTAATTTATTACAAGCAAAAAACAAACAAACAAAAGACAAGTGATATATATATTTTTAGATTTTGATTTTTTAAATATATAAAAAATATGTATTAAGAAACTTACGTGTTATATGGAATCTAAGTAGCGATTATACTACATAGTTTCAGAGACCGAAAAATAAAAATCGACTCTGGTGGGACTCGAACCCACAACCTTTGAATTGCTTCACCAGCTAGAAGTCCAATGCGCTATCCATTGCGCCACAGAGCCTTCGCATGTCTGACACTCCCCAATATGACCCATGGCTGTGCTTTCGCCAGATGAGCTCTGTCATTTCTCTGCAGAAATCCCTCCCCCCTTCTTGTTGAACTCATCCTCCCATTCTCAGCCTCACTCACACTCCCTGTGAGATGTGTCTGTAACACAAGATGTCACCCAGTCAGTCTCCCACACAATGAAAATGAGGCGGGAGGAGGCAGGGGGGAGTGATTAAAGGGTGGATACAAATTATAAAATGGATGGAGCATGTCTGTCATTCCTTTATCTGTACACTTGGACAGCAAATCCCAGCAATCTCAGCCTTTTACCACTGTTCAACTGGGCTGACCCTGAATTGAATCAGCTCTGGTATTGCCAAAGAATCCAGTGTTTCCTGAACTGACTTTACTTCTCAAAGCTGATGGTCGGTGCTTGAAAAGTGCTGCCCTGTTGCAACATTGTAACTCCATATGTGGGGAGTCAGTGACCTAATGGATCCCCTGCAGGATGTGAATGCTGCACATTGAACCTTCCACTTCCCATCCATCATACGGCCATTAACACATCTCCCAACATGTCAAAGGTAAAAAGAGGGACACTTTAACTGTTAGGGTGTGAGTGGGCGCGGGGCTGTTCTTAGACCTTCATCCGTCTATACAGGAGGTCACACTCACACTCTCCCGTACCTTTATACATATATACAGGAGGCCACACTCACTCTCCCGTACCTTTATACATATATACAGGAGGCCACACTCACACTCTCCCGTACCTTTATACATATATACAGGAGGTCACACTCACACTCTCCCGTACCTTTATACATATATACAGGAGGTCACACTCACACTCTCCCGTACCTTTTATACATATATACAGGAGGCTACACTCACACTCTCCCGTACCTTTATACGTATATTGAGGAGGTCACACTCACACTCTCCAGTACCTTTATACATATACACAGGAGGTCACACTGACACTCTCCCGTACCTTTATACATATATACAGGAGGCTACACTCACACTCTCCCGTACCTTTATACATATATACAGGAGGCCACACTCACACTCTCCAGTACCTTTATACGTATATACAGGAGGCCACACTCACACTCTTCCGTACCTTTATACATATATACAGGAGGTCACACTCACACTCTCCCGTACCTTTATACATATATACAGGAGGTCACACTCACACTCTCCCGTACCTTTATACATATATACAGGAGGTCACACTCATACTCTCCCGTACCTTTATACGTACATACAGGAGGCCACACTCACACTCTTCCGTACCTTTTATACGTATATTGAGGAGGTCACACTCACACTCTCCAGTACCTTTATACATATACACAGGAGGTCACACTGACACTCTCCCGTACCTTTATACATATATACAGGAGGCTACACTCACAATCTCCCGTACCTTTATACATATATACAGGAGGCCACACTCACACTCTCCCGTACCTTTATACATATATACAGGAGGCCACACTCACACTCTCCCGTACCTTTATACATATATACAGGAGGCCACACTCACACTCTCCCGTACCTTTATACATATATACAGGAGGTCACACTCACACTCTCCCGTACCTTTATACATATATACAGGAGGCCACACTCACACTCTTCCGTACCTTTATACATATATTGAGGAGGTCACACTCACACTCTCCAGTACCTTTATACATATACACAGGAGGTCACACTGACACTCTCCCGTACCTTTATACATATATACAGGAGGCTACACTCACACTCTCCCGTACCTTTATACATATATACAGGAGGCCACACTCACACTCTCCCGTACCTTTATACATATATACAGGAGGCCACACTCACACTCTCCCGTACCTTTATACATATATACAGGAGGTCACACTCACACTCTCCCTTACCTTTATACGTATATACAGGAGGCCACACTCACACTCTCCCGTACCTTTATACATATATACAGGAGGTCACACTCACACTCTCCCGTACCTTTATACATATATACAGGAGGCCACACTCACACTCTTCCGTACCTTTATACGTATATTGAGGAGGTCACACTCACACTCTCCAGTACCTTTATACATAGACACAGGAGGTCACACTGACACTCTCCCGTACCTCTATACATATATACAGGAGGCTACACTCACACTCTCCCGTACCTTTATACATATATACAGGAGGCCACACTCACACTCTCCCGTACCTTTATACATATATACAGGAGGCCACACTCACACTCTCCCGTACCTTTTATACGTACATACAGGAGGCCACACTCACACTCTCCCGTACCTTTATACGTATATTGAGGAGGTCACACTCACACTCTCCAGTACCTTTATACATATACACAGGAGGTCACACTGACACTCTCCCGTACCTTTATACATATATACAGGAGGCTACACTCACACTCTCCCGTACCTTTATACGTATATACAGGAGGCCACACTCACACTCTCCCGTACCTTTATACATATATACAGGAGGCCACACTCACACTCACACTCTCCCGTACCTTTATACATATATACAGGAGGCCACACTCACACTCTCCCGTACCTTTATACATATATACAGGAGGCCACACTCACACTCTCCCGTACCTTTATACATATATACAGGAGGCCACACTCACACTCTCCCGTACCTTTATACATATATACAGGAGGCCACACTCACACTCTCCCGTACCTTTATACGTATATACAGGAGGTCACACTCATACTCTCCCGTACCTTTATACGTATATACAGGAGGTCACACTCATACTCTCCCGTACCTTTATACGTATATACAGGAGGTCACACTCACACTCTCCCGTACCTTTATACATATATACAGGAGGTCACACTCACACTCTCCCATACCTTTTATACATATATACAGGAGGCCACACTCACACTCTCCCGTACCTTTATACATATAGAGATTTGTTGTAGTGTTTGTGTTTTTATGTTGAGGGTGTGTCTGTGTATCTGACTGTGTGTGTTTGTGAATGTGTGTGTGTATCTGACTGTGTGTCTGAGAGTCTGTATCTGACAGTGTATGTTTATATGTGTATCATAGTGTGTGTGAATGTGTTTGTGGCAGCATATGTCTGGGAATGTGAGTGTCAGTGTATACGTGTCGGTGAATCTTTGTGTAGTTTCACGTCTGTGTGTCTGCAAATGAGTGCCTCTGTGTTTGTTTTGGAATGAGTATGTATAACTCTGTACGAATATCAGAGAGGGCATCCATGCATGCTTATACATTCACTTAAACATATATACTATATATATATAAAAAAATGGGAGCTCCTGTATGGAAAGGAGCCGGCCCATTTAATAAAGGTAGAGAATACTGACAGCCTCCCTGGCCAGCCCAATTCAAGGCTGACTGTGTTCTAGTGCCCTAACAGCACAAAGCACATGGTATGCACCTCCAATCATGCACTTGCGTTGTATATAGTTCCTTGGCATTCCCAGAAAGTGGACCATTAGAGACAATTCTCTGCCATCACCTACACATTTCTCTGCTACCTCTTGTCTCATCTCCCCATGTTAACCTTTGGATGGTAAACTCATGGGCAGGGCTCTGTACCTTTTGCATTGGTCATTTTTTGCTGTATTGTTTTTATCCCCAATTGCAGGAATATTATAATAATTATAATAATTTACTATGCTAAAAGCCCAAGCATAAAGTGCTGTAACAGCGCAGTGTGCATGGTGTAGCCTTAATGGGGCTGCACAGCACGTGTAGCAGACGGCCAGCTGGGATAGCAACTTGGATTCAGGAAAATCATTCCGAACTCGGGACGTATGTCAAGAGGTATGTCGTAAATTTCAAATAAAATAAAGGGGAATTTTGAATTTATAGATAACATTTAAAACATAACTGAATTTTTTTCAAATTCAGCTATTTTGGTGTAAAATGTGAGATTTACTTTGACCAACGAGGATGGACTAAGGGCATGTTTGCTCTCAATGCTTTCCTATGGACGCTGGCGTCTTCTCACTGTGAAAATCACAGTGAGAAGCGCGGAAGCGCCTCTAGCGGCTGTCAATGAAACAGCCACTAGAGACTGGATTAACCCATTATGTTTATAGAAAAAAGGGTTAATCCTAGCTGGACCAGGCACCCAGACCACTTCATTAAGCTGAAATGGTCTGGGTGCCTAGAGTGGTCCTTTAATTGGGGTCCTCGACCCCACCTCGTCCAGATTGGCATCTCGTTTAATCAGGGTCCTCGATAACTTTTGTTCCAGTTTTGTTAAATTGGACACTTTCTATTACTGTAAAGCTCTGCTTATTAAATTGGAAATACTAATATTAATAATAATAACTATATATAAAGAAAAAAACAAAAAAAAAACCACTCTACATAATGATCTCAAACTGATTAGAGGTGGCTGAGTGACGTCACACGCTGTCAGTCATGATCCTGCCCAGTGAGCGAGAAAGAGCAGCAAGGTAGCGTGGCCGAGCGGTCTAAGGCGCTGGATTTAGGCTCCAGTCTCTCTGGAGGCGTGGGTTCGAATCCCACCGCTGCCAAGCATTTTTTGTTTGTAGTAACCGCGTCAATTTTTTTTTTTTTTTTTATATTTAATGTAATTAGACCTTGTACGTCGGCTATTTAGTTTAATTTCTATCCATTCAGAAAATACATAATGTAATTAAAAGACTCTGGAGACATAAACTTAAGACTTTAAATGGCCTCACCCTCTACCCTTTTGCCAGGAAGGAAAATGGCCGTCAAGCTCCCGCAGAGCGTAATGACGCTTCGCAACCTGATTGGTCAGCTCTAACGTTCGCGAGATGTCCCTTTAAGGCAACGGTACATTGGTTGCCAGGCAACGGAAGTGGTGGCAGAGTGGAACAGGGACAGGTAACTATGTCTGAGATTACTGGGTGTGATATAACATGGGCCTTATATCCCAGGGTTATAATAACACTGTATGTAATGTATTATATACAGTGACTGGGTGTGATATAACATGGGCCTTATATCCCAGGGTTATAATAACACTGCATGTAATGTATTATATACAGTGACTGGGTGTGATATAACATGGGTCTTATATCCCAGGGTTATAATAATAATACTGCATGTAATGTATTATATACAGTGACTGGGTGTGATATAACATGGGCCTTCTATCCCAGGGTTATAATAACACTGCATGTAATGTATTATACAGTGACTGGGTGTGATATAACATGGGCCTTATATCCCAGGGTTATAATAACACTGCATGTAATGTATTATACAGTGACTGGGTGTGATATAACATGGGCCTTATATCCCAGGGTTATAATAACACTGCATGTAATGTATTATACAGTGACTGGGTGTGATATAACATGGGCCTTATATCCCAGGGTTATAATAACACTGCATGTAATGTATTATACAGTGACTGGGTGTGATATAACATGGGCCTTATATCCCAGGGTTATAATAATAATACTGCATGTAATGTATTATACAGTGACTGGGTGTGATATAACATGGGCCTTCTATCCCAGGGTTATAATAACACTGCATGTAATGTATTATACAGTGACTGGGTGTGATATAACATGGGCCTTATATCCCAGGGTTATAATAACACTGCATGTAATGTATTATACAGTGACTGGGTGTGATATAACATGGGCCTTATATCCCAGGGTTATAATAATAATACTGCATGTAATGTATTATACAGTGACTGGGTGTGATATAACATGGGCCTTATATCCCAGGGTTATAATAATAATACTGCATGTAATGTATTATACAGTGACTGGGTGTGATATAACATGGGCCTTATATCCCAGGGTTATAATAATACTGCATGTAATGTATTATACAGTGACTGGGTGTGATATAACATGGGCCTTATATCCCAGGGTTATAATAATAATACTGCATGTAATGTATTATACAGTGACTGGGTGTGATATAACATGGGAATTATATCCCAGGGTTATAATAATAATACTGCATGTAATGTATTATATACAGTGACTGGGTGTGATATAACATGGGCCTTATATCCCAGGGTTATAATAATAATACTGCATGTAATGTATTATACAGTGACTGGGTGTGATATAACATGGGCCTTATATCCCAGGGTTATAATAATAATACTGCATGTAATGTGTTATATACAGTGACTGGGTGTGATATAACATGGGCCTTATATCCCAGGGTTATAATAATAATACTGCATGTAATGTATTATACAGTGACTGGGTGTGATATAACATGGGTCTTATATCCCAGGGTTATAATAATAATACTGCATGTAATGTATTATACAGTGACTGGGTGTGATATAACATGGACCTTATATCCCAGGGTTATAATAATAATACTGCATGTAATGTATTATACAGTGACTGGGTGTGATATAACATGGGCCTTCTATCCCAGGGTTATAATAACACTGCATGTAATGTATTATACAGTGACTGGGTGTGATATAACATGGGCCTTATATCCCAGGGTTATAATAACACTGCATGTAATGTATTATACAGTGACTGGGTGTGATATAACATGGGCCTTATATCCCAGGGTTATAATAACACTGCATGTAATGTATTATACAGTGACTGGGTGTGATATAACATGGGCCTTATATCCCAGGGTTATAATAACACTGCATGTAATGTATTATACAGTGACTGGGTGTGATATAACATGGGCCTTATATCCCAGGGTTATAATAATAATACTGCATGTAATGTATTATACAGTGACTGGGTGTGATATAACATGGGCCTTCTATCCCAGGGTTATAATAACACTGCATGTAATGTATTATACAGTGACTGGGTGTGATATAACATGGGCCTTATATCCCAGGGTTATAATAACACTGCATGTAATGTATTATACAGTGACTGGGTGTGATATAACATGGGCCTTATATCCCAGGGTTATAATAATAATACTGCATGTAATGTATTATACAGTGACTGGGTGTGATATAACATGGGCCTTATATCCCAGGGTTATAATAATAATACTGCATGTAATGTATTATACAGTGACTGGGTGTGATATAACATGGGCCTTATATCCCAGGGTTATAATAATACTGCATGTAATGTATTATACAGTGACTGGGTGTGATATAACATGGGCCTTATATCCCAGGGTTATAATAATAATACTGCATGTAATGTATTATACAGTGACTGGGTGTGATATAACATGGGAATTATATCCCAGGGTTATAATAATAATACTGCATGTAATGTATTATATACAGTGACTGGGTGTGATATAACATGGGCCTTATATCCCAGGGTTATAATAATAATACTGCATGTAATGTATTATACAGTGACTGGGTGTGATATAACATGGGCCTTATATCCCAGGGTTATAATAATAATACTGCATGTAATGTATTATATACAGTGACTGGGTGTGATATAACATGGGCCTTATATCCCAGGGTTATAATAATAATACTGCATGTAATGTATTATACAGTGACTGGGTGTGATATAACATGGGTCTTATATCCCAGGGTTATAATAATAATACTGCATGTAATGTATTATACAGTGACTGGGTGTGATATAACATGGACCTTATATCCCAGGGTTATAATAATAATACTGCATGTAATGTATTATACAGTGACTGGGTGTGATATAACATGGGCCTTATATCCCAGGGTTATAATAATAATAATACTGCATGTAATGTATTATACAGTGACTGGGTGTGATATAACATGGGCCTTATATCCCAGGGTTATAATAACACTGCATGTAATGTATTATACAGTGACTGGGTGATATAACATGGGTCTTATATCCCAGGGTTATAATAACACTGCATGTAATGTATTATATAGTGACTGGGTGTGATATAACATGGGCCTTATATCCCAGGGTTATAATAACACTGCATGTAATGTATTATATACAGTGACTGGGTGTGATATAACATGGACCTTATATCCCAGGGTTATAATAATAATAATACTGCATCTAATGTATTATACAGTGGCTGGGTGTGATATAACATGGGTCTTATATCCCAGGGTTATAATAATAATACTGCATGTAATGTATTATACAGTGACTGGGTGTGATATAACATGGGCCTTCTATCCCAGGGTTATAATAACACTGCATGTAATGTATTATATACAGTGACTGGGTGTGATATTGATGTAGATTAATTTAGAAATAAACAAATATGTTTAAATGTCTATCTGTTCCTGTCCAAATCTGAGATGATTAAATTGCGTATACGCAGAAGTAAGTTCACACTGACACACGGAGTTCAGGTTAAAAGCACTTCGAGAAAATTTAATGGCATCTGATTAAAAGCGGGTTCGCAGACCCTTATAAGAGCAAAATTACATCATCATTGCATATTAAGATAACAGTAAATAAACATCATTAATTGGATTAAGTGTTAAGTGGTTATGTCAATGTCCACCCATCAATATTATTAATTGGCTCAAGAACTAAGTGGTTAGCAAGGTGTCCTCCCACCGGGAGGTGGCGTTATTCTGGACACGGGTGTGGACAGATGGCTCAAGCGCCATCTTACCCAGCACGAGGCTTACTCGGTGGGAAGGGGGGCTTGGGCGTCATTTTGGGTAGTTAGTGATGTCAGACTCGTGATCAGGCTCAGGGTTCTTTTTTATGAAAAGAACATTTCATTAGAGCAGCTTTCTCATGGCCTTGGCTATACTTTGTTACATGTTACAGGAACTCAATAAGTCCAGTGTTAGTCATGTCCTTCTAGAAAATACAGTCTCTATTCATTATACTAAATGCTGTTAGGAAATTCTGTCATGTAATGTAGTTAAAATGGAGAATCTGTCATGAAGTGAAGTTAAAATGGAGTTAGTACAAAAATTCAATACAGGTTTTTTTTTAATAAGTCTACATCAATATAACATGGGTCTTATATCCCAGGGTTATAATAACACTGCATGTTATGTATTATACAGTGACTGGGTGTGATATAACATGGGCCTTATATCCCAGGGTTATAATAACACTGCATGTAATGTATTATACAGTGACTGGGTGTGATATAACATGGGTCTTATATCCCAGGGTTATAATAACATTGCATGTAATGTATTATACATTGACTGGGTGTGATATAACATGGGCCTTATATCCCAGGGTTATAATAACACTGCATGTAATGTATTATATACAGTGACTGGGTGTGATATAACATGGGCCTTATATCCCAGGGTTATAATAATAATACTGCATGTAATGTATTATACAGTGACTGGGTGTGATATAACATGTGCCTTATCTCCCAGGGTTATAATAACACTGCATGTAATGTGTGATATAGCATGGGTCTTATATCCCAGGGTTATAATAACACTGCATGTAATGTATTATACAGTGACTGGGTGTGATATAACATGGGTCTTATATCCCAGGGTTATAATAATAATACTGCATGTAATGTATTATATACAGTGACTGGGTGTGATATAACATGGGTCTTATATCCCAGGGTTATAATAACACTGCATGTAATGTATTATACAGTGACTGGGTGTAATATAACATGGGCCTTATATCCCAGTGTTATAATAATAATACTGCATGTAATGTATTATACAGTGACTGGGTGTGATATAACATGGACCTTATATCCCAGGGTTATAATAATAATACTGCATGTAATGTATTATATACAGTGACTGGGTGTGATATAACATGGACCTTATATCCCAGGGTTATAATAATAATACTGCATGTAATGTATTATACAGTGACTAGGTGTGATATAACATGGACCTTATATCCCAGGGTTATAATAATAATACTGCATGTAATGTATCATACAGTGACTGGGTGTGATATAACATGGGCCTTATATCCCAGGGTTATAATAATAATACTGCATGTAATGTATTATACAGTGACTGGGTGTGATATAACATGGGCCTTATATCCCAGGGTTATAATAACACTGCATGTAATGTGTGATATAACATGGACCTTATATCCCAGGGTTATAATAATAATACTGCATGTAATGTATTATACAGTGACTGGGTGTGATATAACATGGGCCTTATATCCCAGGGTTATAATAATAATAATACTGCATGTAATGTATCATACAGTGACTGGGTGTGATATAACATGGGCCTTATATCCCAGGGTTATAATAATAATACTGCATGTAATGTATTATACAGTGACTGGGTGTGATATAACATGGGCCTTATATCCCAGGGTTATAATAATAATACTGCATGTAATGTATTATACAGTGATATAACATGGGCCTTATATCCCACGGTTATAATAACACTGCATGTTATGTATTATACAGTGACTGGGTGTGATATAACATGGGCCTTATATCCCAGGGTTATAATAATACTGCATGTAATGTATTATACAGTGACTGGGTGTGATAAAACATGGGTCTTATATCCCAGGGTTATAATAACACTGCATGTAATGTATTATACAGTGACTGGGTGTGATATAACATGGGCCTTATATCCCAGGGTTATAATAATAATACTGCATGTAATGTATTATACAGTGACTGGGTGTGATATAACATGGGAATTATATCCCAGGGTTATAATAATAATACTGCATGTAATGTATTATACAGTGACTAATAATAATAACTATATATAAAGGAAAAAAAAAATAAATCTCTACATAATGATCTCAAACTGATTAGAGGTGGCTGAGTGACGTCACACACTGTCAGTCATGATCCTGCCCAGTGAGCGAGAAAGAGCAGCAAGGTAGCGTGGCCGAGCGGTCTAAGGCGCTGGATTTAGGCTCCAGTCTCTCTGGAGGCGTGGGTTCGAATCCCACCGCTGCCAACATTTTTTTTTTTGTAGTAACCGCGTCCTTTTTTTTTATATATATATATATATATATATATATTTAATGTAATTAGACCTTGTAAGTCGGCTATTTAGTTTAATTTCTATCCATTCAAAAAATACATAATGTAATTAAAAGACTCTGGAGACATAAACCTAAGTCCCCCCCACCCTCAGGGGTGGCGCTTCGCAACCTGATTGGTCAGCTCTATCCTTCGCGAAATGTCCCTTTAAGGCAACGGTACATTGGTTGCCAGGCAACGGAAGTGGTGGCAGAGTGGAACAGGGACAGGTAACTACAGGGAGTGCAGAATTATTAGGCAAGTTTGTATTTTTGAGGATTAATTTTATTATTGAACAACAACCATGTTCTCAATGAACCCAAAAAACTCATTAATATCAAAGCTGAATATTTTTGGAAGTAGTTTTTAGTTTGTTTTTAGTTATAGCTATTTTAGGGGGATATCTGTGTGTGCAGGTGACTATTACTGTGCATAATTATTAGGCAACTTAACAAAAAACAAATATATACCCATTTCAATTATTTATTTTTACCAGTGAAACCAATATAACATCTCAACATTCACAAATATACATTTCTGACATTCAAAAACAAATCAGTGACCAATATAGCCACCTTTCTTTGCAAGGACACTCAAAAGCCTGCCATCCATGGATTCTGTCAGTGTTTTGATCTGTTCACCATCAACATTGCGTGCAGAAGCAACCACAGCCTCCCAGACACTGTTCAGAGAGGTGTACTGTTTTCCCTCCTTGTAAATCTCACATTTGATGATGGACCACAGGTTCTCAATGGGGTTCAGATCAGGTGAACAAGGAGGCCATGTCATTAGATTTTCTTCTATTATACCCTTTCTTGCCAGCCACGCTGTGGAGTACTTGGACGCGTGTGATGGAGCATTGTCCTGCATGAAAATCATGTTTTTCTTGAAGGATGCAGACTTCTTCCTGTACCACTGCTTGAAGAAGGTGTCTTCCAGAAACTGGCAGTAGGACTGGGAGTTGAGCTTGACTCCATCCTCAACCCGAACAGGCCCCACAAGCTCATCTTTGATGATACCAGCCCAAACCAGTACTCCACCTCCACCTTGCTGGCGTCTGAGTCGGACTGGAGCTCTCTGCCCTTTACCAATCCAGCCACGGGCCCATCCATCTGGCCCATCAAGACTCACTCTCATTTCATCAGTCCATAAAACCTTAGAAAAATCAGTCTTGAGATATTTCTTGGCCCAGTCTTGACGTTTCAGCTTGTGTGTCTTGTTCAGTGGTGGTCGTCTTTCAGCCTTTCTTACCTTGGCCATGTCTCTGAGTATTGCACACCTTGTGCTTTTGGGCACTCCAGTGATGCAGCTTGCAGCTCTGAAATATAGCCAAACTGGTGGCAAGTGGCATCTTGGCAGCTGCACGCTTGACTTTTCTCAGTTCATGGGCAGTTATTTTGCGCCTTGGTTTTTCCACACGCTTCTTGCGACCCTGTTGACTATTTTGAATGAAACGCTTGATTGTTCGATGATCACGCTTCAGAAGCTTTGCAATTTTAAGAGTGCTGCATCCCTCTGCAAGATATCTCACTATTTTTGACTTTTCTGAGCCTGTCAAGTCCTTCTTTTGACCCATTTTGCCAAAGGAAAGGAAGTTGCCTAATAATTATGCACACCTATAGGGTGTTGATGTCATTAGACCACACCCCTTCTCATTACAGAGATGCACATCACCTAATATGCTTAATTGGTAGTAGGCTTTCAAGTCTATACAGCTTGGAGTAAGACAACATGCATAAAGAGGATGATGTGGTCAAAATACTAATTTGCCTAATAATTCTGCACTCCCTGTATGTCTGAGATTAGGTAGATAGCTGGGGTCTGAGCGCACATTTCGTGAAAGTACCGCTCAGATCCCAGCATAAATAACCAAACGCCGCACGAAACACACATTATTTCTAAGTTACATTCAAACTACCGATTGACCTTAGGGAAACACATTACCGAAGGACCGGGGCTCCTGAACGGCTTGGAAGTCCAGCGGTATTCGTGCCGTCGAGTAGCCGATTTTAGTTCCAGGCGCTCGACGACCAAATACCGCTGGGCTAACAAAAGATCCAAGATGGCCGACCGCCGCGTGGTCGGTAGCCGAACGGCGGCCACCCCGAATCTCTCTAATTACCGATTGCAACAATGTTGCAATCCTTAATGGGAGCCACACAACCTCCTGTGTGTGGTCTCCCTTCGGTAGTTTGTTAGTTTCACGAACAGTGTTGAAATTCACTGTTCGTGAAACTATTGTATGAATGCTGGAGGTTTTTCATGCCACCAGCATACGAACGCTATTGTTCATATGGAATACACTATGCAGAAATACACTTGGTTCTTAAAGCTATAGGCACACATTTCCGAAAATACAGTTTATAGTGGCTAGTTTTGCCACAATGCTCCCCCAGAACCAAGCCAGCATACACAGTCTGATCCCAACAGATCGGCTTGGGGATGTCCGGAGGAGTACTCACAGATCACTGTTAAATGTCTGTTTGTCTGGATAACCCGTCAGCATTGCCATTTTGTTTCCCAGGGCGGTAGTGGATTGTAAAGTCAAAAGGCTGCAGCGCCAAACTCCAGCGCAACAGCCTGGCATTGTCTCCTGATCTGTGATCTGTGAGTAATGTAAACGGTTGTCCATATAAATAGGGTTGCAGCTTTTTGAGGGCCCACACCACAGCCAGGCACTCATTTTCAATGGCGGCGTGGCTCACTTCTCTGGGTAAAGTCTTCGGCTTAGATAAGCTACTGGGTGCTCGCCGCCATCTGTTTCGACTTGGCTCAGTACTGCTCCCAATCCAAACATAGAAGCGTCTGTATGGACGAGAAAGCGTTTAGTTGGATTAGGAGCAGAAAGTACAGGTGATTTAATGAGCGCCGTCTTGAGCTGTTGGAAAGCCTGTTCACACTCTGGGGCCCATACTACTATCTTGGGGAGGTTTTTACGGGTTAAATCAGTGAGGGGTTTTGCTAGGGTGCTGTAGTTAGCTACATATTTCCTGTAGTACCCTGCGGTACCCAGGAATGCGAGGACCTGTGTTTTAGTGCGGGGTGTTGGCCACTTGGCTACTGCCTCTATTTTAGCGGGCTCTGGTTTCTGTAGCCCGCTTCCTACCCTGTGTCCTAAGTATTGAACTTCTGCCATTCCTATATGGCACTTACTGGGCTTTAAGGTCAGTCCGGACTCCCTAATCCGGTCCAATACGGCTCCTATGCGGGTCAGGTGTTCAGGCCAGGAGTAGCTAAAAATGGCTATATCATCTAAGTATGCGCACGCATATTCCTGAAACCCATCCAGTAGCCGATCTACCATCCTCTGAAAGGTAGCCGGGGCATTTTTCATCCCGAATGGCATGACCTTAAACTGATACAGGCCAAACGGGGTGACAAATGCCGACTTGGGGATGGCATCCTCGGCTAGCGGAATTTGCCAGTACCCTTTGCACAGATCTATTGTGGTGAGGTACTGGCCCCTGGCCATTTTGTCTAGGAGCTCGTCTATCCGGGGTATAGGGTAAGCGTCTGAGGTCGTTTTATCGTTGAGCCTCTTGTAGTCCACACAGAAACGGGTCGCCCCGTCCTGTTTCGGTACTAGTACTAATGGGGAGGCCCAGGGGCTGTCAGAATGTTCTATCACCCCTAACTGCAGCATTTCCTCAATCTCCTTCCGCATACTTTCTTTAACTGATTCGGGTATGCGATAAGGGGTTTGGCAAAGGGGAGTCTGGTCTAGGGTTTCTACCTTGTGAGTGGCTAACGGAGTGTACCCAGGTAGGTTGGAAAAAGTGGCTCCCTTTTCCTGGATTAGTTTTTGGACCTGGATTCGCTCCTAGGGGTTTAGCCGCTCTCCTAACTGTACTTCTCCCAGGTCTCCGCTCTGGCCCTCTTGGTCTAGGAGATCTGGGAGTGGCAAATTATCGTAATCTTTGGTGGCAGGTGCACAGATCGTGGTTACCTCTTCTGTGCGCTCGTGGTATGGTTTGAGCATGTTCACATGGAGCATGCGCTTGCCTCCCGCGCCTGTGACCGGACCGATCACATAAGTGGTATTACAGATCTGCTCTACCACCTTGTATGGGCCCTGCCAGGAAGCCTGCAGCTTGTCCTTTGGATGGGTCGTAGAATTAGCACCTTTTGCCCCACCTGAAAGCTGCGGTCCATGGCTCCCTTATCGTACCATCTGCGCTGCCGTTGTTGGTCCGCCTGGAGGTTGTCGCCTACGGTCTGGGTCAGCACCTCCAGGCGATCCCTAAACTCTAGCACATAGGGTACGATGGGGGTGCCGTTAATAGTCTCTTCTCCCTCCCAGTGTTCCCGAATTAAATCCAGGGGGCCCCTCACTCTCCTCCCGAATAATAGTTCGATCGGAGAGAACCCGGTGGATTCTTGAGGTACTTCCCTATAGGCAAATAGCAAGTGGGGTAAAAACCTTTCCCAGTCTTTCTGAGTGTCTATGAACGTACGGATCATCTGTTTAAGTGTTCCGTTAAACCGTTCACAGAGCCCATTAGACTGGGGGTGATAAGCGGAGTTCAATATTTGCTGTACCCCACATATCTTCCAGAGTTGCTGTGCGACTTTGGCGGTAAACTGGGTGCCCCTATCCGAAATAATTTCCTTGGGAAATCTCACACGGGTAAATATTCGCATCAGGGCATCCGCTACCGTCTCTGCATGCACATTCGTCAAGGCCACTGCTTCAGGGTATCTGGTGGCATAGTCCACCACGGTCAGGACATATTTCTTGCCGGAGGGGCTGGGTTTTGATAGGGGTCCTATAATATCTACCGCCACCCTACAGAAAGGTTCCTCAATTATGGGAAGAGAACGGAGCCGAGCTTTGTATCAGTCTCCCCTCTTCCCTACCCTCTGGCAGGTATCACAGGTCTGGCAATATCGCCTGACGTCCTGTGAGATACCTGGCCAGAAGAAGTTCTGGGTCAGCCTGTGCTTAGTACGGCTGATCCCTAAGTGCCCAGACAGGGGAATGTCATGGGCGATGCGTAATAGCTCCAGTCTATACTTTCGAGGCACTATTAATTGTTTAATGGGTAGGGGTATGGATCCGGACACTACCTTTTCTGCGTGACGATACAGCAGCCCCTTGCCCCAAGTGTATCTCTCCCCTTCTAATCCTGCCTGGTCTTTATTAATGCGATCTTTGTAGATCTGCAGGGAGGGATCTAGGGCCACTTTAGAACCAAATTCTAGGGGGGACGCCCAGGGCATGACATTGGACATGGGGGGTACATTGCTTACCTGAGCCTCAGAGTGGTTAGGCGGAGCTGTGGTGCGGGCCCGCTGCCGGGTCACAACCGGATACGCCTCCTGTACAGTGTTTTGAAGAACAAAAGCTGAAGTCAGCTCCCCCAGGTCGTTGCCCAAAATGACGTCAGCGGGTAGGTCCTGCATCATCCCCACCTCCACATTTCCATGCCCCGCTCCCCAATTCAAATGTACTTTGGCAGTAGCTACTTTATAAATTGCTCCCCCTGCCACCCGTACAGCAACACAGTCTCCAGTTAAATTGTGTTTAGGTACCAGATGGTTCCGGACCAGGGTTAAGGTAGCCCCAGAGTCACGAAGTCCTTGTACCTTTTCCCCCTCCATATGTACCTCCTGTCGATGTCCTTGTCAGTTATCATGCAGCGTCCCCAGCGGTTCTTCCCTTGGAGTGACGGTCTCAGGTGCTCCATACTGTTCAGCTTGCACACAGTGTACAGCTGCTCAGTGCTGCATTATTCCAGCTGGGCCTGGGTCGATTGCGTGGACAGTCTAGTTGGATATGCCCTTGCTGGTTGCAGGTGTGACAACGAATTGGGGGACGTGCAGGGTACCTAGGGGTGTAAGCATTTTGGCTTACCCCAGGTCGTGGCTGGATCGTGGGGGTCACAGCTGATATCGTCAGTGTAGGGCTATATACGGGTCGGTTTTGGGTGCTCTGGTCCCTCTGGGTGTCTAGGAACTCGTCCGCCAGCTTGGCCGCCTCTTGCAGGGTTTGTGGCTTGCGGTCCCTTACCCAATTCTGTAGGTGGGAAGGTATCCCGTTGAAGAACTGTTCCATGACCATTAACTGGAACAGGTCCTCCATTGCTTCCAACCACCCCTTTGCAGCTCGTTGTAGGCGGTGCGCCCATTCTACGTGGGTGTCTCTTGTGGGTTTTTTAATGTCCCGAAACTTTAAACGGTATGCCTCTGAGGTAATCGCATACCAGGCTAAAATGGCTTGTTTCACCTTGCCATAGTCTCTGCTGTCCTCATTTGGCACGGCCCGGTACGCCTCGGTTGCGCGACCGGATAGTTTCCCTGCTAGTAGAGGTACCCGATCCGCCTCGCTGATGTCGTGTAGTTGGCATAACCTCTCGAAATCCTGTAGGTAGTCATCTACACCACCGTCAGCTTCTGAATAGCTCTTAAAGGCTTGGTATGGGATTTTAGTTTTCCCTGGAATAATGTTAAGGCGTCGTGGCTCTTTCTCCCGCTTGATCGTTCATCTGCGTCCTTCGGAGCATGATGTATTCCTGCACATCTGCGAAAATCCTGCTGACCATCTCTTCAGATGGTATGGTTGGAAGTAGAGCCACCCTGCTCCTGTATTCTCTTTCAAATTCATTTGGCTCCTCCTCCCTTGGAGGTGCTGCAGCAGCTGCTGCTCTGTCTCCTTCCATTAGTTCTGCGATTAGTATCACCTTTGCCCTGTTGCTGGCTATTGCTCCTCTTGCCTCCAGTAATTCTTTCAAAGTGCTTCGTTTTAAAAGTGCATAATTCGTTCCCATTTACCGGCCGTTCGTGGGTTCATCCGAATGGGCTAACTCACGAATTGCTGCTTCTTCTCCTCTATTAGTTTTAATTTCTGCCGAACGTTGCTCTGCTGGGTAGTTTAAATCCCGTCGCTTGCCACCAATTGTAGCGGAGAGGTAGTATAATCCACAGTATCTCCGCTGGGTAACAGGAACAGCATAAAATAATCCATGCAAATGAATACAGCATACAATAATTCCGGTAGCGTTGTAAGAATCCTTCCTTCCCAAGAACTAGACGACACATAGGCTGGGAGTCAACTGAGCTTTTAATCACAGGTCACAGTATTTATGGGATTCCCTGTGCAAGGGGTTTCCCTACTGACATTACAGGGGTTGTACAGTAGGGGACTACATGGGGAACTTAACAACCTGGACATTTCTCCCATCATGCACTGCTGTACGAGAGGGATACTCCCACTAGAATATACAGTTAAGTGGATTATCCCTCCGTACAGCAGAACCAATATTTCACATGAAAATACATAACTTTTACACTATTCATTATATTTAAACGAATGGACGTTCGGTAGATAGCTGGGGTCTGAGCGCACATTTCGTGAAAGTACCGCTCAGATCCCAGCATAAATAACCGAACCCTGCACGAAACACAAATTATTTCTAAATTACATTCAAACTACCGATTCACCTTAGGGAAACACATTACCGAAGGACCGGGGTTCCCGAACGGCTTGGAAGTCCAGCGGTATTTGTGCCATTGAGTAGCCGATTTTAGTTCCAGGCACTCAACGACCAAATACCGCTGGGCTAACAAATGATCCAAATGGCCGACTACCGCGTGGTCGGTAGCCGAACGGCGGCCACCCTGAATCTCTCTAATTACTGATTGCAACAATGTTGCAATCCTTAATGGGAGCCACATGACCTCCTGTGTGTGGTCTCCCTTCGGAAGTTTGTTCGTTTCACGAACATTGTTGAAATTCACTGTTCGTGAAACTATTGTATGAATGCTGGTGGCTTTCATGCTGCCAGCATACGAACGCTATTGATCGCATGGAATACACTATGCAGAAATACACTTGGTTCTTAAAGCTATAGGCACACATTTCCGAAAATACAGTTTAAAGTGGCTAGTTTTGCCACACCAGGGTTATAATAACACTGCATGTAATGTATTATACAGTGACTGGGTGTGATATAACATGGGCCTTATATCCCAGGGTTATAATAATACTGCATGTAATGTATTATTGTAACGAAAATATACCCCAACACGCAGGATTCAACTCAACAGAAGACAACAAAGAGGGGAGAAACGTCTACCGGACCTTAGAATGGCCGGACTCGACGTATATGAGAGGAGTACAGAGTCAGGAGCGATCCGAGGTCAAGGGCATAAAGAGACAGCATAAACTAGGACTAGCCGGGGTCTGGTACACAGTAAACAGCAAGCCGGCAAACAGAACAGATAAGGATAAAGAGATAACGTAGTCAGAAACAAAGCCAAGGTCAAGTACGAAGGAACACAACTGAACACAACAAGCGCTAAAGGGAACTGAAACAGAAACCACGATAGGGCAAGGAACTAAGGGAAAAAGGTGAGTTTATATACTTAAACATTTATTTTGATTGACCAAAAGGTAAGTGTATGGGGAGTGTGTTATGACAAGGACCAATGGGATGCCTTTTTCAATTTAGGCTCCCACTGTCCCTTTAACCCCTTAAGGACCAAACTTCTGGAATAAAAGGGAATCATGACATGTCACACATGTCATTTGTCCTTAAGGGGTTAAGAGCGTGCCCGAGACCTGTGGCGCGCTCTTAGAGTTAGGCGGGACACGTGACCGCTTCTCGCGGTCACTGCCCTCCTTCCTGTTACAGCCGTCGGATGAGCCTCGAACAGAGGACCCCTGCCGTCCCCTGGAAAGGGTAAGTACCGCTACAATTATACAGTGACTGGGTGTGATATAACATGGGTCTTATATCCCAGGGTTATAATAATACTGCATGTAATGTATTATATACAGTGACTGGGTGTGATATAACATGGGCCTTATATCCCAGGGTTATAATAACACTGCATGTAATGTATTATATACAGTGACTGGGTGTGATATAACATGGGCCTTATATCCCAGGGTTATAATAACACTGCATGTAATGTATTATATACAGTGACTGGGTGTGATATAACATGGGCCTTATATCCCAGGGTTATAATAACACTGCATGTAATGTATTATATACAGTGACTGGGTGTGATATAACATGGGCCTTATATCCCAGGGTTATAATAACACTGCATGTAATGTATTATACAGTGACTGGGTGTGATATAACATGGGCCTTATATCCCAGGGTTATAATAACACTGCATGTAATGTATTATACAGTGACTGGGTGTGATATAACATGGGCCTTATATCCCAGGGTTATAATAATAATACTGCATGTAATGTATTATACAGTGACTGGGTGTGATATAACATGGGCCTTATATCCCAGGGTTATAATAATAATAATACTGCATGTAATGTATTATACAGTGACTGGGTATGTGTATCTCTCTATCTCACTTCTCATCACTCCCTTCAATCTGTTTTATATTATATATATATATATATATATATATATATATATATATATATATATATATATATATATGGTAATATATGAGCTGCGTTTTGTATTACTATAACAATATTTCATGTATTATACATACTGTGATTTATATGCTTTCCAAGGAGCCACTGAAATGATTTTATAAATGTGTCTTACATTCTCTCTTCACAGGTTAGAGAATGTCCGCCATCAGTAGCTTGGTCCCTTCTCGTTTCCTCACACTGATTGCTCATCTAGTTATAGTCATTACAATATTCTGGTCAAGAGTAAGTGATATCTGTAATGTATAATTAATTTACATTAAATGGTAACTGTCTATTATTTGTATTCAGAGAGAGAGGATATACGGAGCTATCTATCGCTGTATATACAGAGAGAGGACAGACTGAGCTATCTGTCACTGTATATACAGAGAGAGGACAGACTGAGCTATCTATCACTGTATATACAGAGAGAGGACAGACTGAGCTATCTGTCACTGTATATACAGAGAGAGGACAGACTGAGCTATCTATCACTGTATATACAGAGAGAGGACAGACTGAGCTATCTATCACTGTATATACAGAGAGAGGACAGACTGAGCTATCTATCACTGTATATACAGAGAGAGGACAGACTGAGCTATCTATCGCTGTATATACAGAGAGAGGACAGACTGAGCTATCTATCGCTGTATATACAGAGAGAGGACAGACTGAGCTATCTATCACTGTATATACAGAGAGAGGACAGACTGAGCTATCTATCGCTGTATATACAGAGAGAGGACAGACTGAGCTATCTATCACTGTTTATACAGAGAGAGGACAGACTGAGCTATCTATCACTGTATATACAGAGAGAGGACAGACTGAGCTATCTATCACTGTATATACAGAGAGAGGACAGACTGAGCTATCTATCGCTGTATATACAGAGAGAGGACAGACTGAGCTATCTATCACTGTATATACAGAGAGAGGACAGACTGAGCTATCTATCACTGTATATACAGAGAGAGGACAGTCTGAGCTATCTATCACTGTATATACAGAGAGAGGACAGACTGAGCTATCTATCGCTGTATATACAGAGAGAGGACAGACTGAGCTATCTATCACTGTATATACAGAGAGAGGACAGACTGAGCCATCTATCGCTGTATATACAGAGAGAGGACAGACTGAGCTATCTATCACTGTATATACAGAGAGAGGACAGACTGAGCCATCTATCGCTGTATATACAGAGAGAGGACAGACTGAGCTATCTATCACTGTATATACAGAGAGAGGACAGATTGAGCTATCACCTGTATATACAGAAAGACCTATACCTTCTATAAGCTCTTCCGAGCAGGGTCTTCTTCACCTCAATGTTATTTGTTTCTAGAAAGTACTCGGTAAACAAGCCTATTGTATAATTTCAAACCTTCCAAATGTTGGTTCTATAAATGATGATAAAAAATATACAGAGAGGGGACAGAGTGAAGTACAATGCATATACAGTGAGAGTACAGTCTGTGCTATTTGTCCACTTTCATATAATCTGAAAGCCATCTGAGCTATCTGTTACTTATTTGTACATCTGAGGGTCGGTCAGATTAACTTGAAATAACTTGTGTGTGTTTTATTTTGTAGGAGAATAATGTCCTTGCTTGTCTTCCTGTCACTTACACACAACAGGAATTTTCTTCTCGAGATACAGAGTAAGTTTCAAATTAAATAATTGAGATTGAGGGCATTGTGAGATTGTCCCACTTCCTTCCCCTGCAGGGTAACAGAATAACACAGAAGGCACTGCGAACTAAGGAGCTTATTTTTAAGGAGAGGTTCAAAGAGTCATATTACTGTATACCAAAGTGTATAAAGCACTTGCATATTGGAGAGAGCAATCAATAGTATTGTAATGCCTACCAATATCAGTAACCAGACAGGATACCAAGTCACCGCTCTAATTAATGATATTGGACTTTTAATGCTCTGTGTCCCAAAAAGGCACTATTCAGATCCAATTTTCTTTAGGATCAATAGGAAAGAACGAAAGTGCTCATAGTACAAATCTGTGTAACACATTTGTTTCCTATGTGAGGTCACTGTAAATTACACTCACACTTTAAAAAGCAACTTGGAACAGTCCTAAAAATGTGTGATAGATAAAAACAGACAGAGCATCTAACGCAACGCGTTTCGCACTTTAAAGCCTTTTTCAAGAGTATTAAATACTTAGGATGTGCTTCACCATTCTGCGCCAGGCACAATTAACTCCTACGATTTGGATGGGAGAAAGTTTTCACTTTTGTTTTCCTCCACAGGTTGATTGTTGCTCTCTCTGTTACATTGGGGATGTTTGTCATCGAGTTTGCTGGTTTTCTCTCTGGAATTTCAATGTTTAACAACACACAAAGTCTACTGTGTATCCTTTCAGACACATATAATGAATTTCAGGTCCTAAAACTGAATGTGGGTATTAATGCTGTATTTTGGTGTGATTGTCTGTGACGCGCTTATTTCGTGTGATGACATACCGTTTTATGTTTTTTGAGTAGATTTCCAAAATGGAAATCTGTAGTTTAGGATAATATGGGTTAATCCAGTAAAATGTTGGATGTGCTGAACTGAAAACTGTTGGTAATTGGCTAAAATATATAAGGTGGAACTAACACTGACTTTCTCTGTTTAATTAAAGATCTCCTATGTTCTGACCATATCGGCTGTCATTGCTACACCCCCAGTGGGGCATCTAGAGTAAAACCGTTCTCCCTGCTACACTGCATACACCAGCATGCATTCAAATGGCAACACTGAGGCTAAAAAGGCCAAGGATTTAGTGAACAGTCCTGCAAGTTCTAAAACTCTACAGCTAAAACAACACCATTCAAAGAAGGTTCCGCATTGTAAAAGTGACACTAGAAGCATCAAAACTATTTAAGCCTAATAGTGGGGTTTTGGTGTATAGATAATGCCCTTGCAGTCTAACCAGTAAATTATCTGCTATTTAGGAGTTATTTTGCTTTGTTTATGCAGCCATGTTCACACCTACCTGCATGTGACCTACACAGTCTCCCTCCATATTTCCTGTAAAGAGATCTGATGTTTAAACTTCCTTTTATTGCTCAGTCTGTTAAATTCAGAATTTCTTATCTCCTGCCCTGTGTATAGCCTGCAGGAGCCTACTGTGAGTGACTAAAATGAAATGAACAGAGCAGGAGGTAAAAATGAAACTATGTTTTTGATGTTGACTTGCTAAGCCCGCATAAACAGAAACAAAAGTGATGTATCTCCTAGTGAGACTTCAGGGGCTTGATCTATACACTAAAACCACTTAATTAAGCTCAGGTTGTTTTGGTGGTTACAGTATCTCTTTAAGCTAAATGGATTGGACATTCAGCACTTTCACAAACGATGTATTTCCTTAGTGAGTGTTGGCCTCTTTAAAGGCAGTTTGTGAATAACTTCGAATTAGTTCAAACAATCGAATATTAGTGACATAAAATGCTATGCTTGCCTAAAATTCTACGTCATATATGCAGTTTCCCTGGTTAACAAGTCTCCCTCCTATAAAGATATTCCTCCTGTTTCTGGTGATATACTGACATCTTCAGGTTGCTGCCGAATTTGCAGCTGATCTGGACTACTAATGTATTGCAACCAATATTTCCTATGAAGTTCTTCATTTGAGGATTAAGTGTGCGTTTGAGAGACTTAGCAGAGTTTATCCTATTCATGGCCTGCGAGACTAATCTGTTGAGTGAGTGGAGGAAAACGAGACATCTGTTCTGTTATTGACTGTGTGATTGATGAGACATAGAGAAAAAAAATATGTTGTTACCTCCCTAACCATATCATGTGTGGTCAAGCTGTGGGAGCTCATGCCAGTGCCAGCGTTGCCCTCCTTTTCTTCCTTTTTGAGGCCTGGTCTTGTTCTGTGTATTGGTGGATTATGGCACTGTGCAGGTGAGTTCTAAACACTAGAGGATGAGTGCATTTTCATTCTTTCCTCTTGTTTTCCTCTCTTTGTCTTGCTTTCTTTCCTACTCCTTACTCCTAGATACTGTTCCAAGAAGCCAGTATTTGGTTGTTTATTTCCTTAATGTGCCTCTCCTCAGCGGTGGCCGTTCACTGTGCAGCCTCTGTCAGCTTGTCCCTGTTTGTCTCCCAGAAATGGGAGTGCACCTCCTATTGGTATATCTTTGGTTTCTGCAGGTACATAACGAGGGAGGGAAAAACACAGTGTGGCTGGCTGATGTAAGAAAAGTATCTAAATGGGGACAGGATCACAATAGGTTACCAAACAGGTAACGATGTTGGGTAGACCAATGCCTCTTCCTGTCCACTCATTTGTCCCTTTGTTCTCTCCATTTTCAGCGTTCTACCAGCCCTCACAGAAATCATTGTCTTCATCGCTGTTCTTGGCTTCAAGCGGAAACCACTATGAGACTTTTTCATCTTCCTGACTGTTTAGAAGCTAGATAAGTCTTCGTCTTTCCAATGACCCGTGTCCCAGTGCCTGTGAGACAGGACCAATCTTTTAAGTAACTTCTCAGGGATTTCAAGAAGCTAGATTCAAAACAAAATTTGGGACAATATAAAATAATATACACGTGTGTACGATTGGACTGACAGCTGGTGATTCAGATATACACCAAGTTGGCCCAGACGGACTAAAGCAGTCATGCTTACTTGGTTGACCATATGTCCAAGATTGGCCAGGATTACCTTATACTATAACACCTGGAGGAGCCCACTTAACAGTCAGTTCTCTAAATACAAACACATAATCCTTGGTACTTTGTTATGATCAGAAAAAATCATACTATATATATTTATTTTCAACACATTGAATTCATGTATATTAGAAAGTGATCTATTATTGGCAATGCAGGAGCTGAAGGCAGAAAGCACAATTCCTGTCACTTGCTTACAAGGGGATGTGATGAACAACATACATTTTGTAAATCAACTCCATGTCTTAATCTTGTTGTTCCTATATTATCATTATTATTAATCAATGTGTGGATTGCCACAAATTCACAGTAAATTTCAAACTGTAGGTCAATGTAAAACATAGCTACATTGCATAATATTTCAGATTCTGCTAATTCGGCCTTAGATTTGTAATTCACCGTGAGTTCCTGGTAATCCATACATCAGTGAATAGCCCTGTAAATGGCAGTCAGTTTGTTATATGATGGTATTGTGTAGTAATTGTCATATCGGTTAGGTGAATTACCCATTGGGCATATTACACAAGGGGGGCAGGGCTGTTTTTTAATGGTTTTCAAAAAATGTTTTTCTATCAACTGTATATTTTTAGATATCATTTTATATGGTGCATTTTTAGAACATGGATTGTTTGGCTTTATTAAATGTTTTCTACATATACTAAAAAAATTTAATTCTGATCTTTCTTGTGTGGCAAATGCAAAGTACAAAAATTTATTACAATTGTTCAAATGTAACAAAATACCCTATCATCTTAACCCCTTAAGGACGGAGGCAATCATCCACATTCTGAACCAAAACAAAACCTTGAATTTACATTACACTGTAATGTATGGGTTTCTCTTTAAGTGCCTTCATACATAAAAGGTTGCATTAAGGGTTGGGTTATTGGCAGGATTAGGGGAAAATGTATACATGTGGCGTATCATTGTATTTGATAACAATAGCAACTACTGTTGTGCAGTAGTGAGACATGTTTGGTCTGTGAATTTCCCCAAAATCATTTTTTTTGTTGTTGAAAAAAACCCCGAAAAAATTAACTAATTCAACCTAGGTTTGTGATAAAATGGTTAAATGAAAAGTGTCAAAACGCTCTTAATTACAAAGCCTGCGGTATGTGTCTACTATTCCAGTTATAATCTCAGCATGTCAAATTTTGCAAAGGTTTAGCTTTAAAACTGTAATTCATTCATTGCAGTATTTGTTTTATAACTTTTAAATAAATAATTGAAATCCTAGACATATTGGGCATTCTATTAATCAGGACTAATTAGTGAATCTGTTTTGAGTTTTCTTTACTTGCACGTAAAAGTGAAAATAGTTTAATTTTAACCCCCCCTATTTAAAAAAAAATATTTTTTTCCTATTTAATATAGCATTATGTATACATATAGGGGATGAAAAGAAAGCCATATACCTCCTTTAAAAATAGTATATAATATATATGGGTGCAATTAAACAGAGAGGAGGGAATTGTGGTAGAATGAATGCATGGCAAAAATGCCAGAGGCCTTGATCACAAATGTGTTGTATCTCAATAAAGCCCTGGTAGTTAAGGGGTTAATCTAACTTTAATTAAACACAGGTGGCTGTTGCAGGGAATTAACAAAGCAAAGATAATAACTTCTAAATTAAACACACAAACACGGTGCGCAATAAGAGAAGCTAGAAAAATATAACAACTGTCACCAGAATATTGCTATTAATAGAATCCTTGTAGCGTGCAGTGGAAAAATCCAGCATTTTTAAAATGAAGTATATGTTAAAATACCTGAAAATCTTGTCCGTGCTTTCACAGGATACTAGATCCCCCTACGCCATATTCATCCACCTTTTGGTCAGATTGAGATAGAATCCGACAGTTAGGCTCCTGCTTCACTCTGTGCACAGAGCGGTGAGGTCATCAGCCATCACCCTGTGTGGTCTACCTGGTCGGAATTTGGCAATTCTTATACCAAATGGGGTTGTGGTCGACTTATTCTGTAATATTGGTTCAGATGTGTAAATCTGTGATTTTCCAAACTCATCTGAACCAATCTACAGCACTGGAATCGTATATTACCATTCACTTGCTATTTGCATATAGCAAACACAAAAACATTTTAGTAAATAAAAATCCTATGTGGGACAATAATAGCTCCATATTGCTATATATTTTATCTCCATATGCCCCCATGTGCCATCCAGCAGGTGGGGGCATATCTACTAAACATTGTTGCCCAGTTGCTAGAAAATAACATATTGGCTATTGTCCCCTTCCCCAACCCCACACATGCGGGTTGGGGCCTTAATGAGTATAATAGAGGGGGGCGTATAATAAGGAGGGGACCTTAATGAGTATATTAGAGGGGGAATGGGGGGAGGAGGGGTCTAGTGTTCCTGGATTTTAATTTTCTGCAATTCTGAGTTTAGTGATTACTGCTGTCATGGAATTGTTCAGTTTTTTTTGTAAAATGGAAAAGTTAATTGAAGTAAGATCCTGACAATTCACACATTAGTAAGTGTACTGTTAAATCACCTTTTTCTCTCCAGATTTGATAGTATATGTATAGATCTATAGATTCCATTTTCTATTCTCTGTAAAGTGACGCTGGTGCATATTGGGGGCAGTTTTAAAGCCCCGTGATCACTATAGCTCATTGTAATATTTCAGTCAACACCTCTGCTCTGTTTTATGGCAAAACAGTGATTTCACAAAAACTGGTGATATCCCTGGCACCCATAGCAGCCATCTTCTGATTTATCAGTGATAACACAGCAACTAAAGGTTTCAGTGCGAAGCAAATCTGTCCAACCTTGGATGGCAAATATTGATTTATGTGATAATAGTATGGTTATAATTAGGGTGTGCAATGGGTGAGATGTTTGAAAGATCCATTCTGAAAACAAAGGTAGCATGCTGGCCTTTTGGCTGCTACCTCTTTGTTAGACCTCCAGCGCCCCCTGGAGGACAAATCGGGTAAATTGCAACTATTGCACAAGCCGAAGGCACCATCTGTTGATCCAAGCATCTTACATGGATATAAATAAAAAAAGGAAACTTGCATACAAGACATAAAAACCTTACTTGCATACAAGACATAAAGCTTGAAAATAAAGAAATCAGCCAAATAATTAATAATATAACCTTTATTAAATCCACATACAAATACAAATGGATAATATAATATATTAAATCCTAACAGATGTCCCTAGAATGTAGAAACTTTACAGATGTCTGTATAAAATACAAGCCTAAGGTTTTAATCTCTCTTTACTAAACAGGTATTATACATCCAAAGATTCATGTGTCAATAATATCAAAAGTATAATGGACACAATTGTTTTCTATGTAGACTCTTGTCTGACTTAAAGGACCACTATAGTCACCTAGACCACTTCAGCTCAATGAAGTGGTCTGGGTGCCAGGTCCCCCAGGTTTTAACCCTTCAGATGTAAACATTGCAGTTTCAGAGAAACTGCTATGTTTACATTGCAGGGTTAATCCAGCCTCTAGTGGCTCTCTTCGTGACAGCCGCTAGAGGCGCTTCTGCGCTGCTCAATGCGAAATCGCATTGAGCACACAGAACGTCCATAGGAAAGCATTGAGAAATGCTTTCCAATGGGCGTTTTTTAATGCGTGTGCGTTGGCCACATTCAGCCCCACTCGGGAGCTGACGTCGGAGTGGGAGGAGAGGTCACCAGCGCTGAGGGAGCCCGGTGCTGGATTAAGGTAAGAGGCTGCAGGGGTTTTATCCCCTTCAGCCCAGTGGGAGGGGGGCCACATGGGTAGGGGGGACCTAAGGGTTATATAGTGTCAGGAAAACGAGTTTGTTTTCCGGACACTATAGTGATCCTTTAAATTCCACCTTGTAATTAGTGTATACAAAGTGTCCTACACACTAAGAGTCAGAAAAGAAAAGAGACACAACGTTACAAATGTCAAAACCATAGATACACATCACATAGAAAATATGGATACACATAGGTGGGGTAGGGGAAGAGCAGGGGATACAGTGAAGTAGGTAAATACAATCCTAATCTGTGCCTATAGTGGCACCCCTCCAGCATCCCACACTTTTACCCATGCACCAAGGATAGAAAGAAGGCAGCAATACTTGTACAATGAACATGTTACGCTTCCAAATAAGACCGGAAATGGGATGAAACCAAAAATATCATACAAACTTTATGCCACAGTGTGTGAAGGAAGCAAATCACATTATATATAACTCCAGATGTTGCTGAACTACAACTCCCATGATTCTCAGCTTATCTATTTCATTTCCTAGAATCATGGCCGTTGTAGTTCAGAAACATCTGGAGGGCCGGAGTTTGGGGAAGCCTGAGTTAGACTTTTTTAATCATCCCTTTTATCAGCTCCGGCACACACTGGGACCTCAGTCCCTAAAAGCCGCTTACATGGTGCTGTCTGATTAGGGACTAAGGATTAATGGGAGCTTTGAATCACCAAGGCGCAGAGCTCCCAAGGATGGGACACCTAGCTCCCAAAGACGGACATCTAGCAAAGTTTGTCTTTATTCAAACACAATGACTGCAAGAACATAGAAAACGCCAGGCTCTGCGACTACATTTTAAAAGCCTTATAGTAATTCGTTAATTTCGTTTCACCACAACCGCAACCGCTTTGTTTTTTCCTGTTGATTCTGATAAGGGTTGGAGGGATCCCCTTTTTTTGTTTTGCTGCCCTGCCTTATCTGGTTGATTAGCGCTAAACCTGTTCTATCTTTTATAGTTATCCTTAGATTCAGACAGGAAGGTTATATGTGTCTTATTTTAGATGGGAGGGGAGGAGAATATCAGTGCGTAGCTCTTTAACTGCTTCCTGAAACAGACTGGCATGGATTTCTGTTTGCTAATCCGTGTTTACAGAGTAATTTAACCCCTTAAGGACACGTGACATGTCATGATTCCCTTTTATTCCAGAAGTTTGGTCCTTAAGGGGTTAATTCCCTAAATGCTAGCTTAGCAATGTGATATACTCTTCTTAACCCTTCAAATCTATCACCCTACCACGCTTCAAGGTAGATCAGATTGGTATTAGAGTAACATGCTGCCACTTGGCACAGGAGCAGATTTCCGCTGAATTAGATCTGTTTTTTTTTTTTTCTTTTCTTTTTCTCGAGCATTTGATCTGTTATTGGGTTCTGACTTACAGACAGGAAATGTCGCTCCAAGCGATGTGAGGACAAAGCAGGACTCCAGCACTCACTCGGTTAACAGCTGCAGGGCTGTACTGACAGACAAAGGCTCTGGAGGTGTGCTTAATTTGCATACCCACAATGCATTGCAAGGAATAATGCACATTTTAACTTATAAAAAAAATGATGTATGTGTTTAAGAGTTAATATCGATGTGTGGTGTGGGAGTATTAATTAACTATATTGGATTCTACAAGATACACTTTAATTTCGGATTTGTCTCCACATTTTTAAAAGGGAATGTCTGAACCCAGCTGGCTACTGATGGATGCTAATAGTATACTCTGGTTTCTCTTCAGACCGAATAAATCTTTCGCCTTTTACTAAAGATTTCCGTGGAGAGGAACAACCATGAGTTTCACTCAATTTTTTGAGGCCTGACTTATGTCAGGCTGATTTCTTTGGTTGAAAAGTAGACATTGCTAAATAATTATCAGTAATTTCTTCAGATCTGTAACTTAATAATGCAGTGAGATTTGTGGAGTTTAGTCCTATATACTGACCACCAGGGATAAATCTTAGTTGTATTATTTCTTTCTTTATAAAAGGGAGTTCATAATTGTATTACCGATATTTTTACTACAGTGTTCTATTGAATCTGTATGCAGGCACTAATCCTATTGTACAGCGCTGCGGAATTTGTTGGTGTTATAAAAATAATAATAAAGCTATTTAACCAGTAGATAGCCCTAGCAGCATTATGTCACTTCTGTGCTATACTGTAGGAATGTGCTGTGCTACAATGCTATACAGTAGTTTTAACCCCTTAAGGACACATGACGGAAATATTCCGTCATGATTCCCTTTTATTCCAGAAGTTGTGTCCTTAAGGAGCTAAAGTATTTTACTATATATCGTGATGGAGTAGTTTCACACCATTTCTATTGTATTGATTCAGTGTTACACTATGAGAAAGTTTAAATGCAGGTACAGCACTCATCAAACAGATACATTGAACCATGATATTACTGGGGGAGGAGATCTAAACATGTCTGAGACTTGTACTTTTAACTGTATGGAGACCAACAGTAAATCAGGCTGTAACTTGGACAATCCAGTATAATGAATCACTGATGTATACACAACATGTGGGTAATATCTCTTAAAACCATTCATTATTTTAATGGCTAAATGAAATGTGCATGATTTTTGCAATGCATTGTGGGTATGTAAATTAGGCATGCCCACAGCCCGCATGCGATAAAAATGGATTGAAACTAGTCTTTAAAGCCACAATATTGCCCATGCATGGCAGCATTGCAGTACAGTACATACACATTCCTGCAGTATAGCTCAAAATAAATAATTGCAAAGTCCTACTAAGGTGCTATACTGGTTAAATAAGTAAAAGGGCACAATATAACAATAAAAAAAAAAAAAAACACTAATAAACCCCACCTGAGTTAGAGTCCACTTTATTTGTATTTCCATTCATATTTCTGGATCCCCTTCTGTTTAATAATATTTAAAAACTTGATTTCAACAGCTGCATATGACAATGCAACCAATCAAACACTCTAATACAGATTCTAAAGAAGTGATGTATAATTGAATTATATGATGACTATTTTTTTAACCAAAGTTATTAACCTGACATAAGTCAGGCTTCAAAAAATTGAGTGAAACTCATGGTTGTTCCTCTCCACGGAAATCTTTAGTAAAAGGCGAAAGATTTATTCGGTCTGAAGAGAAACCAGAGTATGCTATAACAGTCCATTAGTAGCCGAGTGAGTTCAGACATCCCCTTTTAAAAATGTGGAGATCAATCTGAAATGAAAGTGTATCTTGTAGAACCCAGTATAGCTAATTAATACTCACACACCACACATGGATATTAACTCTTAAACACATACATCATTTTTTTTATAAATGAAAAAGTGCATGATTCTTTGCAATGCATTGTGGGTATGCAAATCAGGCACACCTCTATGTGCATTCAGCGTGCTTTGACCCTATGCCGCTCTGCAGCATTGAATCATGTGATTACTGGAGTCATGCTTTGTCGTCACATCCCTCGCAGTGACATCTCCTGTTTGTAGCTCAGAATACAATAACAGACCGAGCACAGGAGGTAAAACAGCTCTAATTCAGTTTATCTCAGCTCCCATATCTACCGGAAGCAAAATACTCTATCCCGGAGTAATATTTATTTCACAGTTTTTATATAGATCCAGAGCACTTATTATTATTTTATTATTTATATAGCGCCATCAGATTCCGTAGCGCTGTACAATTTATGCAAAAATAACATTGGTAATTATAGAAATGGGATAAATATATCGACACAGTGCAACAAAAGGAGAGAAAAACCCTGCCCTTGAGTTAACTAGTTTACATATAAAGTATAACGCATCGCTTCACCGTGTGTTAAAACAACCGGCTGGGAGCTTACCATGTGATATACACCATAACTATACTGTACACAAAGATTAACATGTCATAATATTGTAAATCATTACGGAATCTATTGGCGCAGTATAAATGGCAATAATATATATAATGCACACCAGCACCACATATCCCTACAAATAGCTCAGCATATACCGGTAATGCACACCAGCACCAAATATCCCTACAAATAGCTCAGCATATAACCGTAATGCACACCAGCACCAAATATCCCTACAAATAGCTCAGCATATACCGGTAATGCACACAAGCACCACATATCCCTACAAATAGCTCAGCATATACCGGTAATGCACACCAGCACCACATATCCCTACAAATAGCTCAGCATATACCGGTAATGCACACCAGCACCAAATATCCCTACAAATAGCTCAGCATATACCGGTAATGCACACAAGCACCAAATATCCCTACAAATAGCTCAGCATATACCGGTAATGCACACCAGCACCAAATATCCCTACAAATAGCTCAGCATATACCGGTAATGCACACCAGCACCAAATATCCCTACATATAGCTCAGCATATACCTGTAATGCACACCAGCACCAAATATCCCTACAAATAGCTCAGCATATACCGGTAATGCACACAAGCACCAAATATCCCTAAAAATAGCTTAGCATATACCCGTAATGCACACCAGCACCAAATATCCCTACAAATAGCTCAGCATATACCTGTAATGCACACAAGCACCAAATATCCTGCTAAATAGCTCAGCATATACCGGTAATGCACACAAGCACCAAATATCCCTACAAATAGTTCAGCATATACCCGTAATACTGATTATTATGGAGTTGTCAGATTGCAGAGTTCATGCAGAATATGTGATATCGGATTTCTGTTACACAAGATTCCAAAAATCACGTACAAACATGTCAAAGCAATAATATACCATATACATATAGCTCCCAGTATGTATAGCTGTGTGTGTGTGTGTGATAGGAATAGAAGTATGTGAAAGGGAAGTGTGTGATAGGGATAGTAGTGTCTATGTGTGATAGGTATGGTAGTGTGTGATCAGGATAGACGTGTGTGATAGGGATAGAAGTGTGTGATCCACTCCCTCTAGAATGTAAGCTCATGGAGCAGGGCCCTCCACCCCTTTGTTCCTGTACGTCTAGTTATCTGGTTACAATTACATGTATGTTAGTCCACCCATTGTACAGCGCTACGGAATTTGATGGCGCTATATAAATAATAACATAATAATAATAATAATAATAATAATAGGGAAGTGTGTGATAGGGATAGTAGTGTGTATGTGTGATAGGAATAGTAGTGTGTGTGAAAGGGATAGAAGAGTGTGATAGGGATTGCAGTGTGTGTGTGATAGGGATAGTAGTGGGTGATAGGGATTGCAGTGTGTGTGTGTGATAGGGATAGTAGTGGGTGATAGGGATAGTAGTGGGTGATAGGGATAGTAGTGTGTGATAGGGTTAGTAGTGGGTGATAGGGATAGTAGTGGGTGATAGGGTTAGTAGTGGGTGATAGGGATAGTAGTGGGTGATAGGGATTGCAGTGTGTGTGTGATAGGGATAGTAGTGGGTGATAGGGATTGCAGTGTGTGTGTGTGATAGGGATAGTAGTGTGTGATAGGGATAGTAGTGGGTGATAGGGATTGCAGTGTGTGTGTGATAGGGTTAGTAGTGGGTGATAGGGATTGCAGTGTGTGTGTGTGATAGGGATAGTAGTGGGTGATAGGGATTGCAGTGTGTGTGTGATAGGGATAGTAGTGGGTGATAGGGATTGCAGTGTGTGTGTGACAGGGATTGCAGTGTGTGTGTGTGTGATAGGGATAGTAGTGGGTGATAGGGATTGCAGTGTGTGTGTGATAGGGTTAGTAGTGGGTGATAGGGATTGCAGTGTGTGTGTGTGATAGGGATAGTAGTGGGTGATAGGGATAGTAGTGGGTGATAGGGATAGTAGTGGGTGATAGGGATAGTAGTGGGTGATAGGGATTGCAGTGTGTGTGTGATAGGGATAGTAGTGGGTGATAGGGATTGCAGTGTGTGTGTGTGATAGGGATAGTAGTGTGTGATAGGGATTGCAGTGTGTGTGTGTGATAGGGATAGTAGTGGGTGATAGGGATTGCAGTGTGTGTGTGATAGGGTTAGTAGTGGGTGATAAGGATTGCAGTGTGTGTGTGATAGGGATAGTAGTGGGTGATAGGGATTGCAGTGTGTGTGTGATAGGGATAGTAGTGTGTGTGTGTGATAGGGATAGTAGTGTGTGACAGGGATTGCAGTGTGTGTGTGTGATAGGGATAGTAGTGGGTGATAGGGATTGCAGTGTGTGTGTGATAGGGTTAGTAGTGGGTGATAGGGATTGCAGTGTGTGTGTGTGATAGGGATAGTAGTGTGTGATAGGGATTGCAGTGTGTGTGTGATAGGGTTAGTAGTGGGTGATAGGGATAGTAGTGGGTGATAGGGATTGCAGTGTGTGTGTGATAGGGATAGTAGTGGGTGATAGGGATAGTAGTGTGTGTGTGATAGGGATTGCAGTGTGTGTGTGATAGGGATAGTAGTGGGTGATAGGGATAGTCGTGGGTGTGTATTAGAATTATTAAGATGGGTACTAACATGTCTGGTTATTGCAGTATTTACCTGGTAATAAATGATTTCAGAGACTTTGTGCTGAGCTGTCCAGCGATAACCCTAACATGTCTGGTTATTGCGGCTCGTGGTAATTACTTTATTCCAGAGCCCGTTTGCTATGAACAAGCTTTGCCCTTACTGCGGTGTATTGTGAATCTAATCACTGCCCTAAACAAAGATGGCCGACACTAACTATCTGGTATGTAAATTAAATTTTGCACTGCATCATGGGATGTAACATTTTGTGTTTTTCTTTTTATTATTTGTTTTACAGACGGAATATTATTAGTATTAACTATATATTTTGTGCATATTAATAACATATTATAGTTAGGGTACGTCAATAATAATATCTTAAGTGTCACCCTCAGCTTACTCGGTGCTGTCTTCGGGCTGGTCCTTGCGTTTTGCCTGTATTAAGTATCTTCAGTGAGGTCAATCCTTACCTGTTCCTCCTTAGGGAGAAACAGTACATGATGAATGGAGGAGGCTGATGTTTGATTACAGCAACTCCGCATCTCCCGAGCGACAACACAACTCGGGAGGTGATATTCTGATTCGGTTTCTTCACTGATTGATCATAGATTGTTGAGAATTTAGTAAAAAATAGTTATTGAAGTTATATAATAACAACAATGTGTTGTGGGTGCTACACTTTAACATAACATCTTGTTGTGTAAGCACAAAGTAACGTTTTATATTAGCTCTGAGTAACATTTTATATTTTATTTGCTTAATGGCTGGAATTTTAATTGCTAAGAGACCATATCTTTCCCTGGCTTGTTTTTGCTACTATTTATTCCGTGAGAGGCTGTTGTGTGTTTTATATTAATCTCACAATGAGTTAAAGGGACACTCCAGGCACCCAGACCACTTCAGCTCATTGGAGTGGTCTGGGTGCCAACTCCCACTACCCTTAACCCTGCAAGTGTAATTATTGCAGTTTTTTTAAAACTGCAATATTTACCTTGCAGGGTTAAGTCCTCCCCTAGTGGCTGTCTATTAGACAGCCACTAGAGGACACTTCCTGCTTCATAGCACAGGTTTTCTGTGCTAGAGCGTCGCTGGACGTCCTCACGCTGTGTGAGGACCTCCAGCGTCGCTCTATTCCCCATAGGGAAGCATTGAAATTCATTTTCAATGCTTTCCTATGGGGTGCGCTAATGCGCATGCGCGGCATTGCCGCGCATGCGCATTAGGTCTCCTCGGCCGGCGGGCGAGATCAGTCTCGCCCACCGGCCGACGTAACCAGAAGGAGGAGCGGCGGGGGAGGAGGAAGCAGCGACGTGGGACCTGTCGCTGCCCCTGGTAAGTGACTGAAGGGGTTTTCACCCCTTCAGTAACTGGGGATTGGTGGGTGGGAGGGAGAGGGACCCTCCAGTGCCAGAAAAACGGATCGTTTTTCTGGCACTGGAGTTTCCCTTTAAATCTGAACTAACAGGATGGAATTCCAACTTTACAAACAATGTGTCTCCATTAGAGAGCTCCTTTTTATTTTATTTTTTTGGTTTTTACCAAACGGCTGCGAAGGTTATACTCCCCTCCTTTAACATGGCTAACGATGTCTAAATGGCTAAAGCCCCATCTATGCAAATTACATCCAGGTGGCTGCTGGGATTCCACTGAATTAACGTTAAACACTGAATACAACTAATATCGATTTATTTTTTATTATTGAAATTTCCTAGATAATTGACTTCCTGCTAATCTAATAGGTATATAATAATAAATATCGGTTCTTGGTGTGAGTGTTTCTTTTCGCCCTCAGTTTACCCGGTACTGTCTCCGGTCTGGTCCTTGCTAGTATTACATATCGGTATCTTCAGTGAGGTCAATCCTTACCTGTTCCTCCTTAGGGAGAAACAGTACATGATGAATGGAGGAGGCTGATGTGTGATTACAGCAACTCCGCATCTACCGAGCGACAACACAACTCGGGAGGTGATATTCTGATTCGGATTTCTCACTGATGGATGCTCTTTCGTAGAATGTAGGTAAAAAATAGAACTAATTATTGGAGATCTCAATACTTTTATCATAAGTATGAACTCTGATAGAACTTTACTTTATTTATGTGTTATTTTCGTTTAGAGTGTTTGGAGTTTCAGTAAATAATTTACAGCTGGTTAACTAGACGCAAGTCATTTCAATAGAATTCACTTACAGCTCCTGATACAATATTCAGTGTTCTGAAAATGTACACTAAATTCTAATTTATCTCTCGTAATTTTAAATGGCCGGTTAGCTCAGTTGGTTAGAGCGTGGTGCTAATAACGCCAAGGTCGCGGGTTCGATCCCCGTACGGGCCAATTGTTTTTTTTATTTTATTTAATATCAATTAAAGAATAAACATTATTAGTACACTATGTCTTTTTCCTATGTGAATTGTAATTTCTAAACTTATAGATGTGCAGTTAGTTTCATATAATGACAATGAACATGAATTTGACTTATTTTCCCAGCCTGTTTTCTTTATGTTGCTATTTTTATTTTAAGGGTCGCTCTCAGCATTGTACCCCCAGTAATAAATTAATTAATAAATTAACGATCAATAATAGAGAAAATCCTTGAGGGGAAATCCTGTGAATCATCAAACTCTCAAGGGTTAGCGTCACCCTCAGAGAGACGCCTGCTTAAAATAGAGTCTTTAGAAAATATCATTGGCCCCACTATTGTTTGGAAGCGCATCATTTAAAAACAAAGTCCTTATTTCACCTCAGACTATCTGCACTATTATGCTTTGTATGTTTATTTACTTTTAGAGCTATTATCAACATTTGAACAAGAGTAATGTAATGTGTGCGTGACAGACCACCGGGTCATGGACTAGTACATGTCTCCCAGCCACCACTTTCTCCTGAAAGAACTATAATGACTCACCTGAGCCCCCTTCCTACTGTGCCTACCAGTTAAGGGGAACTCGCACAGGCAATGCACACCTGACTGGGAGCTACCTAAAAACCTCCTAGAACTGGCTTGTCAAACACCATCAAGGGCGCTATTTGGAGGGGTGATGAGGAGGTGGTGAGGTATTCAAAGACACCCAGGACTTGAGGAAGCAACATGTACGGGCTTCATACGCAGTCATCAAAAGTGACTGAGACTTTCCACCCTGCGCTCTGGAACTCGACGCCGGATTGGATGCCGTTGGCTAATCAAAACGTATCCTCTGGACTATTCGGGCTATGCACCTCCAATCCGAGCTATTTCTGGACAGAGTGCCCTTCAAGCGGAGGGTTTTCTGGCAGTGACACCAGTTTGGGGATACGGGCAGGGTTATAGGAAACCTTATTTTAGGGAACACTATTGTTAGGCACCCAGTTGTCTGACTGTTAATAAAGTTATCCCGTTATGTCCAGATGCACATGTGCCAGGATTGTAAAATGTATTGTGCAATACTATAGTTCTATTGGTGAGCCCCTGTGGGGACATGTGTATAATAAGGCGACAGTCACTCAATAAAGTGTTTGTGTTGTACCCTTACATCAAGTCTCAGCTGATGACTAGTGCAGACCTATAATCACTCTGGGGGCTTTCACTAAAGGGCAATGCGATACTCCGCTCACCTAGGAGAGGTCCGCCACATCTGGTGGCAGAAGTGGAGGGTCCTTTATCCCAAAGTGAAGGAAGTGACCCCCTAAAGGAGTGGGATGAATCGGCGGATGGAGAAGTCCTATGAGCGATTGAAGAGCACTTCTCTGATAGAATTGCTGGAGGTGAGGGGAATTATCGTGAGCAACAAGTCTAAAGCGACACTAGTAGCATAGTTATTGGAGATGGATCAAGCCAGCTCCGCGTCCTGGGAGGAGTCAAAGCTTTACAGAGAAGTAAAGACTAAGCTGGTGCTGTTTGCCTCAAACCCCTCAACAGAAATCATCCAGAAGCCCCTGGCAGATGTCGGAGCAGCTGTGCAAGCCAGAGGAGAATATATCTGAGCAAGAATGCGCTTAACTGACCCCGTAAAAAAACAAACACAACCACACCTTGAACCTCCGCCATCGGAGAAGTCTTACGTCTGGCCAGTAGATATTAAAGCAAAAGTTGAATTATGGCTCAAGCAATCAATATTGGGTATGGCAGCTGGAAGTGAACTAGTTTGACACAGTTAATGGGAACATATGACACAGTGTTATCATAGTTACGGTGAATATGTAAATCAATATTTCATTAGAGATTGTCACTACATGGAATAAGCATTGTCGAATAAATATATCAAATTTAAATATCGATAACGTAGAATCCAGCTAAGACAGTAATGCAGCAATTGGTAGTATAGGAAATTACATCTCAATAAAAACAGAGCCTTAAAAGGCCTAAAAATCATGGTGGCTACCCAGTATTAAAGGGACACTATAGTCACCACAACATCTACAGCTTATTGTATTTGTTCTGGTGAGTATAATCATCCCCCTCAGGATTTTTGCTGTAAATATTGTTTTTTTCAGAGAAAAGGTAATGTTTACATTACAGCCTAGGGATACCTCCACTGGCCACTCTTCAGATGGCTACTAGAGATGCTTCCTGGGGCACTGCTGCACAGTGTGACTGCCATTCAATGTCTCCACCCTCTGCATGGAGACACTGAACTTTCCTCATAGAGATGCATTGATTCAATGCATTTCTATAACGAGATGCTGATTGGCCAGGGCTGTGTTTGGCGTGTGCTGGCTCTGCCCCTGATCTTCCTCCTTGACAGCCTTAGCCAATCCTATAGGAAAGCATTGTGATTGGCTCAGAGAATCACTTCTGATGATGTCAGCCAAGCAGGCAGATCTGGGGCAGAGCCAGCAGCAGCAGTTTGTGTTCTTGACTCTATAGTGTTCCTTTTAGTAGGAATAAATCAACATGAGCGTATATATCCCTCTGTAGTATGCATGTAGGGCAAAAAGAACGTCAAGGTAGCATTCGTAGAAAGAAGAAACAAATAAAAAAAAAATACAAAAATATAAATGGCCTGTAACAGCACTAGCACATAGGGGTACTACAGGCACAATATGTTAACATAAGTACAATATGTATGTCTCCAAGGGCACAGTCCCTCCCCCCCCCCCCCCCCCCCTTCCTGAGCCAGTAAGCATCTCCTCAGCAATAGTACCTCAACACGATGGGCACTCGAAGGTCATATTGGTCGGCGTACCGTGAGATATGCCAGGGCAGTATGAAAGCATATCTCCTCCCATCACCGGCCACTCAGAGAAGAAGATACCCATCCTCTCAGCCACCGGTCTCAGCACAGTACTCACAACCTCCTCTGGTCCCCTGCATAACCCTGAGGAACAGTCTTCAGGAGGCGCTATAGTGGGCCAGCAACTCCTCAGGGCACATAAGTGCTGACAGAATAGGCTCCAGGATGTGTCTATAGTGAACCTTCTAATTATCACATAAACGTGAGGGTGGTGGATAACCATGGAAACATAAAGCATAAGTTTCTCATGAGGGCGGAGAGCACTGGATCCAGGGTGAGGCTGGCCCAACGGGTTTCAGTCCCCTGGAGGAAGATTCCTCACTGGCACATGCGAGGCCTACTCCGGCGGTGAGTGGGGCAGACGGCCGCTGCCCCACTGTCCTGCCCATCAGCGCTCAGCCAGGAGCCGGACCCGCGAGGAACTGTCCCTGTTTCCCCCCCCCTTTGGGCTGGGGGGGTGATCCCGGCCTACACCCATGAGCCTCGAACACCACAAGCATCTAAGGCACAGCAGCAGGGCTGCCACGACCCGCAACCTGGGCACTACATCCAAGATGGCGGAGGCCATGTGAGATGGCGCCAAAACAGGAGACACCACAAGCTGCTCACCCGGCATCGGCAGTAAACAGGGCAGGACGTGGGCGCCGACAGGACAGATGTTCACGGCAGCCAATGACTTGCATGCCCCCTCCAGCCCCAATGAGACACAGCCGCAACAGAGAGGGAGGCAGAGGAAGCCTGTCCACGCCAACAGGATCACAAACCGTGATACGCCACTCTCCTGGTGCACCGAGACCCATATGAAGCCTGCCAGAAGCCACGAACCACACCGGGTCGGCTGTAAAGCGCCTACCGGATGATCCCGACGACGACACACAGGCAGCCGACAAGCAGCAGGAACACATTGCAAACTATGGATCACTGAGACTTTCACTAGCCAAGGAGGTTGAAAAGCAAGGCTGGGGATGGGGTGACTTGAACTCTCTTTTCAGCATCTCAGTGACCGTCTTGCATTATGTTATAAGCATGATATGTTAGGCATGATATGTTAGGCATGATGATGTATTAAGGCATGATTTATTAAGCATGATATATTAAGCATGATAATTTAGGCGTTCTATTTTCTGTGACTGACATGCATTAACCCCTCCCTATATTGTTAGCACTATATCCTCTTTGCACTCAACTATCTATGCAGGGCTGGAGGCATCTAGAGATCCGGGCGATAGGTCCTAGCATACTTAAGGATGTCTGTACTGTATAAGCCTGCTGTCCACATCTTCCACGACCTGTTATTACTCATCTCATAACCAACACTGCCTTACTTCTGCTACCAGACTCCTAATCCTACAATGCTGAGTCCCAGAAGGCCTGTCATAATAACTAAGCCTGCCTGCCTGGCACACTCCTGATATCTCATATCGTTCTAATATTCCTGTCTTATAAGCGTGTAATATATAAGTTTACGCACCACCACACATATAAGAGCGACTCATACACACTGCTACACACGTACGCCTATAACCATAGGACATACATGTGACAATTGTAGAATTGTGTAACTAAATGTGTGCAGTTACTTCTTATACTTTACCCTTAATATAAAAATGTGCTGACGAAGCTAAATGAAGCAAAGTAATAACTCTTGAAGATCTATACCTAATGTAACCTGTTTCATTATGATTTTTGCATATTCTTGCACTCGTTATTGTGACGATGCAAGATGATTTGTTTACTTGAGCACAAGAAAATAAAGAATAAAAAAAAAAAAAAAAAAGAGTTTCTCATGAGGGGGGAATCCATTTTTGTAACAGGTGCACAACTTGAAAGAGAAACTTAGAACATGTGGCCCTGGTAACCTCCATCGGCTTAGGGGGTGAAGCGGGGCATCAGACAGACCCTCCCGCTTCTGCAGGTATGTACACATCATCCAGATAGTGCATTAGGCTTTGAGTCCTAACAACTATTCTGTAGGATTTCAGCGCCATGTTAAGCAGCAGGCTAGAATCATTGGCATTTTTAAATACAGTAGACTTTCCGTGACAAACCGGCATCAAACTAAAGTTTGATGGTCATAACCATTGAGGGATCCGGTGCAGTCAAAGTTTGGAAGCAGTTTTCAGCCCTTTTTCTGAGGCACACAACAGGAGCTGCAAAAGATGGCTGTCTGCTAGCGCGACGGTCCTGGCCACGCCACCGTGACAGAATCAAATTTTTTTTGTGGTTGTGTCACAATGGAAACAAGACTTAAAAAAATTATATAGATAATTACATTTTATTTTATTAATCGCTTTACCAACATAACATAGTATTTAATGCAAGTTTTATTTTTTAACTGTGAAGTTAGTAGCTCTTATATTTGATGAGCAATAGAAAACGACGAGGATGGGGTTCGAACCCACGCGTGCAGAGCACAATGGATTAGCAGTCCATCGCCTTAACCACTCGGCCACCTCGTCATATTAATGAGGGTCACTAAGCCTAATAGCTAATTATTCAGCACCTTCATGACCTAAAAGTGGTTTCACAAGATTTGACTCCTGTGAATTTTTCAATACATTTTCTCTCTTCGATCAAATTAACAATTAAGAGGATCGAATAACAGATTCCTTGGGACTAGAGATGTTGCGAACATAAAATTTTCCGGTCACGAACGGCAAACGCGAATTTCCGCAAATGTTCGCGAACGGGCGAACCGGGCGAACCGCCATAGACTTCAATAGGCAGGCGAATTTTAAAACCCACAGGGACTCTTTCTGGCCACAATAGTGATGGAAAAGTTGTTTCAATGGGGACTAACACCTGGACTGTGGCATGCCGGAGGGGGATCCATGGCAAAACTCCCATGGAAAATTACATAGTTGATGCAGAGTCTGGTTTTAATCCATAAAGGGTATAAATCACCTAACATTCCTAAATTGTTTGGAATAACGTGCTTTAAAACATCAGTTATGATGTTGTATTGATCAGGTAGTGTAAGGGTTACGCCCGCTTCACAGTGACAGACCAAACTCCCCGTTTAACGCACCGCAAACAACCGCAAACAGTCCATTTGCACAAGGTTGGATACCAAGCTAGCCATGTCCCGTTCCTTGTACTCACTGATGTAATTGAAGGTCTCTTCCTCCACCCAGCCACGTACAACACCAAGGGTCCCCGAAAGGTGACAACAAGCCCCCTGGGACGCCTGCTGTGTTTGGTCTTCCACCTCCTCAAAGCCACCTTCCTCCTCTGACTCCTCTTCTTCGGACTCCTCTCTCTGCGTTGCCTCTCTCTGCGTTATTATAAGGTGTGTTAAGTAGTACTATTCCTATCAGTTTAATCCCTGTTACGTCCCCTATCAGAGGACGTGTATATGGCATTGATTTTAGGAACCGGGAGATGGAAAAAGATGCTTGGTCGGTCCTCCTACTTCAAATTTGGGGCACTGTGCGTGTAATCTAATGCGCCACCAGATAGGAGTGGTGTGTTAAGTAGTACTATTCTTATCAGTTTAATCCCTGTTACGTCCCCTATCAGAGGACGTGTATATGGCATTGATTTTAGGAACCGGGAGATGGAAAAAGATGCTTGGTCGGTCCTCCTACTTCAAATTTGTGGCACTGCGCGTGCAATCTAATGTGCCACCAGATAGGAGTGGTGTGTTAAGTAGTACTATTCTTATCAGTTTAATCCCTGTTACGTCCCCCTCATCAGGCCTTTTTTAGTCGAATATACCGCCCACTGTCAGTCCCTTCGGGATCCATCCCTCATTCATCTTAATAAAGGTGAGGTAATCTAGACTTTTTTGACCTAGGCGACTTCTCTTCTCAGTGACAATACCTCCTGCTGCACTGAAGGTCCTTTCTGACAGGACACTTGAAGCGGGGCAGGCCAGAAGTTCTATCGCAAATTGGGATAGCTCCAGCCACAGGTCAAGCCTACACACGCAGTAGTCAAGGGGTTCATCGCTCCTCAGAGTGTCGATATCTGCAGTTAAGGCGAGGTAGTCTGCTACCTGTCGGTTGAGTCGTTCTCTGAGGGTGGACCCCGAAGGGCTGTGGCGATGCGTAGGACTTAAAAAGCTCTGCATGTCCTCCATCAACAACACGTCTGTAAAGCGTCCTGTCCTTGCCATCGTGGTCGTGGGAGGAGGAGGATTACTTTCACCTCTTCCCCTGTTAGATTCCCGTTGTGCTGTGACATCACCCTTATACGCTGTGTAAAGCATACTTTTTAATTTATTTTGGAACTGCTGCATCCTTTCCGACTTGCGGTAATTCGGTAACATTTCAGGCACTTTCTGCTTATACCGGGGGTCTAGTAGCGTGGACACCCAGTACAGGTTGTTCTCCTTCAGCCTTTTTATACGAGGGTCCCTCAACAGGCACGACAGCATGAAAGACCCCATTTGCACAAGGTTGGATGCCAAGCTACTCATGTCCCGTTCCTCGTCCTCAGTGATCTCACTGAAGGTATGTTCTTCCCCCCAGCCACGTACAACACCACGGGTACCATATAGGTGACAACGAGCACCCTGGGATGCCTGTTGTGGTTGGTCTTCCTCCTCCTCCTCAAAGCCACATTCCTCCTCTGACTCCTCTTCCTCACAATCCTCTTCCAGCGTTGCCGCAGGTCCAGCAAGCGATGCTGATAAGGCTGTTTCTGGTGGTGATGGTGACCCCAACTCTTCCTCTTCCTCTTCACGCTCATCTACGGCCTGATCCAGCACTCTTCGCAGGGCACGCTCCAGGAAGAAAACAAATGGTATGATGTCGCTGATGGTGCCTTCGGTGCGACTGACTAGGTTTGTCACCTCCTCAAAAGGACGCATGAGCCTACAGGCATTGCGCATGAGCGTCCAGTAACGTGGCAAAAAAATTACCAGCTCTGCAGAGGCTGTCCTAGCACTCCGGTCATACAAATAGTCGTTAACAGCTTTTTCTTGTTGGAGAAGGCGGTCGAACATTAGGAGTGTTGAATTCCAACGTGTCGGGCTGTCGCAAATCAAGCGCCTCACTGGCATGTTGTTTCGCCGCTGTATATATGAAAAGTGCACCATGGCCGTGTAGGAACGCCTGAAATGGCCACACACCTTCCTGGCCTGCTTCAGGACGTCCTGTAAGCCTGGGTACTTATGCACAAAGCGTTGTACGATCAGATTACACACATGTGCCATGCACGGCACATGTGTCAACTTGCCCAAATTCTATGCCGCCAACAAATTTCTTCCGTTGTCACAAACCACTTTGCCAATCTGCAGTTGGTGCGGAGTCAGCCACTGATCCACCTGTGCATTCAGGGCGGACAGGAGTGCTGGTCCGGTGTGACTCTCTGCTTTCAGGCAAGTCAACCCCAAGACGGCGTGACACTGCCATATCCGGGATGTGGAATAGTACCTGGGGAGCTGGGGGGGTGCCGTTGATGTGGAGCAAGACGCAGCAGCAGAAGAGGACTCAGCCGAGGAGGTTATGGAAGAGGATGGAGTAGGAGGAGTAGAGGAGGTGGCAGCAGGCCTGCCTGCAAGTCGTGGCGGTGTCACCAACTCCTCTGCAGAGCCATGCATTCCATGCTTGGCAGCCGTCAGCAGGTTTACCCAATGCGCAGTGTAGGTGATATACCTGCCCTGACCATGCTTTGCAGACCAGGTATCAGTGGTCAGATGGACCCTTGCCCCAACACTGTGTGCCAGACATGCAATAACTTCCTTATGCACAATCGAGTACAGGTTGGGGATTGCCTTTTGTGCAAAGAAATTTCGGCCGGGTACCTTCCACTGCGGTGTCCCAATAGCTACAAATTTTTGGAATACCTCAGACTCCACCAGCTTGTATGGTAAAAGCTGGCGGGCTAAGAGTTCAGACAAGCCAGCTGTCAGATGCCGGGCAAGGGGGTGACTTTGTGACATTGGCTTCTTACGCTCAAACATGTCCTTGACAGACACCTGACTGTGGGCAGATGAGCAGGAACTGCTTAAGGCGAGAGACGGAGTGGCGGATGGTTGAGAGGGTACTATGCTAGGAGGACAGCAGTGGTTGATGTGGCTGCAGATGCTGGACCAGGAGGAGGAATGCGGCTTTGAGTTTGTGTGCTGCTTGTACTCATGTGTTGCTCCCATAGGTGTTTGTGATGTGCGATCATGTGCCTTCGCAAAGCAGTTGTACCTAGGTGGGTGTTGGACTTCCCACGACTCAGTTTCTTTTGGCACAGGTTGCAAATGGCATCGCTGTTGTCAGAGGCAGACACACAAAAAAAATTCCACACTGCTGAGCTCTGCAATGACGGCATTCTGGTGGTGGCAACAGCATGCGTTGATTGGCGTGCTGTCTGGCTGACCCCGGGTGCCGATGCATGCTGTCTGACTGTGCCACTAGCTCCTTGCGACGATCTCCCCCTTCTTCCAACTCGTCTCCTCCTCCTCTCTGTCTCCCCATCTGAACTTTCCCCCTGTTCTTCTTATCTTCTAGCGGGCACCCACGTGACATCCACAGACGCATAGTCATAATCAACCGCTTCACTTGTATCTGACAACTCAGCAAAGGAAGCAGCAGCGGGTACAACATCATCATCATCACACCATACGTCCATGTGTGTAATGCTGCCTGACTGAGACATATCCCTGTTATCTACATCCTCTGGCAATAATGGTTGCGCATCACTCATTTCTTCCAACTGATGTGTAAATAACTCCTCTGACAGATCAAGTGAAGCGGCTGTGGTGCTAGTGTTGGTGGTGGCGGCAGACGGGCGAGTGGTAACTTGAGAGGTGCCCGAAGCTAAGCTGGAGAAGGATGGTGCGTCAAGGTTCCGAGCGGAAGCTGTAGAAGATTGGGTGTCCTGTGTTAGCCAGTCAACTATGTCCTCAGAACTTTTCGAGTTCAGGGTACGTGGCCTCTGAACACTGGGCATTATTCTAGGGCCAAAGGGAATCACAGCACCATGACTACGACGGCCCCTGTGGGGTGGCCTGCCTCTGCCTGTCATTTTTTTTTCGATTAGTGGTACTATGCGTGCAAGCTACTGTGACAACATATATGAGTGACACACACGCTTGCAGACAACTAACTGCTATTCAATCTATTACAGTCAAAATTGTATTTTTTTTTAATGTACACTACTGTTACACCAGATATGAGTTGCACTGGTGTGACACTGTGCCCTGGCAGGCCCTGAAACGCACACGTGTGAAGGAAACTGACTGCTATTATTTCACAGTCAAATTTCTAGTTTTTGTGTTTTAATGTACACTACTGTTATACCAGATATGAGTTGCACTGGTGTGACACTGTGCCCTGGCAGGCCCTGAAACGCACACGTGTGAAGGAAACTGCTATTATTTCACAGTCAAATTTCTAGTTTTTGTGTTTTAATGTACACTACTGTTACACCAGATATAAGTTGCACTGGTGTGACACTGTGCCCTGGCAGGCCCTGAAACGCACACGTGTGAAGGAAACTGACTGCTATTATTTCACACTCAAATTTCTAGTTTTTGTGTTTTAATGTACACTACTGTTACACCAGATATGAGTTGCACTGATGTGACACTGTGCCCTGGCAGGCCCTGAAACGCACATACGTGAAGGAAACTGACTGCTATTATTTCACGGTCAAAAAAGTTTTTTTTTTTTTTTAAATGTACACTACTGTTACACCAGATATGAGTTGCACTGGTGTGACACTGTGCCCTGGCAGACCCTGAAACGCACACGTGTGAAGGAAACTGACTGCTATTATATTACAGTCAAAAAAGTTTATTTTTTTTTTAAATGCAAGCTATTGTGACACCAGATATGAGTGGTGGCACTGGGCAAGTGGGCACAGTATACGCTGTGAGTCTGATACACGCTGGCAGGCAGGCAACTGCAATTAGATTATACAGGAAAAAAAAAAAGCAGACTGATGTTCTAGCCCTAAAAAGGGCTTTTTGGGGTGCTGTCCTTACAGCAGAGATCAGATGAGTCCTTCAGGACTGTAGTGGACACTGAATACACTAGCCTAGCTATCGATTTCCCTATTAAATCAGCAGCAGCTACACTGTCCCTCCTCTCACTAAGAATGCAGCTTCCGAATGAATCTAAAATGGATGCTGTCCAGGAGGGGGGAGAGTCTGGGAGGGAGGGTCTGCTGCTGATTGGCTGGAATGTGTCTGCTGACTGTGAGGTACAGGGTCAAAGTTTACTCAATGATGATGAATAGGGGGCGGACCGGACATCGCATATGTTCGCTTGCCGCGGCGATCGCGAACAAGCTATGTTCGCCAGGAACTATTCGCCAGCGAACTATTCAGGACATCTCTACTTGGGACTGATGTTAGAACACCTGTGCACTGACGAGTCTATTTACTAAACACCAGAATTATTCTAGTAGATATAATTCTATGGAAAAGGCCTAACCAATCAGAGTGCTCTGAGCCAAATTGCATGGTTTGGGAAAGCTTTTATAAGGCTGCCCTTCAATCTCAGTATGCACAGGGGTGAAGATGGAGTATTTTTCATCTGGATTTTTTTTCCCATCGTGTTTTTCTTTTCCGATCGAGTTCTTTTTTTATTTTAATAATTGTGATGTGACTTATTTTCCCTATTTTGGGACTGAAGACAAGAAGTTGGAAGAAGACATCTAATGGTAAGTAGTATTTTATTTTATTTTACAGGTATTTTGTTCTTTGTCCCACCTCTTAACTATTATTAAAATGAGGGGGATAGGTTGGGTAATTTTTTTAATTTGGGGGTGACTAGGGACTTGGGCACCCTTAGTCACCGGGAGGAAAACATTTTTTAGGGGCGGCCCTAGCCATTATCATTATTAGGGCCCCCTTATAATAACAACAACAGTATTTAACCCCTTAAGGACAGAGCTTCAGAAGCTTGTCTTTCACTGAATGACAACAGCATTTTTTGCATTATTTGCTGTTTACGTTCAACTGCAATTTTTATATACCGTTTTTTAAAGGACAGAAAGGGCTTTAATTTGATGTAATATATATGTAGAAAGGCCATTAGGCCTGAATTTGTGGGAGGAGTAAGTCCCCTACTTTAACTCCCAGCCCCTACTCACCTCTGACGTTCGAGTTCAAGTGTTCCTCGATCTACTTCCAGTTCGCGGGTTTCCTGGTTCACGTCACTTCCGGTTCGGGCGTCTGGTGTGTTGGCTGCACGGCTAAACTCCTCCGGTTTCGGCGGTCCGGCTTTTTAGCTACACTGAGTTACATTCCGGTCCCCACCACACCGCACTGTGGTCTCACCGGGGGTCCGGAACACACATGCCGGAAATCTTACCAGGGACCACCCGGTCCCCTCATGTCAGCATCCATGCGGCCACCCGTCTGGGGGGTCCTACACCCCCCCCCTCCCCCCATGTTATAAATCTTACCAGGGACCACCCACGATTCCCTCATGTCAGCATCTATGCGGCCACCCGTCTGGGGGGTCCTACCACCCCCCCCACCCCCTCAAAAACTTAAAACTTCGGTACTTTAATCTGTCAAAATTAAATATACATACATACATACATTTGGGGATGTATAAATATGTGGGAAAGGGACGATGCCAGTAAAGTTTACTATAATGCAAGACATTTATAGATTGGGAAACTTTCATTCATACTTTCATTGCATTTTCCTGTATCTGTTCACATACCTAGTTTTGGCCTGTTATCACCACCTAGTGGTTGTTTATGGTATTCTTTGTCCTATTCTGTAAAAAATGTAGCTTCCCTGCACTAAACTACAGCAGCAGCTACTAGCACAATATTATACCATGCCTTTACGTACAAGTCAATCTCAGTCCTGTTAAAACATGTTCCTTTGATCTCCACAGATTATACTTTTGTCATATATTTCGTCAAATAATTGCAAAACTGGGGTTCTTCGCCTTAAAAAATCCTGGGTGCCATTCTACAATAGCACCAACCATCTGCTCCTTCCATATTGGAAAACCCTGTTTTCTTGTTCTTTAATCAAGGTATAGTACTTATTCTTTAGCTCCTGGTTTGTTAAAAAATCAGACAGTTATCACTTTACTTTTCTACTCATACTACGTTCATACGATACGCCCACTCAGATTTACATCTGGCCCAAAAACCCTTAGGTTCTTCTACGATAGCATCTACAGCTTTGCCTCTCCAAATAAATATCTGAAATTTTTGTTCCTGCCCCTTATACCCAGGTATTGTATTTTCTTCAAACTTCAGTATTTGTTTTACTTCAGTTTTGTTCTTAAGGCCTCAGACAGCCTTCACTGTTCACTCGCCACTCTCTCATATCACTCGTCCACGCCCCCCAGTAATGCGTTACGCACTCATACGCCACGCTCAATCAGATCTACATCTGTCTCATAACCCCTTAGGCCTCTTCTACGATAGCACTAACCGCCGGGTCTCTCTTCCACAAATACTCAAAGCCCAAGTCCCCGGGTATAACCACTATCAAGGTTAGTATCTCACCATCACACAATTCGCCAATCTACCCCATAGATGGTACGTGAACTGGCACACAGGGTCTGGGCTACAGACCTAGCTCACCGAGGCATTTACAGACCCCGCAAAGCCATCTCCCACCTCAACACAGAGGTACAGCCCCATGTCCAAATCATAGCTAAACGCCTCGATCGCTCTTCTACAGGGCCGCAGTCAGGTCCTCACCTTTCACGGCCACACATTTTGAACCTTTTAAATATCATCGAGAGGCTAACATCCCGCCACCACATCTGTGGCAACATAGTCACCTCGCCCAAATCATAGATAGAGCCTCTCACCGCCACTTGGCACTAGCAGGGCCTCATCCGTCACTAGTAAAAGCTATGTTTTTCGCTTCGGCAATAACCTTACAGTCCAGTTCATCTGAGGAATTCCCCCCCCCACCCCTTGTAATAATTCTCTCAGAAGCCCCTACTAAATCCAACTAATTTAATTCATTTCTATAATGTCACAAGATACATACTGACAATTTGCCTGCCGAGGACATAATATCCACTCCCATCAGACCAGAATCTCCAGGCATATCTCTCGCCCCTTCTACCCCTACGTCTTTGAGAGCATGGTCTATACCAAAAAATTACAGCCGAACCTAGGCTTAGAGGCATCCCCTTTCCGGCTACGGCCCGAAAGGCGGAACTATACAGACTTTTGTCCCACCAAGCCCCTGAGCCTAGGCCAGGCTCTAGCTCTCAAAGTCAACCATCTGGCGCTGGCACCACCACCCAGGACACCCTTGCTGCAATCCTGGCCAATCTGCAGACCTTAAGCAGCAGGTTAAGCAAGGTGGAGAGTGCCATAGCCCCCTCAGGTAACCCTCCTGTCCTCTCAGCCCTCACCCCGGCAGGACCTATGGCACCAACACCCGTCCCTATACTTCCTCCTTCAGCTCCCGCCTCAGTTGCGTCTCCTTTCATGTCACCAGCTCACTCCGTCCCAGACTCTATTAGGAAAGATATCCTAGATGGGAAGGACGTGTGTCTGGTGTCACTGCTTATCACATCCCAAGACGTGCTGGAGAACAGGGCTTATACTTTGGCGATTGCCCTTCTATGGCTGATCCATCTAAACCCCACTCCCACCCCTCAATCCACTTCCACTTCTCACTTTAAACACGAAGGTGGACAGCGGGATAAACTGGGTAGGCCCATCTCCTTTTCAGGGAAGGCGCAGGTGTGCAGCAATTTCAATGCTGGTTCCTGCAGCTTCAGCGCCTGCAGATTGTTGCACATCTGCTCCATCTGCTTCAGGGCACACACAAAGACCATGCCCAGCCAGGTTGTCCCCTAGCAAATGACTAACCATCATTAACATCGACAACCTGGTTTTATTTTAAAAACTCATCCATATAAACATCTAGTGGAATATCTGATAACAAGGTTCACACAGGGCTTTCTCACGGGTCTCATAGCAATTCCCCCAGGGACGCTGAAATGCCCCAACCTCCTGTCAGCCTACCTAGATCCAGAAACCACCGACACTCTCCTTTCCACAGAAATTGCACTAGGTTTCATGATCGGCCCCTTCACCTCCTCACCGTTTTCTCCTGGCACACCAAACCCATTGGCATAGCTGTACACAAATATTCAAATTAAAAGTGTATGCTTATTGATTTATTGGCACCGCACTCCTCTTTTGTTCCCAGCATTAACGCACTCATTCCCACAGACGAATTCTCACTACAGTACGTAAAATCAACTACGCCATACAAACCATCATCTCAACCGGTAACAACGCTTGGCTTAGTAAAACAGACATAACCAACGCATTTAGATTACTGCCCCTGCACCCATCACTTTGGCACTTGCACGGTGTTAAATGGCGTAACAGGTACTATTTTTTCCACGTGACTTACTTCAGGTCCAGGAGCAGCCCAAAACTGTTCGATATTTTCGCAGAAACTCTATGCTGGCTGCTTCTGAACATTATTAGGTGTCACGCAGCCATTCATGACTTAGATGACTTTCTCATAATAGAACCAAGTGCACACACACCCACCAACATTCTCAGCACCTCTGCATTTTTTCCACCCTTGGTGTACCTTTGTCTCCCTCTAAAAACTATCGGACCCACGAATAAACTCACTTTCCTAGGGATAGAGCTGTACCTTCCGTGCCCGACTCCCCCCAGGGAAATTGGCCCGCCTCAGAGGGGAAATATAAATGTTCCTGCGGAATGATGTATGCACCAGGAAAGAACTTCAGTCCTTACTAGGGTCCCTGAATTTCGCGATGCGCATCATTCCGCAGGGAAGGTCCTTCGTGTCCAGGCTTCTTTGTCTGCTTCACGGGGTACCGGACGCATGCCCAATTACGTTGGACCAACACGCCAAAGCTGACTTACTCACATGGGGGAAAGTTTTTGACTGTGTGGAACGGTATCTCCATGTTTATTCCCCCTCTCTCCAACTCCTCACCCTGCATTTACACTGACGCAGCAGCCAACACGGGGTTCACAGCTATATTCGGGAATCACTGGTTTAGGGGTCACTGGCCTTGCCGGGTTTTTAGAGTAACATCTCCCCTTTTTGAAATGTATCCCATCGTGGCGGCCGCACACACCTGGGGGTCACCTCTGGTCCGGCAGGGCAGTAAGATGCTATTCCGACAATTCGTCAGCTTGCGATATCATTAACAAAGGGCGCTCATCCTCCCTTACCATTATGCGGCCGACCCGCAAGCTGACCTGGCTGGCAGCAACCGTCCAGTATTCCCGGGTATTCACAACACGGCCGCTGATGCTCTGTCTCGATCTCAATTCCAGGTATTTTTTCCAGGCGCTCCCGTCAGCCCACCATCAACCATCCAGAACACCGACGTGTCACGAGTTAATCCTGGATTAAACATACTTATGCACCACGCTAGGGCTCTCACACCATGCACTATCACCCAACACAACTATCACCTGCAATAGGGCACTTACCATCTTCAATTAATTCACAGCGGAATTTGGATTACAAGGTGATTTTTCTACCCAAACCATGGTGGCTTTTGCCTCTTTTTTCCACTTACACTTAAAACTTTCACACTATACAATCAAATTATACCTCATCGGGGTGCAGCATCACAGCCTCACTAATTTCCCTTACAACACCACTTTGTTTTTCATCCTACCCCATTAAGAAATCTTAAAGGGCAACTTTAAAGTTTCGGTTCCAGTTATCACCACCAGACTTCCAATAGATGGGCCTATCTTCAGACTACTCAGCAATCTCCTTGACGAATCCCCATTTGATTCGAAACACAAACCTGGTGATCAAATCGGTTATCTATCTAGGTTTTATGGGTTCCTAAGACCTAGGGAATTTACGGTTATTTGTCAAGGAGATACCACACACAACCTTAAAACCTCACAACTCACTAAAGTAGACGATTATTACATTCTCACTATTCCATCTACCTAAACTAATCATTCACCACACCCCACTATCATCCCTCTCTTCCAACAAACAATGCTTGGTGCTCAGTTAAGGCACTAGCCCACCTACGGTCTACAAATAACGCACAATTTGCAAACTCGCCACTCTTGCAACTACAAGGGCACCCACTCACTACAGAAAATTCACCACGCATGTTAGAATTTTTTATTGGGGTAATTGAGTTACAACCAGCTTCATCCTCCGGGCATTCCTTCCGCATAGGAGCCGCTTCAGCAGCTTCTAGTTCTAACACTCCGGTCCACATCATTAAAGACTGGGTCGTTGGAAATACTCTATATACAATACGTACACTCCACGACCAGAACGAGAGCTTTGCCCGGCCTTTCGGAATATAGTCATGTAAACAAATGCAATAAAGTGTGATCTTTCGAACTTCTCTTTGCCCTCTTTTATTTACAGGCCCACTCGGACGTTGGTTTCGGCACACCACAACCAACTTTTCATATCAATCAAATATCCATTTCATATTAAATTCCGAGCACAAGTAGAAAGGCCATTAGGCCTGAATTTGTGGGAGGAGTAAGTCCCCTACTTAAACTCCCAGCCCCTACTCACCTCTGACGTTCGAGTTCAAGTGTTCCCCACCCACCAGCACCCTTAGAACATACAATTCTCCTTGGTGGGCCCTCTTTTATTTACAGGCCCACTCGGACGTTGGTTTCGGCACACCACAACCAACTTTTCATATCAATCAAATATCCATTTCATATTAAATTCCGAGCACAAATATATATATATATATATACTTATTTATTATAAAAAAAATACAGAAAAATGCAAAAAAATGCAACATTTTGTGTATTTTTACAGTTTTTGCAATAATAATGTGTGCACAATTAGTGCAGGTTAAGGAAAGTAATTAAAAATAAATTAATTTATTTTATTTTAATTCTTTATTTTTGTAGTGCAGATATATAGTACAAGCTGGCTAGAGGTACCCCAAAGGCAATCCTCAGGCTGTTCCCACGCGTAACATGCGGGGCATTTGAATAGCATGCACAATTTTTAATATTTAATCAGGCTTATTGAGTTATATTTAAACACAATTCAGGAGTATGATTAATTTAGTTCGGTGTGATAACTAGGCTATAAACAATAATGTAGTTACGTGACCTTAGTGGTGAAAACATGCTGGGGCTTTAACAGTTAAGGCATTACATATGGTATCACCGAGGACAGTGAAAGAAGTATGTGTAACTCTAGCTTACTGGCCAAGGTGAAGAATGAAAGTCAGGCTAATCAGGTACTAGGTATTGTCAAAAACATATAGGATGCAAGCGTTTCTGGTCATCTGTAGCATTGATGTGTGTTACTATTTATGCTTAGCTGACTTGTAAGCAGATTAAGAATTGATACCGGTGTGAGCAAGCTTAGGTACAGCGTGGCTCATGCCTGTTAGTTCAGGGAGACATAACAAGTGACCTAACAATTGGTTAACAAGTGACCCATCTTAGCCGGGTGCATGAAATCCCTCGCCTCAAGACAGCTTATGATAAAGAGGGGAGCGAAAACAAAAACAGAAAGACACCTGTCGCAATTTTAACCACTAGTCTTGTGAAGGGGTTCGGGTGGGCTGTAAGGAAGGACCGTTTTGTCATCCGAAGTGGGTCTATCGGGGGGGGGCTGCACGGTTAATTCAGGTATAGTCAACAAAAGTCCCATGAGTCTTGTCAGCTGGCCCTTCTCAGCCGATGCCCCCACTTGGCAGAAGGTGTGCAAGCCTCCCGGTGAGCTGTCGCAGGGCAATTCCTGCAGGTGCTTCCTTCGGTGGTGCAGCTGGGAGCTGTTCCCGTGCGTCCCAGGGATGCGGTCTTTGGGGCTGGTCAGCGTCGTTGCTGGCTGTGTGAGTATTGTGAGGGCTCACGCTGTGCCGGTTCAGAGGTGTTAGTGCCGCTGATTGGGAGTTTGGATAGGTGCCTCGATCTGTCTTGTTCAGAGGCTTGGGGTTGTGAGCGTGGCTGTCCGAGGGCCCTGGCGCCATTTCCTGCCATATTGATCTTAGGCTTTGTTTCCATCTTGAGGCCGCTCGGCAGTTACAGGATGGGTACTCCTGCAGGTGGCGCCGGGTAGCCGGGCGTATCCACGCCTTTACCGCTCTCACCGTTAGCTTGTAGGTCTGTCTCTTGTCTTTGAGCTTCGCCCAGAGATAGGTGCATAGCTTGCTTACAAACTCTAGCGTGTGCGTGGGCGGCTTAATTGGTGTTCGCTGGGTCCTACGCTGCTTCTGAGCCGCCATCATGGCTGGGCTCAGTTTGTCGCGTGTGGCTGGTGGTTTGCTCGCTTGGGAAGGCGATAATATGGGGGTTAGCACCCCCAGCAAGGACCGGGATGTCCCCGCCAGTCCAGAGGGGGAGTGGTAGGGTTGCCGCCGAACCAAACCGGGAATTTAAAGGCAGGGAGGTCGGCCGCCTCTCCCAAGCCCTTATTCAGTAGGCCGCAGCAGCGAGGCTCAGGTCTTCATCGGGTTACAGGCTAGATTCGGTGTCTGCGTGTGGCTCAAGTGTCCTGCTTCCAGATAATGCCTTCCAATAGCATTTATTAGTCGATTAGTCAGGGTTGTCCCGCTTCAGAGTTAGAAAGGCACTGGAGCTCAAGTCCCACACGTCTGCCCCGCATGGAAGCCCAAAAATAAATTAATTTAGTTGTTCTGATTTACAGAATATATAATGTGTCTGGGATTTTAAGTTTTTTTTGGTAGTTACAGGTCACAAAGCGCAAGGAGTAAAATAAACTTTTAATGTGGAGTAATTTTAGAATTTGGTATGTTTGTCTTGTAAGCTTAATAGCCATAAAAGAAAACAAAATTGCCACACAAAAGTATATATTTATATAAAGTAGACATCACGGGCTAATTACCTAAAGTTTTTTTGGCACTTTCTACGTAGCCATTTCACCGCCAACCTCTGCTAAATATTGGAGTAAAATTGTGTTTTTTTTTGTTTTTGGCACTAGGCATGTGCATGGGGAAAATCTTCGGTTCGGTTCGGCATTCCGAAATTCGGGATTTTCGCAATTTGGGACTTCGCCAATTCGGCACTTCAAGACTTCGGAACTTCGGCAACTTTGGAACTTCGCCACTTCGGAACTTCAGCACTTTTACACTTCGGAATTTCGGAACTTCGGAATTTCAGGACTTCGGCACCTCGGGACTTCTCTTGCAGCTGCTTGGTAGATAACTCCCTAATTCCCATGGTATTAGGGAGTTATCTAACGAAAGGCTGAAAGACCTAAATTGGTCTTTCAGCCAAATTTACTAATACTAAGTAAAAATTACTTAGTATTAGTAAATTTAGCTCCTACTCGCTATACCGCGAGTAGGGGCATGTCTAGTAAACAGTGAAAAAGTAAAAAAAAATTAAAATAGTGCCCCCCCCGGCCCCCACCCCTGAGTGGCGGGTGGGGGCCCTAGAGTAAAATGATGGGGGGGAACCTATTGTCCTCCCCCCTGGCACCCACCCCTGAGCATCAGGTGGGGGCCCTAAATACTAATAGGGGGGGACCTAATATCCTCCCCCTGTCCCCACCCCTGAGCGGTGGGTGGGGGCCCTAAACAAGAATAAAGGGGGGGACCTAATGTCCTCCCCCCTGGCCCCCACCCCTGAGCGGTGGGTGGGGGCCCTAATCAAGAATAAGGGGGGGGACCTAAGGTCCTCCACCTTGGCCCCCACCCCTGAGCGGCTGGTGGGGGCCCTACCTACCCCCCTCACCCTAAAAAACAAAAAAAAACCTTACTATTCGATGTTTTCTTTCTTCTTAAAATCTTCTTTTTTCAGCCCCCAAAAAGGCCAAATAAAAAAACCATAATAACTGACGCAATTATATATTAAAAAAAAAAAAAAAACAAGCGCAAAAAAAAATAGTCCTTCTTCACCCATGGAGGGCTCCGCGCAGACTGAGCGCTGCAGGGCGGGGGAAGGCTTTCAAACTTTAAACTTTTACGCTGTGCCCGTGTCACATTTTAGAGTATTTTACCAGGCTATTTAATCCAAATACCCGATAAAGCCATACGATTTCTTAAAGAAGACATCCCAGGGCATTTCAAAAGGCATATTTTGAACCTTAGCGTGGGATAACCAAGTGTAGTGATAATAAGCATTTTTTTCTGCCTTTTTGACACACAAAGTGAGTTTACACAGTATATTTTGCAAACCTTATGTGTGCTACGACTGTATAATACTTAATATGTTGCTCAGCTATGTGGTCTGAGTACAGCAATAACCCTGTATGTACCTTTGCCAGGTATATGTGGATGTTGAAGGGGCACATTTGAGACGCAGCCATTCAGTTTTTTTCTAACTTTGAAGTTTTACGTGTCCATGTTCCAATTTGGAGTAGTTTAGATGGTTGGTTATTGAAACTTCCCCACAAACACATACTATTTATTAAAGAATACATCCTGGGGTAATTCAAAATGCATATTTTGAACCATGGCGTGGGATCATTTTATCTCTAGTTTGTTCCAGGTGTAGTGGTAATGAGCATTTTAAAATGTATTTTTTTACTTTTTTAAAAAAAAAATTTTACTTTTTAAAACTAGTTTTTAAACTTTTGTTTTGCTTATAAATTTTTTTAAACTTTCCTAAACTTTCTTAAAACTTTTTTTTTTACAGATTTAACATTTTTCTAAGCTTTTCTTTTTACCGTTAATCCCTAACTAGCAGTAAGCAGCACTAACAGTAAATTCCCCATTTTCCCATAACTCCCACCCACCCCAGCTAGCAAAATATATAATTATAAAATATTTAAATTGGTTAATTAAATAAATTGAACCCCTGAGGGTTAAAAAATAAATAAAAGGTGCTCTGCTCGAGCTCCCGCCGGATGGCGACATAACCGCCAGAAATCGGTGGGTGCAACCCTGGAAAACCCGCAATACGGGGCTAATCAGCTTGGGGAACCCAGTGCACACCCGCAGATACCTGACTTGCCGCCCGGGATCCGAAGCGGAAGGCTGTGGCCTACAAGAGAGGACTGGCTGGGAAGACGGCTGCTTCCCGCTAGCCGCTCAGAGCCGCAGACCAGCACAAATCATCCCCCCCCCCTTTTGGACCGGTGGGGGTTAACCCGGTCCCCGCCACACAGAACCGGCCCGGTCCCTAATCTGCTGACGCAGCCGGCAACCACAGACGACGGACTGGAGGAGCAGGCCTCTAAGATGGCGGCCATAAGCGACGACTACACTCCTGGAAAGCAGCTGCAGCCTGCATCACCAGACCTCAATCTACCGGTGAGAGACTCTCTGGACGCAATCTTTGATAAATTTTGGACTCAGCTACTGGCCCACACACGACTAGCTGCTGACATACCTCTCACTAGCCCACCTACAGCACTAGCAGGCGGCTCCAAGAGGATTGGGAAACCTCAGAAGGGCACCAAAAAACGCCAAGCCACAGCAACTCGCATGAATCGCCCACCTGGACAGAGGGCAATGAGGGGATTGACCCGCAGGTACCGGCCACACAAGCGGAGGGCCGTAGACGCCACACGGCAACACGCGCCAGACCCATGCACAGCCCAATGCACCCGCCCGCCGGGAAAGTCCCTGGACCTGAAAGGACCCCAGGCTCGTGGCAGGAAGGTACCAGCCCTCACACTGACCCAGGGCCGAAGAGGCACCATGTCCACAAAGGGCTGCTCAGCTGGCTTGCTGTATATCCTCGACCACTCCTATACCCACCTAGTCCTGTCTCAAGGCCCAGAGCTTCACCCACAGCAGCAGGGGCGAGGTACTAATACACTACGACAGACCGCCCAACTACTCACTCACATACCTGAAGCCTCTACCATGGGCCGTCTACAACGCCTTCCCAGGCCGAAGACCACATGGAGTCAGACTCCAAGACACCGACCACACCGCCGGAGGCTTGCCTGCCGCTGGCGGCGGCAGAACACAAGGCGCCCGACGAAGGGACGACCCGGCCTCTCCGAGCAACCGAGTCGGTGGAACACAGGTGAAGGCCTTCATTATGACCTGGGGCTGGCCGACGGCCGACACCAACTCGCACCATGCCGCACCCCTGTGGCTTTTACTGAACGACGGTGCCAACTTCTCCACCCTACCCAGCAAAGGTATAGGCTGAACAGGCCCCACTAACTGACAGTCCCACCACCATCACTCTCAGCCAATGGCTGTAGTGACCTAACTTGAATGACCCACATGGACTCTCCTTGCTGCACTCCCACTTGTAACCATGCTTACTATGTTGCCTACTCGTATAACTTTATGTTATTATTTTATATTAAATTATTTTTAAATTTTGTATGGAACACTACGCTACAACCCTTTAGCTTACTCTTACCACAGTGAGACTCAGAGAATACGCTCAACATACACAGCCTAGCAAACATTGGCACCTTATACATATGTATACGCCTGTCGTGAAGTGTAAATGTAAGCTCTTAGTTAACTCACACAGCCATACATGTTTAGCCTTGAGCACAGCCACCACTGTATGCACGTTTAACGTAGTTACCTCCTTACAAATTGTTTTTCCTACTGATGAGTATTCAGATAGTTACCTAGCTTGCAATATTCTTGAATGTTTAACCTGACGATTTAATCATCTAAAGCGTGTCTACGATGTTATATAGCCTACTGACTCTCTATTTTCATAGTTTACCTAGATAGGCACTGTTTATGGTTATATTATGTTTATGCTACACAACAAGCCAACAGAAAACTGTTTTAACAAAAAAAAAAAAAAAAAATGAGGCATCGCTACTCAGGAAATGTGGTTTCTTCAAATTAATGATGTACGAACCCTCCACCGTCAACCGTTATTGCATTTCCCTCTCTTTATTTTGTACCCCACCATATATGCCTCAATAAAAGAAAGATTGACAAAAAAAAATAAAATAAAAGTTAATCATCAGGAGTTAAAAAAATTAGATCGCAATATAATACTGTGATCTGTATTTTGATCACTGTAGGCAGTGATCGGCTGGCACGGAAGGGGTTAATTTTATTTGGACTGGGTAAAGGGGGGTGTTTTTTTTTATTTTTTTTTACTTAAACGTTATTAAAACTTTTTTAACTTAATTTTTAACTTTTTAAAGCTTATTTTAAAACGTTTTTTAACGTTAACCCCTAGTTAGCCTAACACCAAATCCCCCAATTCCCCACTAACTTCCATCCACCCCAGCTAGCTAAATTTATAATTTTAAAATACTTAAATTAATTAATAAAATAAATTTAACCCCTGAGGGTTAAAAAAAAAAATGAACGAACCTTCAGGGGTTAAAAAAAAAATCAGATCATAGTAAAATGTAATCCCTGCCAATTGATCACTGTAGTCAGAGGAAGACCGGAAGACCGGAGCACCATTAACCCCGCGATCGCCGCGATCACGGCGATCTGGGGCTAATTTTGCTGCATGATGGACGAGGTCTGTTACTCGTCGTTAAGGGTTTCCCCTGAGTGACGGTCGTCATTAAGGGGTTAACAGTATTGCTTTTTTTTATTTGCATTGTATTCTTTTAACCCCTTAAGGACAGAGCTTCAGAAGCTCTCATCAATTGGCAGGGAATTGGTTAATTTTTTATTAAAATGGGTAAAGGGGGGTGGGATTTTAAATTAACTTTATTTAAATTTTTTTACACAGGGGGCAGGATGAGCACCGATCCGTCTCCCTGCACTTTACAGTGAACCCTGAAGTGCAGGGAGGTGGAAGGTGAGTATACTGAGCACATGTGCTCACTCTGACAGGCTGTCAGAGCGAGCTCCGGTGCTGGGGTAGCCCGATAGGGTGGTCCCGGTCTGCCTCTAATACAGAGGCAGACCGGAGCACCATTAACCCCGCGATCGCAGCGATCACGGCGATCTGGGGTTAATTTTGCCGCGTGATGGACGAGGTCCGTTACTCGTCGTTAAGGGTTTCCCCTGAGTGACGGTCGTCATTAAGGGGTTAACAGTATTGCTTTTCTAATTTGCATTTTACTATATGTACCTTATTTTGAACAACAAATGAAGCAATACTTTTCTTACAGGACCTACATTTGACGAAGTGAAAAACTTTTCATCTGCCTTGTTAGCGCAGTAGGTAGCGCGTCAGTCTCATAATCTGAAGGTCGTGAGTTCGATCCTCACACAGGGCATTGTGTATTTTTTTTTGTTAAGAAGAAATCTACTATATCTACACATTGAAAAAGATATATTTGTAAATCTAATATATATATTCAATATGAATGAAGTTCCAACATCAATCAGCACAGGCAATGCACACCTGACCGGGAGCCACCTAAGAACCTCCTGGAGCTGTAGATCAGATTGCAGGGTTGCCGCTTGTGACAAACTCCCCTTTTCAACCCCTTGAGGACCAAACTTCTGGAATAAAAGGGAATCATGTCATGTGTCCTTAAGGGATTAAGGGAGTTTGCCATGAGTTTTTGGAGGGGCCTGCTTGCCAGCCTCCTACCCTGGGACTATGGGCCCTGTGATAACCCATGTTCAAAAGTACTGTTTCTGCCCCTTGGACTTTTAACTGGAACAGATTCCAACATGTGGCGGAGGCCATCTTAAATTGTCCAGCAGTGTTTTGCCGTCGAGTGTATGGAACTTTTTTGGCCATGGGACCATGCGCACGGTGGGGCAAAAATAAGACAAATTCCTGAACCCCTGAACCGATATGGGTAATTTTTGGATACGTTGTTCACCCAGATCGGGGCTTTTAGGGGATGTGACTTTGTGGGGATATGTTGTATTTTGGGGTAATTTTTGGGGTTTGTAAAATGTGTTTTTTTCTGCTAAAGTTAATTGAGTTAGTCCATTGTCTGTTAAATGTATCACAGGTAAAACCTTTTTTATTGGATTGTGCATTTCATGTCCTGTGCCCAAATATAAGTATATAAGAAGCAGCTGTACCATTAGACCTACAGTTCTACTTGACCCTCAACTCGCAGCCTCGACTCGTGTTTGGGGGGGCAGCTATAATCACTACAGGGATTGCTATGCTCTTCATACTCCCTTAGCTTCACTAAGCTCTTGTAAGAGTTTGTTCCTGTTCCTGCTTCGCTCTCTGAAGGAAGAGAGGTTCACCCACTGGAGTCTGGAGCCTTGTCGTAGGTACAGGTAGGTAAAGCGACACTAGTAGCATAGTTAATGGAGATGGATCAAGCCAGCTCCGCGTCCTGGGAGGAGTCAAAGCTTTACAGAGAAGTAAAGACTAAGCTGGTGCTGTTTGCCTCAAACCCCTCAACAGAAATCATCCAGAAGTCCCTGGCAGATATCGGAGCAGCTGTGCAAACCAGAGGAGAATATATCTGAGCAAGAATGCGCTTAACTGACCCCGTAAAAAAAAAAACCACAACCACACCTTGAACCTCCGCCATCGGAGAAGTCTAACGTCTGGCCAGTAGATATTAAAGCAAAAGTTGAATTATGGCTCAAGCAATCAATATTGGGTATGGCAGCTGGAAGTGAACTAGTTTGACACAGTTAATGGGAACATATGACACAGTGTTATCATAGTTACGGTGAATATGTATATCAATATTTCATCATAGATTGTCACTACATGGAATAAGCATTGTCGAATAAATATATCAAATTGAAATATCGATAACGTAGAATCCAGCTAAGACAGTAATGCAGCAATTGGTAGTATAGGAAATTACATCTCAACAAAAACAGAGCCTTAAAAGGCCTAAAATTCATGGTGGCTACCCAGTATTAAAGGGACACTATAGTCACCACAACATCTACAGCTTATTGTATTTGTTCTGGTGAGTATAATCATCCCCCTCAGGTTTTTTGCTGTAAATATTGTTTTTTTTCAGATAAAAGGTAATGTTTACATTACAATATAGGAAAAAAGGGTGCGCTGTGCCTTTAAGACAAAAAATTGTGCAATATCTCTTTAAAAACCAATGTAAAATATTTGTGCTATAGTAATTCACAATATTAGTATTGTGGGTGTGGTATTAACTTAATACACACGTGAACATACACAAAAGTGCAAATGTGCTGATATCTCTGATATCACAGTGCTTAAGTGCAACACAAAATTGAAAAAAATTGAAGTGGATACAATACCAAGCTGTATGTACCCTCGATTGGTCTGCTTCAAATTATTTGTGCATATGTATGAAAATAAAAAGAAAAGTACATAGCGTAATACAGTAAGGCAAATATAGCATATGGAGACAATCTCTCTATGGGTACACTCACAAGTGGGGAGCAGATAAGCCTGCTCCAACTGTATCCGCTTTGTATATGAAAGATACACAGGACGGCAGCAGCTTGAAAACGAAAAATAACTTTAATATCTGCAAGATTCCACAGTATAAAACGGTGTCACTTAGCTCCCTTAATCCTCCTCTGGACAAAATGTTCGGTTTGGTTGCCGGCAAACACACTACCGCAGACACTTCCTGGAGGCGGGGCTTACGTGACGTAACCACGGGACGTGCGTGATGACGCGTTTCGCCTCAGATTCGGCTTCCTCAGATCACACTCTGAGGAAGCCGAATCTGAGGCGAAACGCGTCATCACGCACGTCCCGTGGTTACGTCACGTAAGCCCCGCCTCCAGGAAGTGTCTTAAAGGCACAGCGCACCCTTTTTTCCTATATTGTTGTTTTTTAGTGTTTTATGAGCTATTGCACTTTATAAGGGAGCCGCTTTTAAAGTTTTAGCATTTATAAATTGTAGACGTGTATTGAGCGCCTTTTGTTACTTGTTCTTTTTTGGTGAATGTTTACATTACAGCCTAGGGATACCTCCACTGGCCACTCCTCAGATGGCTACTAGAGGTGCTTCCTGGGGCACTGCTGCACAGTGTGACTGCCATTCAATGTCTCCACCCTCTGCATGCAGACACTGAACGTTCCTCATAGAGATGCATTGATTCAATGCATTTCTATAACGAGATGCTGATTGGCCAGGGCTGTGTTTGGCGTGTGCTGGCTCTGCCCCTGATCTTCCTCCTTGACAGCCTTAGCCAATCCTATAGGAAAGCATTGTGATTGGCTCAGAGAATCACTTCTGATGATGTCAGCCAAGCAGGCAGATCTGGGGCATAGCCAGCAGCAGCAGTTTGTGTTCTTGACTCTATAGTGTTCCTTTTAGTAGGAATAAATCAACATGAGCGTATATATCCCTCTGTAGTATACCTATAGGGCAAAAAGAATGTCAAGGTAGCATTCGTAGAAAGAAGAAACACATAAAAAAAAAATACAAAAATATAAATGGCCTGTAACAGCACTAGCACATAGGGGTACTACAGGCACAATATGTTAACATAAGTACAATATGTATGTCTCCAAGGGCACAGTCCCCCCGTACACCCCTCCTGAGCCAGTAAGCATCTCCTCAGCAAGAGTACCTCAACACGATGGGCACTCGAAGGTCATATTAGTCCGCGTACCGTGAGATTTGCCAGGGCAGTATGAAAGCATATCTCCTCCCATCACCGGCCACTCAGAGAAGAAGATACCCATCCTCTCAGCCACCGGTCTCAGCACAGTACTCACAACTTCCTCCGGTCCCCTGCATAACCCTGAGGAAGAGTCTTCAAGAGGCGCTACAGTGGGCCAGCAACTTCTCAGGGCACATAAGTGCTGACAGAATAGGCTCCAGGATGTGTCTATAGTGAACCTTCTAATTATCACATAAACGTGAGGGTGGTGGATAAGCATGGAAACATAAAGCATACGTTTCTCATGAGGGGGGAATCAATTTTTGTAACAGGTGCACAACTTGAAAGAGAACCTTAGAACATGTGGCCCTGGTAACCTCCATTGGCTTAGGGGGTGAAGCGGGGCATCAGACAGAACCTACCGGTTCTGCAGGTATGTACAAAGCATCATCCAGATCGTGCATTAGGGTTTGAGTCCTAACAACTATTCCGCAGGATTTCAGCGCCATGTTAAGCAGCAGGCCAGAATCATTGGCAGTTTCAAATACAGTAGACTTTCCGTGACAAACCGGCATCAAACTAAAGTTTGATGGTCATAACCATCGAGGGATCCCTTTTTCTGAGGCACACAACAGGACCTGCAAAAGGTGGCTGCCTGCTAGCGCGACGGTCCTGGCCACGTCACCATTTTTTTTGTGGTTGTGTCACAATGGAAACAAGACTTAAAAAAATTAAATAGATAATTACATTTTATTTTATTAATCGCTTTACCAACATAACATAGTATTTAATGCAAGTTTTATTTTTTAACTGTGAAGTTAGTAGCTCTTCTTATATTTGATGAGCAATAGAAAACGACGAGGATGGGATTCGAACCCACGCGTGCAGAGCACAATGGATTAGCAGTCCATCGCCTTAACCACTCGGCCACCTCGTCATATTAATGAGGCTCACTAAGTGAGATTTTCAGTCTGCAGTCCAACTTCTCCCCCCATTGCCAGAATTCACGTTTATTTAATAGCTAATTATTCAGCACCTTCATGACCTAAAGATGGTTTCACAAGATTTGACTCCTGAGAATTTTTCAGAAATACATTTTCTCTCTTCGATCAAATTAACAATTAAGAGGATCGAGTAACAGATTCCTTGGGACTAGAGATGTCGCGAACATAAAATTTTCCGGTCACGAACGGCGAACGCGAATTTCCGCAAATGTTCGCGAACCGGGCGAACCGCCATAGACTTCAATAGGCAGGCGAATTTTAAAACCCACAGGGACTCTTTCTGTCCACAATAGTGATGGAAAAGTTGTTTCAAGGGGACTAACACCTGGACTGTGGCATGCCGGAGGGGGATCCATGGCAAAACTCCCATGGAAAATTACATAGTTGATGCAGAGTCTGGTTTTAATCGATAAAGGGCATAAATCACCTAACATTCCTAAATTGTTTGGAATAACGTGCTTTAAAACATCAGGTATGATGTTGTATCGATCAGGTAGTGTAAGGGTTACGCCCGCTTCACAGTGACAGACCAAACTCCCCGTTTAACGCACCGCAAACAGTCCATTTGCACAAGGTTGGATTCCAAGCTATCCATGTCCCGTTCCTTGTCCTCACTGATGTAATTGAAGGTCTCTTCCTCCACCCAGCCACGTACAACAACAAGGGTCCCCGAAAGGTGACAACAAGCCCCCTGGGACGCCTGCTGTGTTTGGTCTTCCACCTCCTTAAAGCCATCTTCCTCCTCTGACTCCTCTTCTTCTGACTCCTCTCTCTGCGTTGCCTCTCTCTGCGTTATTATAAGGTGTGTTAAGTAGTACTATTCTTATCAGTTTAATCCCTGTTACGTCCCCCTCATCAGGCCTTTTTTAGTCGAATGTATCGCCCACTGTCAGTCCCTTCGGGATCCATCCCTCATTCATCTTAATAAAGGTGAGGCAATCTAGACTTTTTTGACCTAGGCGACTTCTCTTCTCAGTGACAATACCTCCTGCTGCACTGAAGGTCCTTTCTGACAGGACACTTGAAGTGGGGCAGGCCAGAAGTTCTATCGCAAATTGGGATAGCTCAGGCCACAGGTCAAGCCTGCACACCCAGTAGTCAAGGGGTTCATCGCTCCTCAGAGTGTCGATATCTGCAGTTAAGGTGAGGTAGTCTGCTACCTGTCGGTTGAGTCGCTCTCTGAGTTTGGACCCCGAAGGGCTGTGGCGATGCGTAGGACTTAAAAAGCTCTGCATGTCCTCCATCAACAACACGTCTGTAAAGCGTCCTGTCCTTGCCACCGTGGTCGTGGGAGGAGGAGGATTACTTTCACCTCTTCCCCTGTTAGATTCCCGTTGTGCTGTGACATCATCCTTATATGCTGTGTAAAGCATACTTTTTAATTTATTTTGGAACTGCTGCATCCTTTCCGACTTGCGGTAATTCGGTAACATTTCAGGCACTTTCTGCTTATACAGCACAGGTCGTTCTCCTTCAGCCTTTTTATACGAGGGTCCCTCAACAGGCACGACAGCATGAAAGACCCCATTTGCACAAGGTTGGATGCCAAGCTACTCATGTCCCGTTCCTCGTCCTCAGTGATCTCACTGAAGGTATGTTCTTCCCCCCCAGCCACGTACAACACCACGGGTACCATATAGGTGACAACAAGCACCCTGGGATGCCTGTTGTGGTTGGTCTTCCTCCTCCTCCTCAAAGCCACATTCCTCCTCTGACTCCTCTTCCTCACAATCCTCTTCCAGCGTTGCCGCAGGTCCAGCAAGCGATGCTGATAAGGCTGTTTCTGGTGGTTATGGTGACCACAACTCTTCCTCTTCCTCTTCACGCTCATCTATGGCCTGATCCAGCACTCTTTGCAGGGCACGCTCCAGGAAGAAAACAAATGGTTTGATGTCGCTGATGGTGCCTTCGGTGCGACTGACTAGGTTTTTCACCTCCTCAAAAGGACGCATGAGCCTACAGGCATTGCGCATGAGCGTCCAATAACGTGGCAAAAAAAATCCCAGCTCCGCAGAGGCTGTCCTAGCACCCCGGTCATACAAATAGTCGTTAACGGCTTTTTCTTGTTGGAGCAGGCGGTCGAACATTAGGAGTGTTGAATTCCAACGTGTCGGGCTGTCGCAAATCAAGCGCCTCACTGGCATGTTGTTTCGCCGCTGGATATCTGAAAAGTGCGCCATGGCCGTGTAGGAACGCCTGAAATGGCCACACACCTTCCTGGCCTGCTTCAGGACATCCTGTAAGCCTGGGTACTTATGCACAAAGCGTTGTACGATCAGATTACACACATGTGCCATGCACGGCACATGTGTCAACTTGCCCAAATTCAATGCCGCCAACAAATTTCTTCCGTTGTCACAAACCACTTTGCCGATCTCCAGTTGGTGCAGAGTCAGCCACTGATCCACCTGTGCGTTCAGGGTGGACAGTAGTGCTGGTCCGGTTTGACTCTCTGCTTTCAGGCAAGTCAACCCCAAGACGGCGTGACACTGCTATATCTGGGATGTGGAATAGTACCTGGGGAGCTGGGGGGGGTACCTTTGATGTGGAGCAAGACGCAGCAGCAGAAGAGGACTCAGCCGAGGAGGTTATGGAAGAGGATGGAGTAGGAGGAGTAGAGGAGGTGGCAGCAGGCCTGCCTGCAAGTCGTGGCAGTGTCACCAACTCATCTGCAGAGCCATGCATTCCATGCTTGGCAGCCGTCAGCAGGTTTACCCAATGCGCAGTGTAGGTGATATACCTGCCCTGACCATGCTTTGCAGACCAGGTATCAGTGGTTAGATGGACCCTTGCCCCAACACTGTGTGCCAGACATGCAATAACTTCCTTATGCACAATCGAGTACAGGTTGGGGATTGCCTTTTGTGCAAAGAAATTTCAGCCGGGTACCTTCCACTGCGGTGTCCCAATAGCTACAAATTTTTGGAACGCCTCAGACTCCACCAGCTTGTATGGTAAAAGCTGGCGGGCTAAGAATTCAGACAAGCCAGCTGTCAGATGCCGGGCAAGGGGGTGACTTTGTGACATTGGCTTCTTACGCTCAAATATGTCCTTGACAGACACCTGACTGTGGGCAGATGAACAGGAGCTGCTTAAGGCGAGAGACAGAGTGGCGGATGGTTGAGAGGGGGCAAGGAGGACAGCAGTGGTTGACGTGGCTGAAGATGCTGGACCAGGAGGAGGATTGCGGCTTTGAGTTTGTGTGCTGCTTGTACTCATGTGTTGATCCCATAGGTGTTTGTGATGTGCGATCATGTGCCTTCGCAAAGCAGTTGTACCTAGGTGGGTGTTGGACTTCCCACGACTCAGTTTCTTTTGGCACAGGTTGCAAATGGCATCGCTGTTGTCAGAGGCAGACACACAAAAAAAATGCCACACTGCTGAGCTCTGCAATGACGGCATTCTGGTGGTGGCAACAGCATGCGTTGATTGGTGTGCTGTCTGGCTGACCCCGGTTGCCGATGCATGCTGTCTGACTGTGCCACTAGCTCCTTGCGATGATCTCCCCCTTCTTCCAACTCGTCTCCTCCTCCTCTCTGTCTCCCCATCTGAACTTTCCCCCTGTTCTTCTTATCTTATAGCGGGCACCCACATGACATCCACAGACGCATAGTCATAATCAACCGCTTCACTTGTATCTGACAACTCAGCAAAGGAAGCAGCAGCGGGTACAACATCATCATCATCACTACGTACGTCCATGTGTGTAATGCTGCCTGACTGAGACATATCCCTGTTATCTACATCCTCTGGCAATAATGGTTGCGCATCACTCATTTCTTCCAACTGATGTGTAAATAACTCCTCTGACAGATCAAGTGAAGTGGCTGTGGTGCTAGTGTTGGTGGTGGCGGCAGATGGGCGAGTGGTAACTTGAGAGGTGCCCGAAGCTAAGCTGGAGGAGGATGGTGCGTCAAGGTTCCGAGCGGAAGCTGTAGAAGATTGGGTGTCCTGTGTTAGCCAGTCATCTATGTCCTCAGAACTTTTCGAGTTCAGGGTACGTGGCCTCTGAACACTGGGCATTATTCTAGGGCCAAAGGGAACCACAGCACCATGACTACGACGGCCCCTGTGGGGTGGCCTGCCTCTGCCTGTCTTTTTTTCGATTAGTGGTACTATGCGTGCAAGCTACTGTGACAACCTATATGAGTGACACACACGCTTGCAGACAACTAACTGCTATTCAATCTATTACAGTCAAAATTGTATTTGTTTTTAAATGTACACTACTGTTACACCAGATATGAGTTGCACTGGTGTGACACTGTGCCCTGGCAGACCCTGAAACGCACACGTGTGAAGGAAACTGACTGCTATTATATTACAGTCAAAAAAGTTTTTTTTTTTTTAAATGCAAGCTATTGTGACACCAGATATGAGTGGTGGCACTGGGCAAGTGGGCACAGTATACGCTGTGAGCATGACACACGCTGGCAGGCAGGCAACTGCAATTAGATTACACAGGAAAAAAAAGAAAAAGCAGACTGATGTTCTAGCCCTAAAAAGGGCTTTTTGGGGTGCTGTCCTTACAGCAGAGATCAGATGAGTCCTTCAGGACTGTAGTGGACACTGAATACACTAGCCTAGCTATCGATTTCCCTATTAAATCAGCAGCAGCTACACTGTCCCTCCTCTCACTAAGAATGCAGCTTCCGAATGAATCTAAAATGGATGCTGTCCAGGAGGTGGGAGAGTCTGGGAGGGAGGGTCTGCTGCTGATTGGCTGGAATGTGTCTGCTGACTGTGAGGTACAGGGTCAAAGTTTACTCAATGATGATGAATAGGGGGCGGACCGGACATCGCATATGTTCGCCTGCCGCGGCGATCGCGAACAAGCTATGTTCGCCGGGAACTATTCGCCTGTGAACTATTCGGGACATCTCTACTTGGGACTGATGTTAGAACACCTGTGCACTGACGAGTCTATTTACTAAACACCAGAATTATTCTAGAAGATATAATTCTATGGAAAAGGCCTAACCAATCAGAATGCTCTGAGCCAAATTGCATGGTTTGGGAAAGCTTTTATAAGGCTCTCCCTGCCCTTCAATCTCAGTATGCAGAGGGGTGAAGATGGAGTATTTTTCATCTGGATTTTTTTTCCCATCGTGTTTTTCTTTTCCGATCGAGTTCTTTTTTATTTTAATAATTGTGATGTGACTTATTTTCCCTATTTTGGGACTGAAGACAAGAAGTTGGAAGAAGACATCTAATGGTAAGTAGTATTTTATTTTATTTTACAGGTATTTTGTTCTTTGTCCTACCTCTTAACTATTATTAAAATGAGGGGGATAGGTTGGGTAATTTTTTTAATTTTGGGGTGACTAGGGACTTGGGCACCCTTAGTCACCGGGAGGAAAACATTTTTTAGGGGCGGCCCTAGCCATTATCATTATTAGGGCCCCCTTATAATAACAACAACAGTATTTAACCCCTTAAGGACAGAGCTTCAGAAGCTTGTCTTTCACTTAATGACACAAGCATTTTTTGCATTATTTGCTGTTTACGTTCAACTGCAATTTTTATTGCACCAACACATATTATATACCGTTTTTTAAAGGACAGAAAGGGCTTTAATTTGATGTAATATATATATATATATATATATATATATATATATATATATATATACTTATTTATTATAAAAAAATACAGAAAAATGCAAAAAAAAAGGCAACATTTTGTTTTTTTTTTACAGTTTTTGCAATAATAATGTGTGCACAATTAGTGCAGGTTAAGGAAAGTAATTAAAAATAAATTAATTAATTTTATTTTAATTCTTTATTTTTGTAGTGCAGATATATAGTACAAGCTGGCTAGAGGTACCCCAAAGGCAATCCTCAGGCTGTTCCCATGCGTAACATGCGGGGCATTTGAATAGCATGCACAATTTGTAATATTTAATCAGGCTTATTCAGTTATATTTAAACACAATTCAGGAGTATGATTAATTTAGTTCAGTGTGATAACTAGGCTATAAACAATAATGTAGTTACGTGACCTTAGTGGTGAAAACATGCTGGGGCTTTAACAGTTAAGGCATTACATATGGTATCACCGAGGACAGTGAAAGAAGTATGTGTAACTCTAGCTTACTGGCCAAGGTGAAGAATGAAAGTCAGGCTAATCAGGTACTAGGTATTGTCAAAAACATATAGGATGCAAGCGTTTCTGGTCATCTGTAGCATTGATGTGTGTTACTATTTATGCTTAGCTGACTTGTAAGCAGATTAAGAATTGATACCTGTGTGAGCAAGCTTAGGTACAGTGTTCAGGGAGACATAACAAGTGTCCTAACAATTGGTTAACAAGTGACCCATCTTAGCCGGGTGCATGAAATCCCTCGCGTCAAGACAGCTTATGATAAAGAGGGGAGCGAAAACAAAAACAGAAAGACCTGTCGCAATTTTAACCACTCGTCTTGTGAAGGGGTTCGGGTGGGCTGTAAGGAAGGACCGTTTTTAATCCGAAGTGGGTCTATCGGGGGGCGGGGGGCTGCACGGTTAATTCAGGTATAGTCACCAAAAGTCCCATGAGTCTTGTCAGCTGGCCCTTCTCAGCCGATGCCCCCACGTGGCAGAAGGTGTGCAAGCCTCCCGGTGAGCTGTCGCAGGGCAATTCCTGCAGGTGCTTCCTTCGGTGGTGCAGCTGTTCCCGTGCGTCCCAGGGATGCGGTCTTTGGGGCTGGTCAGCGTCGTGGCTGGCTGTGTGAGTATTGTGAGGGCTCACGCTGTGCCGGTTCAGAGGTGTTAGTGCCGCTGATTGGGAGTTTGGATAGGTGCCTCGATCTGTCCTGTTCAGAGGCTTGGGGTTGTGAGCGTGGCTGTCCGAGGGCCCCAGCGCCATTTCCCGCCATATTGATCTTAGGCTTTGTTTCCATCTTGAGGCTGCACAGGAGTTACAGGATGGGTACTCCTGCAGGTGGCGCCGGTTAGCCGGGCGTATCCACGCCTTTACCGCTCTCACCGTTAGCTTGTAGGTTTGTCTCTTGTCTTTGAGCTTCGCCCAAAGATAGGTGCATAGCCAGCTTACAAACTCTAGCGTGTGCGTGGGCGGCTTAATTGGTGTTCGCTGGGTCCTAGGCTGCTTCTGAGCCGCCATCTTGGCTGGGCTCAGTTTATCGCGTGTGGCTGGTGGTTTGCTCGCTTGGGAAGGTGAAAATATGGGGGTTAGCGCCCCCAGCAAGGACCGGGATGTCCCCCGCCAGTCCATAGGGGGGGGTGACCTATTTTCCCTATTTTGGGACTGAAGACAAGAAGTTGGAAGAAGACATCTAATGGTAAGTAGTATTTTATTTTATTTTACAGGTATTTTGTTCTTTGTCCCACCTATTAACTATTATTAAAATGAGGGGGATAGGTTGGGTAATTTTTTTAATTTGGGGGTGACTAGGGACTTGGGCAGCCTTAGTCACCGGGAGGAAAACATTTTTTAGGGGCGGCCCTAGCCATTATCATTATTAGGGCCCCCTTATAAAAACAACAACAGTATTTAACCCCTTAAGGACAGAGCTTCAGAAGCTTGTCTTTCACTTAACCCCTTAAGTCCGGAGGACGTACATTTACGTCCTTTTAAAAGCGGCTCTAAATGCCGCAGGATGTAAATGTACGCCCTACGTTTTTTTTTTACTTACCCGGTCGCCGGCGGTCCCGCGCCGGCGGTCCCACGCCGGCGATCGCGGTTTTGGGGACTCCCAGGGAGCCCCCCCGCGGCAGATCTTCCTCCTCCGGTCCCTCCCGGCCATGTGAGAGTGAGGTCCTTGCGAGGACCTCACAATCACATGGCCGGTATAGCTGGCTTCTGTATTACCAGCAGGGGGACTAACTGTAATGACAGTTGGTCTCCCTGCTGGCTGAAAATAAAATAAAATAATGTTAAAAGTGTAAAAAAAAAATATATATATACTTAGATCATATATATATATATTATATATATATTTGATCTAAGTATATATATATACACATATACACACACACACATACAGTGTCTAGGTGTATTTTAATATTAATATATATAATTATATATATATATTAATATCAAATTACACGTAGACTGATACTGATTAAATATATATATAATTATTGTTATATATATATTTATAAATAATATAAAAACTATAAATATGTAAATACGTAAAAAAAATAAAATAATTAAAAATAAAATATTAAAAAATATAACGATGTGTTTTATTTTGTTCTAACTGTATTGTGATATTAATATATATATATTTATATCAAAATACACGTAGAACGAAATAATATATATATCTATATACATAAATATATACGTATATATCACTAAATATATACCTATATATAAATAAATATATATAAAAAAATATATATTTATATATATATATACGTATATATACACATATGTATATATATACATATATTAATTCTACACATATATTTATGTAATAATTTTACATAATTAGGTATCCTAATTAATTACAATTAGCGGGACCAGCCTGACAACCCATGCCGAAAGTAAAGGGAATTTAATTTGCTAGCACTATATTTAACCCTATAACTTTCCAAGACATTATAAAACCTGTACATGGGGGGTACTGTTCTACTTGGGAGACTTCGCTGAACACAAATATTAGTGTTTCAAAACAGTAAAATGTATTACAACGATGATATCGCCAGTAAAAGTGACGTTTTTTGCATTTTTCACGCACAAACAGCACTTACACGGACGATATTATTGCTGCAATACTTTTTACTGTTTTGAAACACAAATATTTGTGTTCAGCGAAGTCTCCCGAGTACAACAGTACCCCTCATGTACAGGTTTTATGGTGTTTTCAAAAATTACAGCGTCAAATATAAGGCTTGTGTTTCATTTTTTTCACTTTAAAATTCGCCAGATTGCTTACGTTGCCTTTATGACCCTATGGTAGCCCAAGAATGAAAATTACCCCTATGATGGCATACTATTTGCAATAGTAGACAACCCAAGGTATTGCAAATGGGGTATGTCCAGTATTTTTTAGTAGCCACTTAGTCACAAACACTGGCCAAAATTGGCGTTTTTTGCATTTTTCACACACAAACAAATACTAACGCTAACTTTGGCCAGTGTTTGTGACCAAATGGCTACTAAAAAAGACTGGACATACCCCATTTGCAATACCTTGGGTCGTCTACTATTGCAAATGGTATGCCATTATGGGTGTAAATTTATTTCCTGGGCTACTATACAGTCTCAAAGGCAACGTAACCAATCTGGCGAATTTCAATTTCAAATGTAACACGCTATATTTGACCCTGTAACTTCCCAAAACACCATAAAACCTGTACATAGGGGGTACTGTTTTACACGTGAGACTTTGCTGAATACAAATATGTGTATTTTATTGCAGTAAAAGCAAACAGTATTATGACATTGACAGTTAAAATGTCATGTAGAACTAAAAAAATAAAAAAAATCTTATTTTCTCCGATTTTTTCATATTAAATTATGTTTCATAGCTAAATATTTGATATTAAATGAAAGCCCTGTTTCCCCTGAATAAAATGATATCCTATTGGCTATTGGCTATTTTTTTATTAAAATGGGTAAAGGGGGGTGGGATTTTAAATTAACTTTATTTTTATATTTTTACACAGGGGGCAGGATCAGCACCGATCCGTCTCCCTGCACTTTACAGTGAACCCGGAAGTGCAGGGAGGTGGAAGGTGAGTATACTGAGCACATGTGCTCACTCTGACAGGCTGTCAGAGCGAGCTCCGGTGCTGGGGTAGCCCGATCGGGTGGTCCCGGTCTGCCTCTAATACAGAGGAAGACCGGAGCACCATTAACCCCGCGATCGCCGCGATCACGGCGATCTGGGGTTAATTTTGCCGCGTGATGAACGAGGTCCGTTACTCGTCGTTAAGGGTTTCCCCTGAGTGACGGTCGTCATTAAGGGGTTAACAGTATTGCTTTTTTATTTGCATTGTATTTCTTTTAAGACTATATGTACCTTATTTTGAACAACAAATGAAGCAATACTTTTCTTACAGGACCTACATTTTGACGAAGTGGAAGGCTTTTCATCTGCCTTGTTAGCGCAGTAGGTAGCGCGTCAGTCTCATAATCTGAAGGTCGTGAGTTCAATCCTCACACAGGGCATTGTGTATTTTTTTTTTTGTAAAGCAGAAATCTACTATATCTACACATTGAAAAAGATATATTTGTAAATCTAATATATATATTCAATATGAATGAAGTTCCAACATCAATCAGCACAGGCAATGCACACCTGACCGGGAGCCACCTAAGAACCTCCTGGAGCTGTAGATCAGATTGCAGGGTTGCTGCTTGTGACAAACTCCCCTTTTCAACCCCTTGAGGACCAAACTTCTGGAATAAAAGGGAATCATGTCATGTGTCCTTAAGGGATTAAGGGAGTTTGCCATGAGTTTTTGGAGGGGCCTGCTTGCCAGCCTCCTACCCTGGGACTATGGGCCCTGTGATAGCCCATGTTCAAAAGTACTGTTTCTGCCCCTTGGACTTTTAACTGGAACAGATTCCAACATGTGGCGGAGGCCATCTTAAATTGTCCAGCAGTGTTTTGCCGTCGAGTGTATGGAACTTTTTTGGCCATGGGACCATGCGCACGGTGGGGCAAAAATAAGACAAATTCCTGAACCCCTGAACCGATATGGGTAATTTTTGGATACGTTGTTCACCCAGATCGGGGCTTTTAGGGGATGTGACTTTGTGGGGATATGTTGTATTTTGGGGTAATTTTTGGGGTTTGTAAAATGTGTTTTTTTCTGCTAAAGTTAATTGAGTTATTCCATTGTCTGTTAATTGTATCACAGGTAAAACCTTTTTTATTGGATTGTGCATTTCATGTCCTGTGCCCAAATATAAGTATATAAGAAGCAGCTGCACCATTAAACCTACAGTTCTACTTGACCCTCAACTCGCAGCCTCGACTCGTGTTTGGGGGGGCAGCTATAATCACTACAGGGATTGCTATGCTCTTCATACTCCCTTAGCTTCACTAAGCTCTTGTAAGAGTTTGTTCCTGTTCCTGCTTCGCTCTCTGAAGGAAGAGAGGTTCACCCACTGGAGTCTGGAGCCTTGTCGTAGGTACAGGTAGGTAAAGCGACACTAGTAGCATAGTTAATGGAGATGGATCAAGCCAGCTCCGCGTCCTGGGAGGAGTCAAAGATTTACAGAGAAGTAAAGACTAAGCTGGTGCTGTTTGCCTCAAACCCCTCAACAGAAATCATCCAGAAGCCCCTGGAAGATGTCGGAGCAGCTGTGCAAACCAGAGGAGAATATATCTGAGCAAGAATGCGCTTAACTGACCCCGTAAAAAAAAAACACAACCACACCTTGAACCTCCGCCATCGGAGAAGTCTTACGTCTGGTCAGTAGATATTAAAGCAAAAGTTGAATTATGGCTCAAGCAATCAATATTGGGTATGGCAGCTGGAAGTGAACTAGTTTGACACAGTTAATGGGAACATATGACACAGTGTTATCATAGTTACGGTGAATATGTATATCAATATTTCATCATAGATTGTCACTACATGGAATAAGCATTGTCGATTAAATATATCAAATTGAAATATCGATAACGTAGAATCCAGCTAAGACAGTAATGCAGCAATTGGTAGTATAGGAAATTACATCTCAACAAAAACAGAGCCTTAAAAGGCCTAAAAATCATGGTGGCTACCCAGTATTAAAGGGACACTATAGTCACCACAACATCTACAGCTTATTGTATTTGTTCTGGTGAGTATAGTCATTCCCCTCAGGATTTTTGCTGTAAATATTGTTTTTTTCAGAGAAAAGGTAATGTTTACATTACAGCCTAGGGATACCTCCACTGGCCACTCCCCAGATGGCTACTAGAGGTGCTTCCTGGGGCACTGCTGCACAGTGTGACTGCCATTCAATGTCTCCACCCTCTGCATGCAGACACTGAACTTTCCTCATAGAGATGCATTGATTCAATGCATTTCTATAACGAGATGCTGATTGGCCAGGGCTGTGTTTGGCGTGTGCTGGCTCTGCCCCTGATCTGCCTCCTTGAAAGCCTCATTCCAATTCTATGGGAAAGCATTGTGATTGGCTCAGAGATTTACTTCTGATGATGTCAGCCAAGCAGGCAGATCAGGGGCAGAGCAAGCAGCAGTTTGTGTTCCTAACCCTATAGTGTTCCTTTTATTAGGGATCAATCAACCTGAGTGTATATCCCTCTCCAGGATGCATGTAGGGAAAAAACAATGTCAATGTAGCTGTGGCAAAAATGCCTCTGCCACGTGTTCTTGGAGTGGCCTGCTGGCCAGCCTCCTGCCAAAAGACTATGGGGCCCTTTAAAAACTATAGGAACAAACTTGGTTCGTGGGATTTTATATTTGGTTCGGGAACTGAACAGCCGCATGAACCAGAGACCACCCTGGAGCTTGTTAAGCCCTATTAACACCTTGGAATGATTCTAACCTCAGTGTTCTAATTGTTTGCTATTCGCATGAATGACCACGAGGTGGCGGCCATCTTGTTCCCGTGAACGCAGGCAGCGGTGTTTGGTTGTGGAGTTCAGGGAACTGTTTTCGGACACTGAAATTCCCGAACAACGCTGGACTCCCAGGATCACCTGCGTTCGGTTCTACACTACTTAGAAGGGCATTGATCGGTGGAATTGTTCCCACGAACAAGGTGAATGAGCTCCAGGGTAAGAACATTGACTATGTTTCGTAGTTTGTTTGGTATTTAAACTACCGAACTAGCCCTGATTCTCTGGAACTGTTTTGGGCATGGGTCCATGCGCGCGGTTGGTCAAATTATGACTAGGGGAAGGCTATACCAGCTATAATCCCTGCTCCTGGGATTGTTCTTTGGATTGCTATAATCACTAGCTCTTGTAAAAGCTACCCTGCTACATCTGCTATACTCTCTTGGAGGAGAGGTCTTCTCACTGGGAGCTTGATGCAGGAGTTCGGTCTTGGAAGAGAAGGGACGGCAAGACCCCAGCCAAGCTGCGGCGGCTAAGGGGCTACGGTGCTTATGGTGTTTGGTGGTGTGCTTATGGTACTCAGCAACAACTAGGAAGCATCGATTGGCAGAGGTACCCAGTCGTGGTGCCAGGCTGTCTATCACAGTAGCATTTATGGAAAGAAGAAACAAAAAAGATAAAATTAAAAAAGATAAATGGCCCATAACAGCACCAGCACATAGGGGTAACCCAGGCACAATATGTTAACATAAGTGCAATATGTGTGCCTCCAAGGGCACAGGCCCCCTTCCCGCCCCTCCTGGGCCAGTAAGCATCCCCCCAGCAAGAGTTAATCAACACGGTGGCACTGGAATGTCATATTAGTCATTGTCCTGTGAGATTTGCCAGGGCAGTATGAAAGCATGTCTCCTCTCAGTCACCGGTCTGCCGGAGGACCCGAAAAGGGCTCACAATGGTTTGCACAACTTCCTCCGGGCCCTTGCATAATCTTGAGGAAGAGGCTCCATAAAGGACTGCAGGGATCCGCCCATGAGGCACTAGAGTGGGCCTGCAACTCCTCGGGGCACAAAGGTGCTGACAGAATAGGCTCCAGGATATGTCCATAGTGACAGCCTGTCACTGCGATCAGAGGTTACTATGTGTCAGCCTATTGGCTGACCCATAGTAACTGCAGGCAGGATCCCCCTGCAGATCACGGTGGGGGGCATGCCTGGCCACCCAGGCACTCCCCCTGTGGCCAATTACCGTGATCTGCAGGAGGTGATCACAGTGACAGCCTGTCACTGTGATCACTGATCCTGTGTGTCAGCCAGTGATGTAAAATCACTGGCTGACACTGTCTCTGCCCCTCTGCTCCCCTCTTAACCCCTTAATGTTACAAAATAAAATAAATTACAGTTACACATCAAATATACTTAGATCATTTATATATATATATATTATATATATGATCTAAGTATATATATATATATATATATATATATATAGACACACACATTAACACATACACTAAGTGTATTTTAATATTTATATATACCGTATTTATCGGCGTATAACACGCCCCGGCGTATAACACGCACCTCATTTCCAGAAGGAAATTCCAGGAAATTTCCACCCCTCCCATAGTATTCCCCCCCCTCATCCCATAGTGTTCCCCCCCCTTTCCATAGTAATCCCCCCCCCTCCCATAGTATTCTCTCCCCCCATAGTATTCTCCACCCCCTCCCATAGTGTCCCCCCCCCTTTCCATAGTATTCTTCCCCCCCTCCCATACTATTCTCCACCCCCCATAGTGTGTCCCCCCCCCCCTCCCATAGTGTCCCCTAGTGCACTTTCCCTCTGTCCCATATTTACTTACCTGTCTTGAAGCGTGGGCCGGCTTCACAGCGCGCACCGCGGAACTGGAACTTAAATTTCAGGTTCCGGTTTCCGGCGGGACTGAAAGGAAGTGTGCACACAATAGTGTGCACACTTCCTTTCAGTCCCGCCGGAAACCGGAACCTGAAATTTAAGTTCCAGTACCGGCGGGACTGAAAGGAAGTGTGCACACAATAGTGTGCACACTTCCTTTCAGTCCCGCCGGAAACCGGAACCTGAAATTTAAGTTCCAGTTCCGCGGTGCGCTCTGTGAAGCCGGCCCACGCTTCAAGACAGGTAAGTAAATGTGGGATATCGGCGTATAACACGCACCCATGATTTTCTCCCTATTTTCAGGGAGAAAAAGTGCGTGTTATACGCCGATAAATACGGTAATTATATATATATTAATATCAAAATACACGTAGAAGGATATTTATTAAATATATACATAATTATAATTATATATATATATATTTTATAATAAAAAAAATATAAATACGTAAAAAAAAAAAAAAAAAAAAAAAAAAAATATATATATATATATGTGTGTAATTTCGTTCTCACTGTATTTTGATATTAATATATATATATTGATATCAAAATACACGTAGAACGAAATAATATATATGTATATACCTAAGTATATATACGTATACATCACTATATGTATACCTATATATAAATAAAAATAATTGTAAAAAAAATTATATACATATATATATATACATATATATATCCACACACGTGTATATATAATAATTTTACATATATATTTATGTAATAATTTTACCTAATTAGGTATCCTAATTAATTACAATTAGCGGGACCTGCCTAACAACCCAGGCCAAAAGTATAGGGAATTTTATTTGCTAGCACTATATTTAACCCTATAACTTTCCAAGACACTATAAAACCTGTACATGGGGGGTACTGTTTTACTCGGGAGACATCGCTGAACACAAATATTTGTGTTTCAAAACCGTAAAATGTATTACAACAATGATATCGTCAGGGAAAGTGAAATTTATTGCATTTTTCGCACACAAACGGCACTTACACTGACGATATTTTTGCTGTAATACTTTTTACTGTTTTGAAACACAAATATTTGTGTTCAGCAAAGTCTCCTGAGTATAACAGTACCCCTCATGTACAGGTTTTAGGGTGTTTTCAAAAGTTACAGAGTCAAACATAAGGCTTGCGTTTCAGTTTTTTCACAATGAAATTCGCCAGATTGGTTACGTTGGCTTTGAGACCGTATAGTAGCCCAGAAATAAGAATTACCTCCATAATGGCATACCATTTGCAAAAGTAGACAACCCAAGGTATTGCAAATGGGGTATGTTCAGTCTTTTTTAGTAGCCACTTAGTCACAAACACTGGCCAAAATTGGCTTTCAAATTAGTTTTTTGCATTTTTCACACACAAACAAATATTAACGTTAACTTTGGCTAGTGTTTGTGACCAAGTGGCTACTAAACAAGACTGGACATACCCCATTTGCAATACCTTGGGTTGTCTACTTTTGCAAATGGTATGCCATCATGGGGGTAATTCTCATTCCTGGGCTACCATACAGTCTCAAAGGCAACGTAACCAAACTGGCAAATTTCAATGTGAAAAAACTGAAAAGTGTAACATGCTTTATTTGACCCTGTAACTTCCCAAAACACCATAAAACCTGTACATAGGGGGTACTGTTTTACACGTGAGACATCGCTGAATACAAATGTGTGTATTTTATTGCAGTAAAAGCAAACAGTATAATGACATTCACAGTTAGAATGTCACATAGAACTAAGAAAATTTAAAAAAATCTTATTTTCTCTCATTTTTTTATATTGTATTCATATTAAGTTATGTTCCATACCTAAATGAAAGCCCTGTTTCCCCTGAATAAAATGATATATAATAAGTGTGGGTGCATTTAATATGAAAGAGGTGAATTACGGTTGGACAGACATATAGCACAAATGCCAGGTTTTGTTTACGTTTTTTTTGGATCACAACTTGTACATTTGGCTGCGGTCTTAAGGGGTTAAATGCAAGATTACGTTCGTAGCTCTTTTGATATATACACAGAGGAGATGAGCAATAAGAAACGACGAGGATGGGATTCGAACCCACGCGTGCAGAGCACAATGGATTAGCAGTCCATCGCCTTAACCACTCGGCCACCTCGTCACATTAATGAGGCTCACTAAGTGAGATTTTCAGTCTGCAGTCCAACTTCTCCCCCCATTGCCAGAATTCACATGTTTATTTAATAGCAAATTATTCAGCCACTTCATTTCATGAACTAGAGGTGGTTTCACGAGTTTTACTCTTAGGAATTTTTCACAAATAAATTTGCTCTCTTCGATCAAATTAACAATTATGAGGATTGAAGAAAAGATTCCTTGGGACTGATATTAAAAGACCTGTGCACTGACGAGTCTTTTTACTAAACGCCAGATTTTGAGATATAATTCTGTGGACAAGGCCTAATTCTGAAGGGATAGGCAATTCTCATATTTACTAAAGTCAAACCTGGTTGTAATTTTTTTTCCTCCAAAATGAATGTTTGATGTGGACATGTACAGAGCAGGGATTACATTTTTTTTTTAGGAATTAGTCCCCACTGATTGGCTCCAGGGCCCTTCATAATAAAGTGGGGGGTAAACCTATTGTTCCCCTCCAGACCCCACCCATTGGAAGCGGGTGGTAACCGTAAGTAACAAATGGGGGGTTTAAGCTAACCAATCAGAGTGCTCTGAGACAAATTGCATTTTTATAAGGCTTTCATAAGGCTTTACCTGCCCTGCAAGCTCAGTCAGTCTGCACAGGGGTGGAGATGGAGTATTTTTCATCGTGTTTTTTTTTTTTTTTTTTTTTTTTTATCGATCAAGTTCTTTTTTAATTTTAATAATTGTGATGCGACTTTATGGAGTTTTAATTTCCTTTTTTTGGGACTGAAGACAAGAAGTTGGAAGAAGACGTCTAATAGTAAGTAGTATTTTATTTTATTTTACAGGTATTTTGTTCTTTGTCCCACCTATTAATTATTATTAAAATGAGGGGGGTAAGTAGGGTATTTTTTTAAATTTTGTGGTGACTAGTAGCCATTATCATTATTAGGGCCCCCTTTTAATAATAACAGTATTTAACAATATTGCTTTTCTTATTTGCATTGTATTTCTTTTAAGACTGTATGCAGTTATTTTCATAGTAATACAATTAATCATTAATACAATGAACAACAAATGAAGTTATCCTATTCTTACAGGAGCTATGATTTTGTCAAAGTAAAAATTTATTAATTCAGTGATAAAACAATGCAATAGTTAATACTAATAGTTAATATTCAGATAAATTTGCTATCTGCCTTGTTAGCGCAGTAGGTAGCGCGTCAGTCTCATAATCTGAAGGTCGTGAGTTCGATCCTCACACAGGGCACTGTATTTTTTTTTTTTTTGTATAGCAGAAATCTACCATATCTACACATTGAACAAGATATATTTGTAAATATAAAATATATATATATGAACGAATAATAAGGTGCACTCCTGGATTTAAATCGTGTTCAATTTACTGTGTCCATAAATTCAAAGTTCAAAAGATCAACGTTTCGACCTATTCCGGTCTTTATCAAGATCAGAACAAAGTGTATAACAATAAGTGCATATTTATAAGAAATTCAACATATTTACTTACCAGGTGAAATGCATAGAACCTCCGCAAATGATCGGAACCCGGAAGTGTGCAGAAGCCGCGGGAGACGTCATTGTGTTACGTCCCGTGGTAATTACAGTGCTTGCTCAGCAACCTAAGTGATATTAAAGTGAGTGAATAGAAGATAGCAACAAACTATCATTCTAACACCGGAGGATATTAGAGATTACAGAAGAGACTACACCGAGTGTGTATGAATGAGGAACTGTGTCAAATACAAAAAACAAGTGATATGTAAACGTGAAAACTGTGTAGTGATTGAAATCAGTGAAGTGTGTCTCTGCTGTAGATAGGAATATACTATATCTGTATCGGACAATGGTCTGTGGAATACACAATTCTTCTTTAACAAATACACAATGATCTTATTCTAACAGAAAGGGGATTATTTAGAGGTATTCTGAATTTGTATTACTAATATTTAAGGTACCACAGAATCCAATATCCCCATACAGAGAGCCAAGTGTGTATAAGGTGGAGGAGACAATCTAGCCAATGTGCATAACATATTTGATATTGCATTGTATTCCAAAATTAATATAGTCTATATTGAAAAAATATATATAAAATAAAATGTATAATTATTGAAGAAATACCGTGGCCCACTAGAGGAGTATGTCACGACTGCATTTTATAAGTAAAACAATTACAGGAACATAGATAAAACTATGTTCTCGTTCAGTCCATTTGGGACCACAGTGTTCAAATGGTATATCCAAAAGGCTTCTCGTTGTAGTAATCGGCGTGATCTGTCTCCTCCACAAGGTAAAGGTGGTACATGTTCGATGGCAATAAATCGAAGTGCTGGCAACCGGTGTCCAGCTTCCTGAAAATGTTTCGCCACAGGTTTCTCAGATCTTTGGTCTCAATGTGCTGTGTTAATCGTAGATTGGTGTCCTCGAATCCGATCCCTTAGTGTGAGGTTGTTTTTTCCGACATATGCCAGGACACATGGACAAGTAATATGGTAAATAGTGATGTACCGAATTGTTCGCCGGCGAATAGTTGCCGGCGAACATAGCATGTTCGCGTCCGCCACCACGGGCGAACACATGCGGTGTTCGGTCCGCCCCCTATTCGTCATCATTGAGTAAACTTTGACCCTGTACCTCACAGTCAGCAGACAAATTACAGCCAATCAGCAGCACACCCTCCCTAGCAGACCCTCCCACCTACTGGACAGCATCCATTTTAGATTAATTCGGAATCTGCAACCATTTTTTTTTCCAATTTTTTTTTTTTTTTTGTGCATATAAATGTTACAAGCAGATACTCCCCCCAGACACTCTGTATTACTGCAGATACTCCCTCCAGACACCCTGTGTTACTGCAGATACTCCCTCCAGACACTGACACAGAGCAGAATAGGGACTGTTCCCCCTACACTTGGCAGATATGGATTGACACCTATCCTAAGGATCCCTGATACACACTGACACGAAGCCCTCCATGGGTGAAGATGGATTAATTTTTTTTTTGCGCTCAGGTTTTTTATTTTATTTTTAAGTTCGACGGGTATGATGGCTTTTTATTTGGCCCTTTTTGGGGCTGAAAAATGAAGATTTTAGAAAAAAGAAGACGTTGAATAGTAAGTTGAATTTTACTTTACAGGGTAGTAATTTTATTCCCCCCTCACTATTTTTTAGGGTGAGGGGGGTAGGTAGGGGCTTTTTTATTTGGTTGTGTGACTAGGGGCTTGGGGGACACACATTGCATACACACTATACACACACTGCACACACTATACACACACTACACACAATATACACACACTATACACACACTACACACAATATACACACACTATACACACAATATACACACACTGTACACACTATACACACACTGTACACACTATGCACACACTGCATACACTATGCACACACTATACACACACACTACACACACTGCATACACACTGCACACAATATACACACACTACACACACTGCACACACTGCATACACTATAAACACACTGCATACACTATACACACACTGCACTAACTATACACACACTGCATACACACTATACACACACTGCATACACACTATACACACACTATACACACTGCACACACTATACACACACTGCATACACACACTACACACAATATACACACACTATACACACACTATATACACAATATACACACACTGTACCCACTATACACACACTGTACACACTATGCACACACTATACACACACACACACACACACTACACACACTGCATACACACTGCACACAATATACACACACTACACACACTGCACCCACTGCCCACACTATACACACACTGCACACACTGCATACACTATACACACACTGCACTAACTATACACACACTGCACACACTATACACACACTGCATACACACTATACACACACTGCACACACACTACACACAATATACACACACTATACACACAATATACACACACACTGTACACACTATACACACACTGTACACACTATGCACACACTGCATACACTATGCACACACTATACACACTATACACACACTGCACACACTACACACTCTATACACACACTGCATACACACTGCATACACACTATACACACACTACATGCACTACACACACTGCATACAACACTATACACACACACTATACACACAGCATACACTATGCACACACTGCACACTCTATACACACACTGCACACACTATACACACACTGCACACTATGCACACACTGCATACACTATACACATTGCATACACACTGCACACACTGCATACACTATACACACACTGCACTAACTATACAGACACTGCACTAACTATACACACACTGCATAAACCCTATACACACACTGCATACACCCTATACACACACTGCATACACACTATACACACACTGCATACACACTATACACACTGCACACACTATACACACACTGCACACACTACATGCACTACACACACTGCATACACACTATACACACACTGCACACTCTATACACACACTGCACACACTACACACACTGCACACACACTACACACACTGCATACACACTGCACACACTATGCACACACACTGCACACACTATACACACACTATACACACACACACACACACACACTATACACACAATATACACACACTGTACACACTATACACACACTGCATAAACATACATTTAAAAAAAATTGCAGCTGTTTTTTACATTTCAAAGTTGGGGAGGGGGGTGCCAAATAAAGGATCCGCCCCGAGTGCCAAATGCTCCAGGTACGCCCCTGTATAGAGGGGAGCCATGTTACTCTGTATATACAGAGGAGCCATGTTTACACTGTATATAGAGGGGAGCCATGTTACACTGTATATAGAGGGAAGCCATGTTACTCTGTATATAGAGACGAGCTATGTTTACACTGTATATAGAGGGAACCATGTTACTCTGTATATAGAGAGGAGCCGTGTTTACACTGTATATAGAGGGGAGCCATGTTACACGGTATATAGAGAGGAGCCATGTTTACACTGTATATAGAGGGAGCCATGTTACTCTGTATATAGAGAGGAGCCGTGTTTAGACTGTATATAGAGGGGAGCCATGTTACTCTGTATATAGAGAGGAGCCATGTTTACACTGTATATAGAGGGGAGCCATGTTACTCTGTATATAGAGGGAGTCATGTTATTCTATATATATAGAGGGAGCCATGTTTACACTGTATATAGAGGGAACCATGTTACTCTGTATATAGAGAGGAGCCGTGTTTAGACTGTATATAGAGGGGAGCCATGTTACTCTGTATATAGAGAGGAGCCATGTTTACACTGTATATAGAGGGGAGCCATGTTACTCTGTATATAGAGGGAGCCATGTTATTCTGTATATAGAGGGAGCCATGTTTACACTGTATATAGAGGGGATCCATGTTACTCTGTATATAGAGAGGAGCCATGTTACTCTGTATATAGAGGGGAGCCATGTTACTCTGTATATAGAGAGGAGCTATGTTTACACTGTATATAGAGGGAACCATGTTACTCTGTATATAGAGAGGAGCCGTGTTTACACTGTATATAGAGGGAAGCCATGTTACTCTGTATATAGAGAGGAGCCATGTTTACACTGTATATAGAGGGGAGCCATGTTATTCTGTACATAGAGAGGAGCCATGTTTACACTGTATATAGAGGGGAGCCATGTTACTCTGTATATAGAGGGAGCCATGTTACTCTGTATATAGAGAGGAGCTGTGTTTACACTGTATATAGAGTGTGTTACTTTGTATATAGAGAGGAGCCATGTTTACACTGTATATAGAGGGGAGCCATGTTACTCTGTATATAGAGGGAGCCATGTTATTCTATATATATAGAGGGAGCCATGTTTACACGGTATATAGAGGGAAGCCATGTTACTCTGTATATAGAGAGGAGCCATGTTTACACTGTATATAGAGGGAGCCATGTTACTCTGTATATAGAGAGGAGCCATGTTTACACTGTATATAGAGGGGAGCCATGTTTACACGGTATATAGAGGGAGCCATGTTACTCTGTATATAGAGGGAGCCATGTTACTATCTGAGGTGGTTAACTATGATTGGCCCTGGCATGTTTGTTAGTCTGGCCTGCATGGTTGTCTGGCATGAATAAAAGTAGCATGTTTCAACTATATTAGTAGTTAGACTAGTTTGCACTAAAACATGTGCAAATGGGGAGTTTGCGGTTGTGCAAATGGACTGTTTGCGGTTGTTTGCGGTGCGTTAAACGGGGAGTTTGGTCTGTCACTGTGAAGCGGGCGTAACCCTTACACTACCTGATCGATACAACATCATACCTGATGTTTTGAAGCACGTTATTCCAAACAATTTAGGAATGTTAGGTGATTTATGCCCTTTATGGATTAAAACCAGACTCTGCATCAACTATGTAATTTTCCATGGGAGTTTTGCCATGGATCCCCCTCCGGCATGCCACAGTTCAGGTGTTAGTCCCCTTGAAACAACTTTTCCATCACTATTGTGGCCAGAAAGAGTCCCTGTGTGTTTTAAAATTCGCCTGCCCATTGAAGTCTATGGCGGTTCGCGTGGTTCGCCCGTTCGCGAACATTTGCGGAAGTTTCCGTCCGCCGTTCGCGAACCGAAAATTTCGTGTTCGCGACATCACTAATGGTAAACTATATGATCCGTGGTACAGGTGATGTATAGTTTTATTGGGTATCTTTTGCCACTGTGCGGATGTACAAAGAAGGTCCCGGTAATCATGTGGCTGCAGGTCATGCAGCCAGTGCATTTATAGCATCCTCCTTTAAATTTTGTCATGGTTTTGTTATAGCAATGACTAGGGTCTCCTTTAACTAGTAAATCACGTACATTTTTATTTCTTTTGAAACTGATGATTGGTTTGGAATTGGAATATAACCGGTAGATTTCTATTTGAGTCTAGGATATCCCAGTGTTTATTTATAGAACTGCAGATTTTCCAAGTTTCAGAATGGTATGTAAGTGGTAGATACATTTTATTAATATTCTTCGAATTAGGAGTACTCAGATTTCCAGATTCTTCAAACCGGTTAACTGCTCTCTCCTTAGCTTGTTTCAAGATCCTAGGGTGATATCCTCTCTCGAGGAACCGATCCCACATTTGTTGTAATTGTTTTTCCCTAGTGTCTTCATCACTATTGTATCGCAACACGCGTAAAAATTGTGATATAGGCAAAGAATCTTTTAGTCGTTGTGGATGAAAGCTAGTTGCTTGTAGTAATGTATTACGGTCAGTTTCTTTCCGGTATAGCTTACGACCAATCGAGTTACCCTTTCTAAAAATGGTAACATCCAAGAATTCAATGTACTCATGATGCCAAGACGATGTCAACGTGACTGGTAGTGGAGAAGAATTAACTTCTTGTATCATCAAATGCAGTTGATCAAGTGTCCCTTTCCAAATAATAAGGATATCATCCACAAAGCGTAGGTATTTAATAAAATGTTGTTGGTATTTGGATAATATAAATTCTTGTTCTAAACAAAACATAAACGCATTTGCATAGGAGGGCGCCATCGCGCCCCCATGGCTGTTCCGGAGACTTGCAGGTAAAAAGCATCTTCAAATGTAAAGTAGTTGCAGGTTAATGCAATCTTAAGAAATTCCAATAGGTATTCTATTGGTGGGCCTTGATACACAGATGACTTGCAGAGTATTTCACGGACTGATTCTATTCCTTCTTGATACGTATAATGGTGTATAAACTTTGTACATCAAGTGTAACAAATAATGTTTCCATATTATCCAGTATCACTGTAGCCATCTGTTGTGTCTTTCAGACAGGTAGGTAATAATTGTACACTTGTGTTGATATAAAAATCAACATACTTTGCTATTGTTTCAATTAACCCATCTCTTGCGGACACTATAGGTCTTCCAGGGGGGTTAACCGGATCTTTATGTACTTTCGGCAAAGTATACAAGACAGGATGTTTGGGGTGCTTAATGAGGAGGCCTTTAGCTGTCCGTTCATCCAGATAATCAGCTGTAGTCCCAAGTTCAATATGTTGTATAATGATTCTCTTGAATATATTTACAGGATCGAATGTGATTCTGCGGTAAACATTCTCATCGTTTAATTGTCGTATAATTTCTTTTCTATAATTACTGTATGATTGAATCACTATGGCGCCCCCCTTATCCACTGGACGGATGACAATCGAAGGGTCCTGGATCAAGTCCTTTAAGGCATTCTGTTCTTCCTTGGTTAAATTTGATTTGAGATGCATTGAAGTACTCAAAATCTGTTTAACGTCATGTTGTACAGCTTGTACAAAAGCCTTTATAGACGGGTTGGTGGTATGGACATCTTTCTTCTCTTTAGACACTACAGGTACAACTATTTTAGTAGAAGGTTCCCTCATAATTTCATTACAGTATGGATTTCTCTGTACTTTATATAGTTCAATTTCCATGTCAAATAAAGCAGGTTTTCTTGTTGGCACAAAAGTTAGTCCCTTATTTAGTACCGAATGGTGGTATGGAGTTAGTATTTTGTCTGATAAATTAAAAACTACTGTTGTCACCTCTGTAGAGGAGGTTTTCCTCTGGCGCTTGTATTTCTTGTAGTTCTTTTATCCTCTTCGTATCGGCCTATTCCTCAGGTGCTTGTAGTGGAGGTATTTATTGCAGCAGGAGGATCGTTGGTATGTTGACCCTCGTCTAAAAAAGTAATGGATTTGTGGGATGAACTTTCCGATCTAGATTCCGTATCTGATGTAGATTCTCCTGAGCTTAGGTCGATTGTTTGAAATGACGGTCTGCGAATCCGTTGTCGGACTCGCGAAGTATAGGTCCTGGAAGTTTCAGTGCCACTTAGCCAGCGGTATACTTGATGATGTTGATGATCGAGATTGACCTTCTCTAACTTCTGTTTTTGGAATCTGATTAATGCATTTTGGTATTTATTGATTTCATCTTGTAACTTGATCATAAGTTCTACGGTGGGTGGTGCTTGTAAAGAGATGGCGTTGCTAAGTTCAACTTCACGAATAGATGTTTTCACTTGTACTAATTCCTTTCCCACTTCTTCTACGACCATCCAGTCCAATTAGCATTTATTAGCAATACCCATCCATTTTCTACAGAAGTCGGGGTTTTGACGACCTTTAGTAGGAGCGTTTTTGAACCGGAATCCTCTAGGGATGCGTCTAGCTCTGTAATAATCATATATAAATATACCGTGGAGATCAAGGTCCACTTCTCTTTTCTTAAGTTTCAGTAGATCATTATACAGATCCTTAGCTGTATTCATATGTGTAAGGTCCTGTGTGGTCCGCGGCCAAAGTACAGCTTCTGCCTGTGCATCAGTAATGGACAATGTAACAGCTGTTGTCTCAAGTGCACCTGCTCTTGACAAAAAATCCTCCATAAAATCCAATCTTGGAGAAGGTGAATGAAATCACCGGTTAGTGGATATACCACTAATGTTTAATCGATGAGTGGAGGTGCACAAACTAAGAGACTCGCAGCCCTTGTATGCTATAAATGCACTGGCTGCGTGACCTGCAGCCACATGATTACCGGGACCTCCTTTGTACATCCGCACAGTGGCAAAAGATACCCAATAAAACAATACATCACTTGTACCACGGATCATATAGTTTACCTTATTACTTGTCCGTGTGGCCTGGCATATGTCGGAAAAACCAGCCTCACACTAAGGGATCGGATTCGAGGACACCGCACATTGAGACAAAGATCTGATAAACAAACACCGCACATTGAGACCAAAGTTCTAAGAAACCCGTGGCGAAACATTTTCTGGAAGCTGGACACCGGTTGCCAGCACTTCGATTTATTGCCATCGAACATGTACCACCTTTACCTCGTGGAGGAGACAGATCACGCCGATTACTACAACGAGAAGCCTTTTGGATATACCATTTGAACACTGTGGTCCCAAATGGACTGAATGAGAACATAGTTTTATCTATGCTCCTGTAATTGTTTTACTTATAAAATGCAGTCGTGACATACTCCTCTAGTATTATTACCAATTATTTTTGTAATATGAAGTACACTAGTCAGAGGTTAAATATAGCCTTGCATTCTAGTGGAAATAGTTCCTCGTTATTTTTATTTTTATTTTTTATTATTATTATTTTTGTGTTTAGCAGTGGTATTATTCTTGTAGCTTTATCAACTAGACTAGTATTCAATTTCAAGCAGGTGGACAACCTGATGCCTTAGATCTTTTTTCCTGAGTTGTGCCTTTAACAGCCTATGATTCTTATTTAAGCTTTATTTATTATTTAACACTCATAATTTGTTACCAGAATGATATTTCTCATTTCTAGTTTAGCTGTTATTACATATAGATTAACTATATAGAGAATGACCATTGCAGATGTTTATGATCTAAAAGCGCTACGGAATCTGTTGACGCTATATAAATGGCAATAATAATAATAATAATAATAATAATAATAATAATAACAGAGCTAGACTATATTAATTTTGGAATACAATGCAATATCAAATATGTTATGCACATTGGCTAGATTGTCTCCTCCACCTTATACATACTTGGCTCTCTGTATGGGGATATTGGGTTCTGTGGTACCTTAAATATTAGTAATACAAATTCAGAATACCTCTAAATAATCCCCTTTCTGTTAGAATAAGATCATTGTGTATTTGTTAAAGAAGAATTGTGTATTCCACAGACCATTGTCCGATACAGATATAGTATATTCCTATCTACAGCAGAGACACACTTCACTGATTTCAATCACTACACAGTTTTCACGTTTACATATCACTTGTTTTTTGTATTTGACACAGTTCCTCATTCATACACAGTCGGTGTAGTCTCTTCTGTAGTCTCTAATATCCTCCGGTGTTAGAATGATAGTTTGTTGCTATCTTCTATTCACTCACTTTAATATCACTTAGGTTGCTGAGCAACCGCTGTAATTACCACGGGACGTAACACAATGACGTCACCCGCGGCTTCTGCACACTTCCGGGTTCCGATCATTTGGGGAGGTTCTATGCATTTCACCTGGTAAGTAAATATGTTGAATTTCTTATAAATATGCACTTATTGTTATACACTTTGTTCTGATCTTGATAAAGACCGCAATAGGTCGAAACGTTGATCTTTTGAACTTTGAATTTATGGACACAGTAAATTGAACACGATTTAAATCCAGGAGTGCACCTTATTATTCGTTCATATATATATATTTTATATTTACAAATATATCTTGTTCAATGTGTAGATATGGTAGATTTCTGCTATACAAAAAAAAAAAAAAAATACAGTGCCCTGTGTGAGGATCGAACTCACGACCTTCAGATTATGAGACTGACGCGCTACCTACTGCGCTAACAAGGCAGATAGCAAATTTATCTGAATATTGACCATTAGTATTAACTATTAGCATTGTTTTATCACTGAATTAATAAATTTTTACTTTGACAAAATCATAGGTCCTGTAAGAATAGGATAACTTCATTTGTTGTTCATTGTATTAATGATTAATTGTATTACTATGAAAATAACTGCATACAGTCTTAAAAGAAATACAATGCAAATAAGAAAAGCAATATTGTTAAATACTGTTATTATTAAAAGGGGGCCCTAATAATGATAATGGCTAGTAGTCACCACAAAATTTAAAAAAAATACCCTACTTATCCCCCTCATTTTAATAATAGTTAATAGGTGGGACAAAGAACAAAATACCTGTAAAATAAAATAAAATACTACTTACTATTAGACGTCTTCTTCCAACTTCTTGTCTTCAGTCCCAAAAAAAGGAAATTAAAACTTAAGTTGCTGAGCAACCGCTGTAATTACCACGGGACGTAACGTAATGACGTCACCCGCGGCTTCTGCACACTTCCGGGTTCCGATCATTTGGGGAGGTTCTATGCATTTCACCTGGTAAGTAAATATGTTTAATTTCTTATAAATATGCACTTATTGTTATACACTTTGTTCTGATCTTGATAAAGACCTGAATAGGTCGAAACGTTGATCTTTTGAACTTTGAATTTATGGACACAGTAAATTGAACACGATTTAAATCCAGGAGTGCGCCTTATTATTCGTTCATATATATTTTCGCTGACTTTGTTTCACCCTTGTATGTATCTTTAACTTTTATTTTTAAAGGAAGAGTGCCAAACCATCTTTATTTATATATATATATATATATATATATATATATATATATATATATACAAAAATGATGGGAGTTGCACTCCAGCCTTCCCTCAGTGTTATGCCCGGTGCTCAGCTGCACAAGTATACAACATATGGAAAAAGCTAGCACTCAAGGACTTCAATAGGTAAAAAGTAAAAAACCTTTTATTCCAGTGTGTCAAAAAAGCAGGGTCGACGTTTCAGTCCACCGTTGTGAACTTTCCTCAGGACATGTTGTTATATATATGAAGTTTCAACATCAATCAGCACAGGAAATGCACACCTGACTCAGAGTTACCTAAGAACCTCCTGGAACTGTAGATCAGATCGCAGGGTTGCCACTGTCTGGTCAAACTTAATCAAGAGCGCTATTTGGAGAGGTGAATGGGGAGGTAGTGAGGCATCCAAAGACACCCAGGACTTGAAGGAGCTCCATGTACAGGCTTCATACGCAGTCATCAAAAATGACTGGGACTTTCCACCCTGCGCTCTGGAACTCAACGTCAGATTGGAGGAAGCCTGTGGCTGGTCAAAACTTATCCTCTGGCCTATTTGGGCTAGGCACCTCCGATCCGAGCAATTTCTGGAATGAGTACCCTTCAAGCATAGGGCTTTCTTGGAGTGACAACAGGGGCAGGGGAACACCTTGTTTTAGGGAACACTATTGTTAGGCACCCAGTTGTCTGACCATTGATAGTTATCCAGTTATGTCCAGATGCACGTGTGCCAGGATCGTGACATGTATTGTGCAATACTATAGTTCTATTGGTGAGCCCCTGTTGGGGAAATGTGTATAAACAGGTGACAGTCACTCAATAAAGTGTTCATGTTGTACCCTTACATCAAGTCTCAGCTGATGACTAGTGGAGAGCTACAATCCCTGTGGGGGTTTTCACTAAAGGGTAAAGGAAATCCTTGCGATACTCCGGTCACCTAGGTGAGGTTCGCCACATCTGGTGGCAGAAGTGGGAGGGACCCTTTCCCCAGTGTTTTGGCATTATCCACTGTAACGGATCGCCTGGCACCCTGCCCGGGTACCTCAGTTGAAGGATGCTCCTAGCGTTTCCTGAGGACTCCAAGCACTGCAGCAGACACCACAACCACCGAATCAGAGAAGCGTATAAATCCTCTCAAGCATATGAATAGTGTAGACAGATGAATAGGAAACCATACGAATAAGTTTACACTCCTAGCAGTCAAACTGGAACAGCATACAATAAATCCTCCCCCAATAATGAGACGACACTTCACTTTGAGGGTTAAGCAGGAACTGAGGCTGGCACTCCCAGCCTGGTTTTTATTACAGTTGTTGAGAATACAGGTCCGCCCACAGGGAGGGACAAAACAACCAATCAATCGGTACAATACACACAGACACTCCCACACAAAATCCTCCCCTCTGCCTGTAATAGGATTACTGAACACAATGGGTAATCTCATCATCACAGGCAGAGAAATACAGTTTTATAAAAAATATCACATGGACCCCAAAACACGCAATAACCCCATATAAATCTTATATATATAAGATATATATCTTTAGAACCAGGGGATCTGGGTGAACCACATATCCAAAATTCACCCAGATCCATTCAGTAGTTTGGAAGATACAGTTTAATGCAGATTCCGCAGAACATATACAGATTATATAAAAAATAATTACTGTATAATGTGTCCCCTGTTGTATAGTTTAAAACTACTGCACATTGTCTTTGTGTGCCTAATACCGGCGAGATGGCACCCTGTAGAAAAGTCACAACAATGTCTGTGAGTTAAAATGGCCGCCATCCATTGTTCTCACCATGTGCTTCATCCATTGTTCTCACCATGTGCCTCTGATACATGAAATGGTGGTCACCCAGTAACTCCACAGTATGTCCCCAGATGGTTCTTAAAGGGCCAGTAAGGTCATACATAATCCATTATGCTCAAATATTGTACTTGAAGGTCCATATCTCCCAGGGACCATAATCACAGGGCAGGAGGCGAGCAAGCAGTCCCCTCCAGGAAACTGGGGCAGACTATGGTGCAGGGTCCAGTCCGCTACATCCACCATTACTCATGTGGCGTGGAGGAAGGTGTAGGACCCATTCTTTGCTCTATTGTTTAATAATTTAGTGAAAAAGACTCTTTGACACTTCCCCTCAGTTCTCTCTCCGTGGTAATTTGATTCAAGAAGAACAAGTTTATTTCTATAGAATTACAACTGTATTATTTTCACTTCCTAAAAAGTACAACTTTGTGAACTCTAGGTCATGAAATGACGAGGTGGCTCAGTAATGAAGGTATTAGAGATGTGTGAATATGGGGTGCAGTGGAGAAGTCAGGTGACAGACTGAGGAATGCATTTACCAACAATATGAAAAAACAGACGAGGTGGCCGAGTGGTTAAGGCGATGGACTGCTAATCCATTGTGCTCTGCATGCGTGGGTTCGAATCCCATCCTCGTCGGTACCTTTATCTTGTTGAACTCTTTCATAGTAGTGAAAAACGTATGGATTTAGGTCTCTTTCATAATTTATTTTGTTCTCAAAATTTATGCATCAGTGAGAAAAAAAACTGACACCAATGTACACCAGTTAACAGCATTCAGACTGCAAAACGTGTACTTTAGCACCAAATTATTAAACAATATAGAGCAAAGAATTGTAAAGCTCTGCGGAATAAGCTGGCGCTATATAAATACTACTAGTAATAATAAAAGTGCCCTTAGGATTGATATTAAGAGAACTGTGGACTGATAAGTCTATTTGTACGGTAGACAAAACTCTGGGGAAAAAAAACTCCAAAATACTAAAATTACAAAATCTGTGGTGGAGCCTGCAAGTTCAAATGGCTGGTCTAAGTCAGTGAAATCAAGAGCTACAAGAGTTCTTTTTGGAGGGAAGGCGGAGGTGAATGAAGCGCCCAATCTCTACCCAAGAGCCAGGGGAACCCTCCTTTACCAGGAAGATAAAGGACTATTTCGGTGAATGGCACTTAGCCGCGAACAGCCTGGAACTCCATGCCTGACTGGGATGTAGCCTCAGTCCGGTCAAACTTCATTTGACTATTTCTCGGACTAGGTAAATCAGAACCGGGTGATTTTTGGACATTTTACTTTGGGGGACAAGACCTATCCAGGGATGGATTATCTGTCTAGGTTATGTTTAAGTTCTGTTTTTATATTGTTTAATATTCGATCGCCCTGGAGCCCAAGGACTTAATCAAATTACCGCTCAGTAATTAGTTTACCTTACAGACTCAGAGGCTCCAGTATTGAAGGGCCGCTACAACATCTTTCAAATTGTCCAAATGTTGCAAGCCCTGATATGTTTGTAAATAAGCTCTTTTTATTTCTAGTATGAGATGAGTTAAGCAATATAAGGTATACGATGAGGATACTAATTCATAGTTACAACCCTTCATGTCTTCTTCGCTCTGTTGGTAACTTTCTCCTATCTACTGATCGTACCTGTATTGCTAACTCACACATACGAGGAGTTCTCGTGGGTGGCTCCATTCCCATGGAACAGTCTGCCTTCCCCATCAGATATTCCCTTACTCTTCGAATCTTTAAAAAGTCCCCAAAATCCACCATTTTAGAATAGCCTAAGGACTAAAAGGGTAACTGTCATTACTCTTAACTTAATTAGTGGGTCCATTCACAATGTCAATCTCAGTTTCCAATTCTGCTTTCTTTCCACCCTGTCATCTTCTGCTACCCTTCCGATGGTGTTTTGTAACCCACCTCCTCTCCATTGTAAGTTCCTTTGAGCAGAGCTGTCATCAACCTATTGTTCCTGTCAAAATCTGTAATAGTTTGCCTCATTTCTTGTTAAAGTACCCTTAATTTTATTGTAAAGTGCTGCATAATTTTTTGGCGCCATACAGTGGCGGCTTTGGTCTTTGTGAGACCTTAGGCCAAACTCAAACATGAGACCCTCACGAACACCTATAATGAAAAAATAAATAGGGTGTATGTAAGGAGTTGTAGTTATATTGACTAGTGGGTTTGCAGCATAGAATACAGAGTGCTAATCTCTGTATTCAAAACCGGAAGAACTATAGAAAAGAGTGGAACAGTATGAAATAGACGTTTAGGCCCTGGGGAGATAGCGCAGCTAAGCGGACAAGGGCACATGTAGGAGTGTGGGGATAGATGCATGGGATTGGTTGGGAAAGAGTGTGTGGGTGGCATTATGTTCTGTGTAAGTTAGTGTGGGGGAGGTCTTACCTCAGTGCCACTTGGGATTCGGGCCAGCAAACAGCTTCCCTCCCGCCCACCCTATTGGTACATTTAGTCACAGCTAGCCGGGGGTATGTCCTTGCCAATTAAGTTTGAGGGGTTACGTTTAAGTATATGGAATGAGATGAACAAGTTTTTAAGGTCTCAACCTCCCCTGCTTCAAAGGTTTAACATTAGGTTGCCTGAGGTCTCGTGCCTATCGAGCGTGGATAAGGTCGGCTGATGGCGGGCATTGGAAAGATATGATTTTTATGACGAGGGGGGAGGTGAGAGGAAGTGGTGATTAGGAACCACTGGATGTTTATTGGCAAGGACAGTTGGGTCACTGTATAACACTATGGGTGGAGTTATATATGTTAATTTATGCTTATTTATGTCTAACGTTTTGGTTACCGAAAAAGAAGAGATTTAATAAATAAAGCTATGGATGTGTTATGCCGTAATTTAGTTTGTGATAATAAATGCTGTGGCCTGTTTCATCCATACTAAGTGGTCTGTCGTTATTGGGGGGTTGAATGGGTTTAGTTTTTGTTCTAGGCTGCCCTGCGATTCCCCACTACGTACATACAAGGTGATAAACCCAAACCCAAATGTTAATTATAAAGGTATTACAGTAATACTCAATGTTCAGTAGATGGCTCCCAGTTAACACAGCTCACAGCACATGTAAAAGGAACACATAATTGGGCCTAGCGGCGGAACGGAATGGCCGCATGAACTGACAGCTCCTCCGACCTCACCCGCACATCGTGAGAAAGCTGCCACACAAACCAGCGATGGGGAAACACTCCAAGCCCGGGAGCACCCCTAAACCCTCGGGGTCACGCCAGGCGACGGTGCATGCCTCTATGCGGCAATTCTTGGCCGCAACGCCGGACCCGAACTCCCAGGGGGTGTCTGAGGCCTACACACAATCTGAAGCCTCCACTCCCCCCAGAGAGAGAAGACCATATGGCTACCCCCCCGGCGGACTGGCTTAGCCTGCTGAAGGCACTGCCAACCAGAGCTGAGCTGACAACTGCTACCACAGCCCTCCAGACCTCCATCAAGGCAGATCTTCAACTGATGAGGGCAGACATACAAGGTATGGCAGACCGCATGGCCCAACTTGAGGCTGACCACGACAACTTAACGGCGACACAGGAGGCTCAAGCAGTGGCCCAGACACAACAAATGACCCAAGTGCAGGCTATGGCACGGCACATAGAAGACCTTGACAATAAGGGCCACAGAAACAACTTGAGGATACGCGGCCTCCTGGAAGGGGAGGAAACCCCGGACCAACTGACACATTTGCTTACATCCATATTCAACGGCCTCCTGGGACGCCCCGTGGAGACCCCCATAGCATTTGTAAGGGCCCACAGAGCGCTGAGACCCAAAGGCCCGCCAGACTCCCCTCCACGGGATGTAATTTGCTGCCTGGAATCCTACGCACTGAAAGAAGAGATTCTGCACGAGGCCCGCAACAAAGAAGAGATCATGCATGATGGCGGAAAGCTTCAGCTCTTCCCAGACCTCTGCCCGGCCACACTAGGGTGCCCTCCTTGCCCGCATGATAGCCAAAAAGAGAGCATCAGCATACATCCCCAAAATTAGAGACAAACAAGGAAAGGTTCAAAGCATGCCACGAGACATGGCGGACGCCATACGGACTTAGTATGCGGATCTATACGCAATAGAAACACACCGGACTGACAGGGAACTAGCAGATAAGAAAACTCGGATAGCACAGTATCTAGAACCACGCATCGGCGCGCGCCTCACACAGGAGGCACGCGCAGAACTAGATGAACCGATCACAACACACGAAATGGGCCCTTAAAACGGCCAAACCAGGCAAGAGCCCAGGACCGGATGGTATAACCATACGGTACTACAAGACCTACTGAGCTCCTTATCCCACGCCTCCTAGCGGCTCTTAACGTGATCTGAGACGGAACACATATCCCAACACAAACCCAAGAGGCGAACATCGCCTTAATCCTCAAAGATGGAAAAGACCCTGAACTATGCGCCAACTATCGGTCGATTTCTCTACTCAACTGCGACCTGAAACTCTTCACTAAGATACTCTCACAGAGACTTAAGTCCTTCCTCCTGGACTTGATACACGGGGATCAAGTGGGATTCACCCCGTACAGAGAGGCGAGTGACAACACGATCAGGACACTAACCCTAATCCAAACCGCAACGTCCAGAAATGAAGGCCTTCTCCTGCTCTCTACAGACGCGGAGAAGGCCTTCGATAGGATTTCCTGGGACTTCATGTTCCAGGTGCTGGAGGGACTTGGGATGGGACCATTTATGATGGCCTGGATCAGAGCACTATACTCATGCCCCACAGCACGAGTCTGCGTAAACGGAGCCTCACCGACCCCTTCCCGATTAAGAACGGGACCCGACAGGGCTGCTCCCTCTCACCCCTCCTCTTTGTGCTGGTACTGGAACCGTTCATGAACTAAATCAGAAACAACCCGCTTATCCCGGGACTAGAGATAGGGACGCGAAAACATTCGGTAGCAGCATATGCAGACGATTTATTGGTCTTCATTGACTAACACCCCCGTTTTAGTTTTTAGTGTACCTACACTTTCATTTTTGGGTTTTTTAGAATTTATGTACTTAAAAAATGCTTTGGGGTTGGTTTTGCTCTCTTTAGCTATCATTTTTTCATTTTGAAGTTTAGCAAGTCTAATTGCCTTTTTGCACGCATTATTTGCTTCCTTATATCTCTTATAAGATGCATCTGATTGTCCGATTTAAATGCTTTAAATGCCCTTTTCTTATTTTTAATCTCTTGTTTTACTTTTCTAGTAAGCCACATTGGTTTTAATTTGTTTCTTTTATATTTATTTCCCAATGGTACATACTGAGAAATGTACCTTTCT